>NC_135898.1:24861414-25404196 GCF_964194155.1 Cetorhinus maximus | reverse complement strand
CCCCCCTTCCCTCTCTCTCCCTTCCCCCCCTTCCCTCTCTCTCCTTCCCCCCTTCCCTCTCTCTCCTTCCCCCCCCCTTCCCTCTCTCTCCTTCCCCCCCTTCCCTCTCTCTCCTTCCCCCCCTTCCCTCTCTCTTCCTTCCCCCCCCTTCCCTCTCTCTCCTTCCCCCCCCTTCCCTCTCTCTCCTCCCCCCCCTTCCCTCTCTCTCCTCCCCCCCTTCCCTCTCTCTCCTTCCCCCCCTTCCCTCTCTCTCCTTCCCCCCCTTCCCCTCTCTCTCCTTCCCCCCTTCCCTCTCTCTCCTTCCCCCCCCTTCCCTCTCCTTCCCCCCCTTCCCTCTCTCTCCTTCCCCCTCTCTCCTTCCCCCCTTCCCTCCCTCTCCTTCCCCCCTTCCCTCCCTCTCCTTCCCCCCTTCCCTCCCTCTCCTTCCCCCCTTCCCTCCCTCTCCTTCCCCCCTTCCCTCCCTCTCCTTCCCCCCTTTCCCCTCCCTCTCCTTCCCCCCTTCCCTCCCTCTCCTTCCCCCCTTCCCTCCCTCTCCTTCCCCCCTTCCCTCCCTCTCCTTCCCCCCCTTCCCTCTCTCTCATTCCCCCTCTCTACTTTCCCTTCTCTCTCCTCCCTCTGCCTCCATCATCCTCCCTCTCCTTTCCCCTCTCTCTCCCTCCTTCCACCTCGCTCTATCTCCTCCTTCATCACTCTCCATCTCTCTCTCTCCCTGTCCACGCCGCCTCGATAGAGGCGGGAAGCGGTGCGCATGCGTCCTCGCCGCCATGCCCTCCGGGAGTAGTAGTTCGACCTCCGGCTTGCCGTATGTGCTGAACAGCTCCTGGAACTGCAACTCCCAGAATGCCGTGCGCGCTGCCCCACCTGTGCTCATTGGAAATGTGGTGAGGAGTCAGTCAACTGAAGGAGCTCTTCAGTGAATCACATCTATAACCTGGAGAGCCTGTCTTAGACGAAGCAATGGATTTGAGGTGTTGGGACATGGAGGATGAGAAAGCAATGCAGTTTTATTTTGAGGTTAATTGTGAGGAGTTGCAGGATTGTGAATTCCTGCAGCTGGAGCAAGATGGAGAATCTGCTTCTGAGCAGCTCCTAATGGTGCCAGAGGCTGAAATAATGAGTGAAGTCCTGGATCAGACTCTGGGCCCATTGCCCATTCTGGTTCCTGTGAGGAAATTCAAGAGACAGCCTGGTGGCCATTATGATCCCAGCACTGATGTGCAGGACTTGTTTGGCAAGAGGCGAGCAGCCAATGCAAGAGAGCGACACCGGGTGAGGAAGACTAAAAGCATCTCTGAGGGATGTTAACTTAATTTTTGACAATATAAGCAAGCTCAAATTCTAGCTAAAGCCTTGTAATTTGAGGGTGTGGAGACAGATTGTTGCCATGATTGCAAGTCTTGCAACTTCCCAAGTTGGAAGGATCACAGTTTCATGGTTAATTGGTTAATGCCCGCAAGCTTTAAAGTTATACAGGTAATATATCTTGTGACATTGATACATGGTAACTTAAGTCAAATTGTTTCCATCATAGGAGTATCAGAGAGTAAGAGTGAGCATTTATATAGAATTCTTCAGGAGCTTATTGGATTCCAAAACACATTCTGTCCCATAAAGGGCTTTTCAGTGTAGTCATTCTCGTAATGTGGGAAATGCAACTACTAATTTGTGCACAGCAAGATCCCACAATCTCCAACGTGACATGATCTGATAATCTGTTTTAGTGATGTCAGTTGAGGAATGATTGTCAGCCAGGACCTGGGAAGGGAGAACACCCCCACTCTTCTTCAAAATAGTGCCATAGGATCTTTTAGTTACACACTGAGAGAGCGGACATGGCCTCAGTTTAACACCTCATCTGAAAGCTGACTAACGCTCTGTTTCTGAATTTGAAAGTTAAACAATTTTAGCAATGGTCAGTTGGAGCTGGAAGGTTTGATTTGTGCATTTTGTTTAGGCAGGACTTCGAAAAGTTGTCTCTGGTTTTTGCTTTAGTCAAGCCCAGGATACAGAGGGAGGTGGTAAATAAGAACTGTGTCGAGCACTACTGGGGAATGGGTGCCTGTACAGTTGGGAGTTTGGTGGCTATGGAGTGGGAGAACATTCCTCAATGACTTGAGCTGGTAATGACTATGATGTTTGGGAAGTAGGTGCCAGGGCCTTTTATAAAGTGAGAGTGGGGGAGTTTGATGCTGGGAAGTATTGGTGGGTATTTTTCATAAATTTGAGCTAGTTCAAGGATTAAGTTCTGGAGGGAAGAAAGCTTCCAAATTAGAAATGTATGCTTCCTGCCTCCCTTGTGCTTTTTCCCTGACCCTAATCCAAACTGGAGCTTAAAATTCTGCAATTGGAAGCTTTGAGTTTTTTTTTAAATAGTGCTTCGAATTTCTGCTCGAGGAAGCATTCCAGTTACATCAGTGGGAGCTGAACAGAAGCTTGTGGGTTGGCAGAGAGCCTGAGAGAAGTAGGCCACAGGGCCAATTGTTTTCCTTGTTCATGGGATGTGGGTGTCACCCATTGCCCACCCCTAATTGCCCTTGTTCAGAGGGCATTTAAGAGTCAACCACATTGCTGTGAGCCTGGCGTCACTTGTAGGCCAGACCAGGTAAGGACAGCAAATTTCCCTCCCTAAAGGGTATTATGACAATCAGCAATGGTTTTGTGGTCAGCATCATACTTTTAATTCTGGATTTTTATTGAATTCAAATTTCACCATCTGCTGTGGTGGGATTCGAAACCAGGTCCCTGGAGCATTGCCCTGGGTCCAGTGACAATACCACAATGCTGCCAGCACCTCCCCTGATTGTAGGGGCCTTAGGGTGGGGCTTTGTGTGTAATAGTTATGCCTATCTGGAGGCCAAGTTTGGACCACTTAATCCAAGCAGACAAATAAGTAACAAAGTTTAATTGTGATGGGAAGTGTTACAGGAAGCAAATGATACTCTTGCAATATATGTATTTACATTACCTTTTTTTTTGAAAAAGTATGAGAATTATATAATTCAGTGGCATTTCATCCATTGTGCAATAAATTTGACTTAATGGCTTCATATTGACATCTGGAACAAGCTCAATTGCATGAACAGACAATACTGAAAATTAACCATTGCTGCTCAGCCCATGAGTTTCGAGGGAGCTGACTTTTTGGTGGCTGCATAATAGACTTTTTTGTGGCATTTACGTAACTTTATGAACGATTTACGATCTGCTTTATATGTTCGAGAACATATAGACCGATATGGAGGAAGTTACAGTGCTGTAAGTACGTTGGATCAAATTTCGATTAGTAAAAGGTGCCTGCTTTGCAACGCTGATCAATGGCCATCGATGAATTGAAGTTGCCATATTTGCTAAACCGGATTGAGTTTGCAAAATTAATGGGATTTTTTTGCTCTGCAGCAAAGTATCAGTACTCTTTGTTAAATGGATCCGTGCCAGGTGGTGAAGTACAAAACAAAACAGAGATCTTTTCCTTGTTAGTAGATTTATTCGCAGGATGCAGCGCTACAGATCTCTGCCTCCAAACTACCCACCCAGTGTCCCAGCTGACTCTCTTTATATCTTTCTCAGTCCTTAATCAAACCATGCCCATTACCTGTGTATCTTTAACAATAAATCAACCAACCATTAACTCACATCACTGACCTCGGAGAAAGCTCCCCCCAAAGATCAGGTGATCTCCGAAGCACAGGCTTCCCATTTCCCAAAGTCAATTTGAATCTGACGCCAAGTGATGGGGATCTCCAGACGTTCAGCAACAGTGTAACATGATTAGCGTAGGCAGCCATTCACATTGAAGTATTCCCACAGACAGCAAACACACAAGCAAAAGTTGATTGAACCTCTTCACTTTTTCAATTTTTAACCTTTACTGATAGTGAAATAAATATGTGGAACATGCAAATGGTTAAGGTGGAAAGTAATGTTTACAAAATTAAAAATATATGGAATTTAATATCATAATGGAGAAATTTGATATTCAATGAATGTAAAAATTACTATCTGGGCCAGAGAAGGTATTTGGCAGTAATTGTGAGATTAGTTTGTTGTTTAAAAACAGCTCATTCAATAAGGTGTAATCTTTTCAAGTGTTTTTAACAGCAAGGCTAAGAGCACAAGAATATAAGTTCTAGTCAGCTTAGTGATTTCTAATTAATGTCCTTCCCAGAATGCAATCAATGTTGTCTCCTCTGGAGAAGCGTAGAATCACTGACAGCAACTTCTAGATTTCCTCATTTAATTACTTAAATTAACTATTATTTAATCATTTACTCTGAGGGTCCTTGAGAGGGTGCAGAGGAGATTTACCAGAATGGTTCCAGGGATGAGATGTTTTAGCTACAAGATTGGGTCAGAGAAGCTGGGGTTGTTCTCTTTGGAGCAAAGGAGATTGAGGGGAGATTTGATAGAGGTGGACAAGATTCTGACAGGATAAGATAGACAAAAAAAAGCTGTTCCCATTAGTTGATTGTACAAGGACCAGAGGAACACAGATTTAAGGCTTTGGGGAAGAGATGCAAGGGGGATGTGAGGAAGAACATTATTTACACAGCGAGTGGGAATGAGTTGGAACTTGCTGCCTACGAAGGTGGTGGAAGCGGAGGCGATGAATGATTTCAAAAGGAAATTGAATGGGCAGTTTACAGAAGATAAACTTGCAGGGTTATGGAGATGGAATGGGACTGACTGGATTGCTCTACAGAGAGCTGGCAAGGGACTCGATGGGATGAATGGCCTCCTGTGCTGTTATCACAAAATTGCATATGTGCAGGCTCCAGAAGCTCCTGTCAGTCTCTGAGGAGTAATGACAGTGAATGCTGTTACTATCTCAAAATCTGGATCATTAAAACCACCACAGCAAACAAATGAGGGTAAAGAAGGCTCCTTCCTGTTTTTATACACTCCATTGTTTCTCTCCAAAGAATTGTTCGATCTTTGAGCCTATACTTTATCCTCAAGCATGTTAGTTGGGGTTAGGGTTAGAAGCCCTCCCTGGTATGAAAGTACTTTAGCTGTAATGTTGCTGATGCATTAAACATCAATCCAATATAAAACTATGTGGGTTACTTTGACTTCACAGATAAACATTTCTCTTATTTAGGTCCAGAGCATAAACGGTGGCTTTTCAAAGCTTAAGAGCATAGTTCCCTTGATTCCTAAAGATCGGAAACCAAGCAAAGTTCATGTGCTGCGGGCTGCGTCAGAATATATTCGTCTCCTGCGTAATGTTTTGGAGGAATCGGGAAGCACTGAGGTAAGGATTATGTGAGATATTTGTAACTTTCCTGAGTTTTCGGATGAACCAGGAGAAGAAAGATGCAATGGCCTTGAAATTGAACCCTTTTTGTTTTTGCTGGGAGTCCCTGTCTCGGTCTCAGAGGTCCTACTTGGACCTCTGGATTGTACCAATGACCCATTCTAACACAGTTGGGGCATGACAGTATACTCACTTGTCGTCAATTCAGTGTTTGCCATCTGTTTACTCATGAGCAATGGCCAGTTGGTAGCTGGTAACCAATGCCCATGGAATGGTTGCTCTTGGAATCTCTGCTTTCTCCACAAGGAAGGAGGTTAAAGAAAAGACTGGAGGCAGCAAGATGCTTTTATCAGTCTGTATCTAACTTTCAAATATGGTGGATGAAGCATTAGCATGGTTCAAAATAAAATGCTCAGCAGGGACAAAGGTTTTAGAGCTGAAGATGTTGAATTGAATTTTAACAAAACGTATTACTTATGGGAACGTCAAACCTAGAAATCTTCCCGCCGAAATTTCAGAGATGTGGCGCTGCGATTGACTTACCTTCGTAGAACCGTAGAAAAGCTACGGTGCAGAAAGAGGCCGTTCAGCCCATCGTGTCTGCGCCGGCCAAAAATAGAGAAAAAAGAAACTGGCCACTTATTTTAATCCCACCTTCCAGCACCTGGTCCGTAACCTTGCAGGTTGCCGCAAGATCCAGGTATCTTTTTACGAGTTGAGCATTTCAGCCTCAACCACCAACTTAGACAGTGAATTCCACATGCCCACCACCTCTGGGTGAAAAATTTTTCCTCATGTCCTCTCTAATCCAATCATGTTAAATCTATGCCCCCTGGTAATTGACCCCTCAGGGGAAACAAGTCTTTCCTGTCCACCCTATCAAGGCCCCTCATAATTTTGTCCACCTCAATTAGGTCACCCCCTCAGACTCCTCTGTTCTAAGGAAAACAAGCCTAGCCTATCCAATCTCTCCTTATAGCTGCAATTTTCAAGCAACATTCTTGTAAATCTCCTCTGCACTCTCTCCAGAGCCATTATGTCCTCCCTGTAATGTGGTGAGCACAACTCATTTGAGAAAAAAAGTTCCAATGTTCCATTTTGGAGTTGCCTATCTTGTACTCCTGCAGGAGAGTTGATCATTCCTGACTTAATGAAGCGGTCTCACAAGTATTGTTTCTGGGACAGGGCAATGTTGAAAAGGACCAGCATACCGAACCGCCTGACTTTGGGGAGCCACCATTGTTGGTAAGCAATCCACCTGCAGGAGGCACTCTCGCTCACCGTAGGCCCCACCTTCAAATGGATGATGCTATTGGAAGACACCTTGAAATCACAACTGATGAAGAGGAATGCAACATTTGGGATAGTCCTACGATGCCCTACGTTGGCATTGTCCAGCTACAGAATGGAAACTTGGTGATGTATCTGGCTTCATGCAATAATGTATTACTATGTTGTTAAAGTGTGTGCTATCATGATGGTTAAGTTAATCCAGTCAGTGGCAGTGAGTACAAAACACACCCCCTTGTACCATCAAGTCGCCTGAGTTAGTTGGTACTGCCAATGTGCTCAGCATTGTTGGCTTAGAGAAGAACAAATCCTCCAGGGCCGTATAATTGACTATAATTATAATTACCTCGCGGAGGCTGAGCGTCAACTCGCAGACACTTCCTCCTACCTCTCCCTGGACCATGACCCCACCACTGAACATCAAGCCATTGTTTCCAGGACTGTCACTGACCTTATCTCCTCTGGAGATCTTCCTCCCACAGCCTCCAACCTGATAGTCACCCAACCTCGGACGGCCCGCTTCTACCTCCTACCCAAAATCCACAAACAGGACTGTCCCGGCAGACCGATCGTGTCAGCCTGTTCCTGCCCCACGGAACTCATTTCTCGTTATCTTGACTCCCTTCTCTATCCCCTTGTCCAGTCCCTTCCCACCTACATCCGTGATTCCTCTGACACCTTACGTCACATCAACAATTTCCAGTTCCCTGGCCCCAACCGCCTCCTTTTCACCATGGACGACCAATCCCTCTACACCTCCATCCCCCACGAGGATGGTCTGAGGGCCCTTAGCTTCTTCCTCGAACAGAGGCCCGAACAATCCCCATCCACCACCACTATCCTCCGTCTGGCTGAACTTGTTCTCACACTGAACAATTTCTCCTTTAACTCCTCTCACTTCCTCCAAATAAAAGGTGTGGCTATGGGTACCCGCATGGGCCCCAGCTATGCCTGTCTCTTTATGGGGTATGTGGAACATTCGTTGTTCCTGTCCTACTCCGGCCCCCTCCCACAACTTTCTCCGGTACATCGATGATTACTTCGGTGCTGCTTCATGCTCTCGTTGGGACCTGGAAAAATTGATTAATTTTACTTCCAATCTCCACCCCTCCACCATTTTCACATGGTCCATCTCTGACACTTCCCTTCCCTTCCTTGACCTCTCTGTCTCAATTTCTGGTGATAGACTGTCCACCAATATCCATTACAAGCCTACCGACTCCCACAGCTACCTCGACTACAGCTCCTCACAGCCCGCTTCCTGTAAGGATTCCATCCCATTCTCTCAGTTCCTTTGCCTCCGTCGCATCTGTTCTGATGATGCTACCTTCAAAAACAGTTCCTCTGACATGTCCTCCTTCTTCCTTAACTGAGGTTTTCCACCCACGGTCGTTGACAGGGCCCTCAAGCGTCTCTGGCCCATCTCCCGCGCATCCGCCCTCACGCCTTCTCCTCCCTCCCAGAAACATGATAGGGTCCCCCTTGTCCTCACTTATCACCCCACCAGCCTCCGCATTCAAAGGATCATCCTCTGCCATTTCCGCCAACTCCAGCATGATGCCACCACCAAACACATCTTCCCTTCCCTGGCAGCATTCCGTAGGGATCGTTCCCTCCGGGACACCCTGGTCCACTCCTCCATCACCTCCTACTCCTCAATCCCCACCTACGGCACCTCCCCATGCATACACAAAAGATGCAACACCTGCCCCTTCACTTCCTCTCTCCTCACCGTCTAAGGGCCCAAACACTCCTTTCAAGTGAAGCAGTATTTCACTTGCATTCCCCTCAACTTAGTCTACTGCATTCGTTGCTCCCAATGCGGTCTGCTCTACATTGGAGAGACCAAACGCAAACTGGGCGACTGCTTTGCAGAACACCTTCGGTCTAATCCGCAAGAATGACCCAAACCTCCCTGTCGCTTGCCATTTTAACACTCCACCCTGCTCTCTTGCCCACACGTCTGTCCTTGGCTTGCTGCATTGTTCCAGTGAAACTCAATGCAAACTGGAGGAACGGCACCTCATCTTCCGACTAGGCACTTTATAGCCTTCCGGACTGACTATTGAATTCAACAACTTTAGATCTTGAACTCCCTCCTCCATCCCCACCCCCTTTCCGTTTCTTCCCCCTCCCTTTTGTTTTTTCCAATAATTTACATAGATTTTTCTTTTCCCACCTATTTCCATTATTTTTAAATTTATACCTTTTATGCCCTGTTAGTCTTATTTCACCCCACCCCCACTAGAGCTGTACCTTGTGTGTCCTGCCATCCATTCTTAATTAGCACATTCTCTTAGATAATATCACCACGTTCAACATCTCTTTGTTCTTTTGTCTGTGACATCTTTTGATTATCTGCTCCTATCATTGCTTGCTTGTCCCTACAACCACCCCCCCCACCAAACTTCTCTCCCCCAATCCCCCCCCCACCCCGCCCCCACCACCTTAAACCAGCTTATATTTCACCCCTCTCCTAATTTTACTCAGATCTGTTGAAGGGTCATGAGGACTCGGAACGTCAACTTTATTCTTCTCCGCCGATGCTGCCAGACCTGCTGAGTTTTTCCAGGTAATTCTGTTTCTGTTTTGGATTTCCAGCATCCGCAGTTTTTTGTTTTTATCTCTGTATAATTGATTGCTGTTTGTTCATTTCCACCTTTGTAACTTCACCCATCTCAGCTTTTCTGCTGCTGAAACTCTTATCCCTGTTACCTCTAGACTCGACTATTCCGACACGCTCCTGGCTGACCTCCCGCACTCTACCCTCCGTAAACTTGAGCTCACCCAGAACTCTGCAGCCTGCGCCTTAACTCTCACTGAGTCCCATTCACCCATCAGCCCTGGGCTTGTTGACTGACGTTGGCCCGTCAAACAAAGCTCTGATCGTAAAATTCTCACCCTTGTTTTTAAATCCCTCTATGAGCACCCTCCCCGCAACTGCGCATCCCCTCCCCCACCATCTCTGTAATCTGCTTCAACCCCACAACCCCCGGAGATCTCTGCACTCCTCTAATTCTGGCCTCTTGAGCATCCACAATTTTAATCATCCCACGATTGGTGGCAGTGCCATCAGCTGCCTGGGCCCCAAGCTCTGTGATTCCCTCCCTTGCATTCCTTCTTGAAGGCACTCCTTAAAGCCTACCTCTTTGACCAAGCTTTTGGTCATCTGGCCTAATATCTCCTCATTGGCTTGGTGTCAAATTGTTTTACAATGACCCTGTGAAGTGCCAAGGGACATTTCACTACACTAAAGATGCTTTATAAATATAACTTGTGACGATAGGATTGAAAAGGCACATTTCAGTGTTGGCAGTGTTTCTTTTTGTTTTTAATTTTACCAAACAAACTAAGTGAAGGAATCCAAAGGAAGGAAAAGAAAAGGACAGGAAGAACAATGGCAGAGTAGCAAGAAATATTGTATCACAGTATCTTTACAGTGCAGAAGGAGGCCATTCAGCCCATCGACTCTGCACTGGCTCGCTGAAAGAGCATTCCACCAAGTTCCACTCCCTTGCTTTATACCCGTAACCTCGCACATTCTCTTTCCTCAGGTAGCAATCCAATCCTCCTTTGAATACCTCAGTTGATCCTACCTCCACCACCCTCCATTGAAGTTCGTCCCGGACTCCAACCACCCTCTGGGTGAAAACATTTTTCCTCACCCTACTTTTACTCCTTTTGCCAATTATTTTGAATCTGTGCCCTCTAGTTCTTGATTCTCTCTTGAGTGGGAACAGTTTCTCACTATTTACCTTGTTCATACCCCTCAGGATCTTGAATCCCTCTTTCAAGTCTCCTCTCAGCTGCCTTTTCATCAAGGAAAACAATCCCAACCTTTCCAATCTATCCTCACAGCTACAGTTCTTCATCCCGGGAAGCATTCTCGTGAATCTCCTCTCTACTCTCGCCAATGCTTTCATTAATGCCTTGTATTCATCTATGCCTTTTTTGAAGTCATTTAGCTGATTTTATATCGCTTTTAAGATGTAGAATGGCAGTAATTTTTTTTTTGAAAAAATAATTTATTCATGAAATATCTGGAAGAACATTACAAAACGCTTCAAAATCGCCGTCACAAAATGTGCAGTTAGATTCAACTTTTACACATGGATCATGAGGTGCTTCACTACAATCAATGAGTATTACAATCATTTCAATATGGTCATGACATAAAATCATACAGTGCAATGGTATTGGAGTTATCAACATACATCATGTTGCACTCGGAGGTGCTTTAATACAATTATAATATGGCAGTAATATTGGTAGCGAATTCTGTGAGCTCATGTGCCCTTTTTGTTCCTGGTCTAAAACTTGCATCGACTATTCACTTCTTGAGAGTACACCTGTTGGTCATGAGCAGGAGGAAAAACCTTTCAGGGATGGAATGAAGAATTCAAATGACAAGTAGGTTGGGCTTAAATACTTTATGCCCGACAATACATGGCTTGTTTAGCTCCAAGTTTCTAGCCGTGACTATAACCAGTTTCCTGTTGGGTTTCTCCGACCTATGAAATGATAAACTTGCAGCTGAATTGACAATGATGGATGGATGAGGAAGTAAATGGAGATGGGAGAAGTGAAATGTCACATGACTGCAATCGTGAAACTCTCCCTCTTTCAGTGAAGTGAGGGTCAAAAGGAAACTGTATTTATTTCCTGACTGTAGCAGAAATGGTAAAAGGCCAGTGGACTTTGAACTGCATCTACACCCTCGTAACATTTAAGAAGTATTTGGATGTGCACTTGCGATGCCGTGGCATACAAGGCTATGGGCCTAGTGCTGGAAAATGGGATTAGAATAGTTAGGTACTTGTTTGACTGGCGCAGACTTGATGGGCCAAAGGGCCTTTTTCTGTGCTGTAGACCTCTATGGCTCTAATCTCCTGGAGTGAACCAACTCGACCTTCCACTCAATCTGTGGCTTTACCTTTTGAGTGCAATTCCTCTGCAATGTCAGGCAGCAACCCCACAGCCTCACCTGCAGGGCTGAAAACTAACCCACTCCTCATAGTGCCAAAAGATTTGCTTAGAATTCTCTTCTCTGCTGCACCCCTGCCCGCCTCCAGCCCCCCGCCCCCATAATTTAACAGTTCCCTTGACAGACACAAGTGTAAGTAACTTGCAAGTTTTGAGGCCCTCGAGATGTTTTGGGTTTTGCCTGACACCCTGGCAGCAGTAATTGCTTTCACTGACGATTACACTTTCTTTGCCAACAGCAAATTTTTCCGACTTTTTCTTTGATCCCCAATGAAGATTTTTTATAAAAACAAAAAGCTACTGCGGATGCTGGAAATCCAAAACAAAAACAGAATTACCTGGAAAAACTCAGCAGGTCTGGCAGCATCGGCGGAGAAGAAATCAGTTAACGTTTCGAGCCTTCATGGCCCAGGGCCATGAAGGCTCGAAACGTTAACTGATTTCTTCTCCGCCGATGCTGCCAGACCTGCTGAGTTTTTCCAGGTAATTCTGTTTTTGTTGAAGATTTTTTATAAATCATTTCGCAAAGTACCGTGCAGATTCCTGGTCTCCATAATATTAAAAGAGGGACTGGAGGAAGGTGCAAAAAAGATGAATGAAGATGATACCAGAACATAATAAATAGGAGCAGGAACAGGCCATACATGGCTTCCTTCTGTGCTGTAACCATTTGGCTCATCAACTCCGTACCAGTTCTCTGTTAGACCAGTTTAGCCAGTCCTATTCTCTAGCATTTTCCCCCATAGCCCTGCAAATCTTTTCTCTTCAGATAATTATCCAATTCCCTTTTGAAAGCCGCATTGAATCTGCCTCCACCACAGTCTTAGGCAGTACATGCCAGATCCTAACCTACCTTTGGTTCTTTTTCCATTGACCTCGACTTCACTCTCCTGCCCCCCCACAAACCCCAGCTCCGCTTTCCTGCCCCCCCCCCACCATCCCTGCCCCACTTCCCTGCCCGGCTTCCCCCTCGCATCCCTCGACTCTGCTTTCCGGCCCGGCCCCCCTATCCCCGGCTCCGCTTAGAGTCCAAAAAACGTACCTGTCTGGCTCTGCCTTGAATGTTCTCAATGACTGAGCATCCACAGTCACTCTGCGACAGAGAATTCCAAATATACAGGAGCCTCTGAGTGAAGAAATTCCTCATCACCTTAGCCCTAAATGACTTCCCCCTAATTCTAGACCCTCCAGCCAGGGAAAACAACCTCAATATCTACTCTGTCAAGTCCCCTCACAATCTTAAATTCCAATGAGATCACTTCTTATTCTTCTAAATTCCAGAGGGTATGCACCAACTCTACTTGCCTCTCATCCCAATCCAGTGAACCTTTGCTGTTCCCCTTTCTCTATCTTGTTCATTCCATCCTCAGAAAACTCCGGTAAGTTTATCAGACATGATTTTCCCTTTCATAAAACCATGTTGATTCTGCCTAATTATATGATGATTTTCTAAGTACATTGTTAAGATTTCCTTAATAATGGACTCTAGCATTTTCCTGACGACTGATGTCAGGCTAAGTGACCTGTAGTTCCCTCCTTTTTTCTCTCTCTCTCCCTCCTTTCTTAAATAATGTTACATTTGTGGTTTTTCAATCCACAGGGATCTTTCTAGAATGGGGGAAGGTTGGTTGTGATTTTTTTCCAATATATCCACTGTCTCTGCAGCCTCCTCTTTTGGAATCCTAGGACAGAGGCCAGGCGTACAAGGAGTTTGTTGACATTTAGTACCGTGAATTTCTCCAGTCCAATTTCTAAACCGATATTAATTACTGTAAGTTCCTCACTCTCATTAGCCCCTCGGTTCGCCATTATTTTTAGTAAGCCTTCTTTGTCTCCTATTGTAATGACCGATACAAGATATTTGTTTAATGTCCCTGACATTTCCTTATCCTCCATTATGATTTCTCCCATCTCAGCCCCGAAGGAACCAACATTTACTTTAGCTACTCCCTTTTTTTTATATATTTCTAAAAGCCCTTAAAATCCGTTTTTAAATTCCTGCCTAATTTACTCATTGTTCCCTTTTAATCAATTGTTTGACCTTTGCTAGTATCGAAATATTCAGGTTTACTACTATTCACAAGGTTACCCTCTCCTTTCAATCTAATACTATTCTTCTGAGAGGGTTATAACTATCAGGGAAGATTGAACAGGCTGGGGCTCTCTTCTCTGGAAAGAGGATGCTAACGAGTGACCTGACAGACGTCTTTAAAAATATGAAGGGGTCTGATTGGGTAGATGTAGAAAAACCCAATCCAAAACCAGCCATAAGTGTTGGGTGGCCACTAACAGAACCACAATGATCCATCACAGAAAGAGGCGCCCCTTCCCAAAGACTTCATTCGCAAGCAAGTCAGAAATACGACTTCACCCAGAATATCGTACTAATGCTTCACACAAAGGATGTAGCTTATCTTGAATTTGGCTTGATTGCATTTCAGATATTCCAAGCAAATGAGAGCTCCTGTTCCAATGTAGCAGTTAAGTTGACTCTGGAGTAGTGCAAGGTAAGCAGGCTCAATTAGTTGGCCACAAGCTGCATTATGCAGTTCAAAGGAAAATAGCTGGTGCTCAATTCCAGTGGCTTGACAGTGTCAGCTGGAGGCCGGTCCTGGCGACAATTCTTTAGAGAAGAGCATTGCACCTCTGGTTTCTAATTCAATCCAGCTCCTCTAGTATCGGTTTCCTCTGGTTAACATCCCATGTGAAATTACTTGAGTTTCGACCCACTTCCTATTGCCCATAAGCTGAAGTTTGCAGTGACCACTCAATCCAAGATGGTAGGATAGCTGGCGTCAGAAACTGAAAATAAATATTGCTGAAGAAAGAGATGTGCTTGCTGAAGCGTTTCCTCTTGCACTCATCAGGACAAATACAAGGATGCCAAATTTCAAAGGAAGCAAACAGTTCTACTGTATGAGGAAAAAGGTGCTGATTGGTTGGCAAGTTGACTCTGGTTGGGGTATTGCATTGGAGCATGCAGCAGGGCACAGTTGTCCCCCGGGTGTTGCACTGGAGCAAGCACCAGGGCACAGATGTCCCCCGGGCGTTGCACTGGAGCATGCACCAGGGCACAGATGTCCCCCGGGCGTTGCATTGGAGCATGCGCCAGGGCACGGTTGTGCCCCGGGCATTGCATTGGAACATGCAGCAGGGCACAGTTGTCCACCGGGCGTTGCATTAAAGCATGTAGCAGGGAATAGTTGTTCCCTGGGCATTGCATTGGAGCATGCACCAGGGCACAGTTGTGCCCCGGGCATTGCATTGGAGCATGCACCAGGGCACAGTTGTGCCCCGGGCATTGCATTGGAGCATGCACCAGGGCACAGTTGTGCCCCGGGCATTGCATTGGAGCATGCACCAGGGCACAGTTGTGCCCCGGGCGTTGCATTGGAGCATGCACCAGGGCACAGTTGTGCCCCGGGCGTTGCATTGGAGCATGCACCAGGGCACAGTTGTGCCCCGGGCGTTGCATTGGAGCATGCACCCGGGCACAGTTGTGCCCCGGGCGTTGCATTGGAGCATGCACCAGGGCACAGTTGTTCCCTGGGCGTTGCATTAAAGCATGCAGCAGGGAATAGTTGTTCCCCAGGCATTGCATTGGAGCATGCAGCGGGGAACAGTTGTCCCCTGGGCGTTCCATTAAAGCATACAGCAGGGAATAGTTGTTCCCCAGGCATTGCATTTGAGTTTGCAGCAGGGAACAGTTGTCCCCTGGACATTGCATTAAAGCATGCAGCAGGGAATAGTTGTTCCCCGGGCATTGCATTGGAGCATGCACCAGGGCACAGGTGTTGCATTGGAGCATGCACCAGGGCACAGATGTCCCCCGGGCGTTGCATTGAAGCATGCACCAGGGCACAGTTGTTCCCTGGGCATTGCATTAAAGCATGCAGCAGGGAATAGTTGTTCCTCAGGCATTGCGTTGGAGTATGCAGCAGGGAACAGTTGTCCCCTGGGCATTGCATTAAAGCATGCAGCAGGGAATAGTTGTTCCCCGGGCATTGCATTGGAGCATGCACCAGGGAACAGTTATCCCCATGCTTTTGTTTAATTCAAAAATGCATTGTCCATGGCAACACCTCAACCAGAGCTGACTTGCCAACCAATCGGCGCCCTTTTCTCATGCAGTATATATTGTTTTTCCCTTTGAAATTTGGTATACTTGCGTCTGTCCTGATGAGTGCAAGATGAAAAGCTTTGACAGCCTGTCTTTTGTTTCAGCAAAACTCAAGCTCTCTAATACCCAGCAACTATTTAAATTAAAAATACTTTTGCAGGCACAAAATTCTGCCTGAGAATTTGTATTGAGGCCCATTGCTGCTGAGTTTAGAAAATTGTTGCTCAGGATCAAGCTGCTCACCCAGGCTTGAGAACTAGGCGCTGATGCTTCGAGTTTCCCAGCACCAATATTATGAATGACCCATATTGAAAACTTTGGGCAAAACTGATGAGTGCTTGAAAGAAAACTCATGTTTGACAAATCTATTCAAAAGTTTTGAGGTTGTAACTAGCAGCAGAGATGAGAGGTAATTAAGGGGTGTTGCATATTTTGTTTCCAGGGTGCTTTTGAGAACATAGAGATTGTTAAACATGATTAGGGCTTGTGGGATTGGGGGTAATATTGGCATGGATTAAGGGTTACATGTACATGAATTGTAAGAAGTTAACACATAGGTATAACAAGCAGTTGGGAAGGGAACCAGCGTGTTAGCTGTTATTGCAAGGGGGTTGGGGTATAAGAGTAAAATGGTCTTGCTGCAATTGTGTGAGGCTCTTGAGACACAGCAGCAGGAGTACCATGTGCCATCTTATCTAAGGAAAGACATAGAAACTAGGAGCAGGAGTAGGCCATTCGGCCCTTCAAGCCTGCTCTGCCATTCATTATGATCATGGCTGATCATCCAACTGAATAGCCTGCTCCCGCTTTCTCCTCATACCCTTTGATCCCTT
The DNA here is from genome assembly GCF_964194155.1 of Cetorhinus maximus. Taxonomy (NCBI): domain Eukaryota; kingdom Metazoa; phylum Chordata; class Chondrichthyes; order Lamniformes; family Cetorhinidae; genus Cetorhinus; species Cetorhinus maximus. Next base: position 25,387,716 of record NC_135898.1, on the reverse strand, counting down.
TTGCCCCAAGAGCTATATCTAACTCCTTCTTGAAAACATACAATGTTTTGGTCTCAACTACTTTCTGTGGTATGAAATTCCACAGGCTCACCACTCTCTGGGTGAAGAAATTTCTCTTTACCTCAGTCCTAAATGGTCTACCCCATATCCGCAGACTGTGACCCTGGTTCTGGACTCCCCCACAGCCAGGAACATCCTTCCTGCATCTACCCTGTCTAGTCCTGTTAGAATTTTATAGGTTTCTATGAGATCCCCCTTCATTCTTCTGAACTCCAGTCAATATAATCCTAATCGACTCAGTCTCTCCTCACATGTCAGTCCCGCCATCCCAGGAATCAGTCAGGTAAACCTTTGCTACACTCCCTCTATAGCAAGTACATCCTTCCTCAGATAAGGTAACCAAAACTGCATACAATATTCCAGGTATGGTCTCACCAAAGCCCTGTACCATTGCAGCAATACATCCCTGTTCCTGTATTTGAATCCTCTGGCTATGAAGGCCAACAAATGATTTGCCTTCTTTACCGCCGGCTGCACCTGCATGCTTACCTTCAGCGACTGGTGTATGAGGACACCCAGGTCTCATTGCACATTCCCCTCTCTCAATTTATAGCCATTCAGATAATAATCTGCCGTCCTGTTTTTGCTACCAAAATGGATAACCTCACATTTATCCACATTATACTGCATCTGCCATGCATTTGCCCACTCAGCTTGTCCAAATCACACTGAAGCATCTCTGCATCCTCCTCACAGCTCACCCTCCCACCCAGCTTTGTGTCATCTGCAAATTTGGAGATGTTACATTTAATTCCCTCATCTAAATCATTAACATATATTGTGACAGTCTTACCTTGGAGGGCGTTAATAAAGGTTCACTAGATTCCTGGGAGGAGAGATTGAGTAGAATGGGTCTATAATTCTCTGGAGTTTAGGAAAAAGTGATCGTGATCCCATGAAAACATTTAAGATTCTGAGAGGGTTTGACAGGGTAAATGCTGAAAGGCTGTTCCCCTTGACTGAGAGAGTAGAACCAGGGGACTTATACTCAGGATAAAGGGTAGACCGTTTAGAACTGCGATAAGGAGAAATGTCTTCACTTGGGGGGATATGAGTCTTTGGAATTTGTCTCTGCCAATATTCAAGACTGAATTTGAGCATTTAAGGGAATTGAGGGATTTGGGAATATGACAGGAAAGTGTTGATGTCAGAATTCAGCCATGCTATTGAATGGTGGAGCAGGCTCAATGAGTCTGTTCTGCTCCTATTTCTGATGTCCTTAATCTTTGACTACATACAGCTGATAAACAAAACTGAATTCTCACTCACCTTATCCAATTCTTCTGAAAAGATAATAAGCTATTGTATGTAGTTTTGTTGGTTCTGGATGTTGACGGATCAGTTATTCCTGGTATCAGTGTACCAACACGTTCAAGAGTACTCACTTGTTAGGGTGGCCACTAACATTTGGAGTATAAGTGCAAACTGCGTGAGCAGATGAACACTTTTTGTACTTCATTTCTGGCGTAGCATGCAGTTGAAGTAAGAAGCTGAGTGGTCAGTCAATAGGTGGACGTTTTTGGAGGGAAGCAAATCCAGTTTCATTATTGTTCAACCTGAAATTATTACATGGCAACTTTGCTTATGTTATCATTAACTGTTCAGCAGTGCTATTGTGTAATCTATTTCCTGTACATTAGAATCAGAGGTGGGTGGGCACTAAAAATAGCCCCACCAGGCTGCATATCGGTTCCCTGGAGGCAGGATGGGCCGACAGTGCTAGCTGCCTACATTTGGCGCGTAGCCAATCTGGCTCATTAAGGACCATTTAAGGCAATTAAAGGAGGCTGACTGGGATTTTCCAGTCGGCCTCCATTTTTCCACGGGCGGCCAGTTTAACAGTTGACAATTTAACTGTCTGCAAGTCTAGAGGCCCTCCCTGCATCTCTGGGTGCTGCAGCAGTTGCAGACTGCTCTGTAGAGGTAGGGGGGCTTTCCCTTCATCACCCCTTGCCCCCACCCCCACCAGCCAGTGATGGCACAGCTGCAAATCCCATTTATTGGTCTGAATTTTAAAAAGCTGGAGAGCGGGCATCTCTGTCCTGAAGCTCCGTCTTCCTCATTTACCCCCTATTGCATCATGCGGCTGCTGCTTTCAAGCTGGAAGGCCTCGGGCCCTCCAGCTCCGAGATCCAGCCTGCCATCCTTGTTTGAACAGCGAGCCAGCCCTCTGGCCATTGATTTGTTGCCCTGGGGAAAATAACAATGAGCGACTGTTTCACTCACCAGTGAAGGCTTCTGGCCCACATTTCAGCCTGATGGCAGGGCTCAAAAGCGCCCAGGCAAATATGTCTCTCAAGCTGGGTGTCCATGACTGCTTGTACTGGGGGGCAAGAAGCTGTGGAATCTTATAGCTTTCGCCATCTAAGCATCATTTCTGATGGAGATGGTGGCGTAGCGGTAACATCACTGGACTAGTAATCCAGAGGCCCAGGCTAATGCTCTTGAGAAACGGGTTCAAATCCCATCAGGGCAGCCAGTGGAATTTAAATTCAATTAATTTTTTTTTAAATCTTGACTGTAAAGCTAGTCTCAGTAATGGTGACGACGAAACTATCGATTGTTGTAAAAACCCATCTGGTTAACTAATGTCCCTTTAGGGAAGGAAATCAGCCGTCCTCACCCGGTCTGGCCTACATGTGACTCCAGACCCACAGCAATGTGTTTGACTCTGAACTGCCCTCTGATGTGGCCTAGCAAGCCAAGGGCAATTAGGAAAGGCCCTTGCCAATGACACCCACCTGCCATGAAAAGAATTAAGCTGAATCCTGAAGCGTCCTGTCACGCCTGGGCACTTGAAGCTTGTTGAATTCATTTTATATACCGAAGTAACACATGTTTCGTGTCAACGTTCAGGGTGTTGACAATGCTCATTTCAACTGTTTAGTCTGCTGTAAGCCTTAAAAGTTGAAGGCGGTCTTGATACATACATTAAGGAGAAGATTTATCAATAGCAATTAATCCAATTGATCAATCTCGCACACTCAAGGTTGAATTTCTTTAGCAAAGTCCATTGGTGATTCCATATACCTGAGAAATCTCAAATTACAGTAGCTTTTGGCCACAAAAGTGCGTCTACTCAGGGATTATAGAGTGACAAGCTGCCACATACCAAAACTGGAATAGCCTGTATCTAACTCGTTTCTAATGTGCATTTTGTTACAGATGCTTTGATCACAGGGCGTGATACTGAACGAAGTGTCTGCAATTCATATAACATATATAAAATGCTTCCTCCTAATTCAAAAGACTGAATTGTAAACGTTAGATGCCATGTGGAACATATTAAAATGAGGCTTTCACTCATGAATTTTGTAATAGTTAATCATTTGATTGCCTCCTGTGAATCACGTTTGATCAGAGAGCCTTGCTTCTTGGGGCTTTTTTGCTTCCTTTCCCCAGGGACTTCATGTTCGAGAGATTACCCGTTTAACTGTATAACAAACCAGGAGGTTCTAGCTTTGATGCTGTCCTCTACTGGACTAGTTAGTCTTGATGGCTCTGGAATTGTAAAGAGAAAATCAGCCACGGAGCAGAAGGGAAAGGAAAAGACATTATAGACTTAATGGCACAATTCTAATGAGTGTGCAGGGACAGAGGGAGTTGTGCATTGATCTTTGAAGGTGGCAGGACATATTGAGACAGTGCATACAAATTAGGAGTGGGCCTTTCGGCCCCTCAAGCTTGCTTAAGATTAGTTAGCAAAGCAAATAGGACCTTGGGCTTCATAAATAAAGGCACTGAGTACAAAAGGAGGCAAATTATGCTGAATTATGCTGATTAAGGTATCAAATGTGAGGTAATGCATTTTGGAAGGTCTAATACAGGCAGGAAGTAAATGGCAGAACCCTTAAGTGCATTGACGGGCAGAGGGATCTGGGTGTACAGGTCCACAGGTCACTGAAAGTGGCAACGCAGGTGGATAAGGTAGTCAGGAAGGCATATGGCATGTTTGCCTTCATCGGCAGGGGTATTGAGTATAAAAGCTGGGAAGTCATGCTGCAGCTGTACAGAACCTTGGTTAGGCCACACTTGGAATATTGCGTGCAATTCTGGTCGCCACATTACCAGAAGGATATGGAGGCGTTGGAGAGGGTGCAGAGGAGGTTTACCAGGATGCTGCCTGGTCTGGAGGCTATTAACTATGAGGAGAGGTTGGAGAAACTCGGATTGTTCTCACTAGAGCGACGGAGATTGAGGGGCGACTTGATAGAAGTTTACAAAATTATGAGTGGCGTGGACAGAGTAGATAGTCAGAAGCTTTTTCCCAGGGTGGAAGAGTCAATTACTAGGGGACATAGATTTAAGGTGAGAGGAGAAAACTATAGAGGAGATGTGCGGGGCTAGTTTTTTACGCAGAGGAATTCGCTGCCAGAGGAGGTGGTGGAAGCAGGTACAATAGTGGTGTTTAAGAGGCAGCTTGACAAATACATGAATAGGATGGGAATAGAGGGATACGTAAGTGAATGTGGAAAGAGATTCACCGTGAGTTGCATGTTTCCAAAACTTACTGACTGATTTACACTGCTCAATCATTTGATTCCCTCAAATGCTACCTGGACCTTGACCTCATTCCTTTAAAGCACTTGCTAGACGTGGCATATTATTTACCCATTGAGCTTGCCACAGTTGAAGCTTGTATTTAACTGCGTAAGTTCCCTTTTATGATATGATCATTTTTAGTGCAATTAGCTCTGACCCAGAAATGCAACAATTTGAACTGTTTTGAGTCTTAATCCTGCATGAAGTAGATTCTTATGAGACATATTCAAAGTTTTATATTTTATAATCGGTATTTTCTTCCTCAGAATCCAGTTTTCCTTTCCCCCTCGATTTCTTTCTGTATCTGATTTGAATTTAATTCACCGTCCTCCTCTGTCCATCTCTTTTGGAATCCTTCAATCTCTGGCATAAACCTGATCAAATAGTTGTGAGTGGTAACTTCACCCCTACCAAGATGGCACAGTAGCTCTGCTGAACACCATTCTCTTTTTCAAGTTTCTTTTTTCATTTTAATCACGGGATGTGGACATCGCTGGCTGGGCCAGCATTTATTGCCCATCCTTAATTGCCCTTGAGAAAGTGGTGGTGAGCTGCCACCTTGAACCGCTGTAGTCCATGTGGTGTAGGTACACCCACAGTGCTGTTAGGGAGGGAGTTCCAGGATTGTGACCCAGCAACAGTGAGAGAAGGAATGGCAATATTAGTTCCAAGCTAGGATGGTGGATGACTTGGAGGGGAATTTGCAGGTTCCATTGAGTGTTTCGGGGAGTGAATGCTGCAACATGAACTTTCTCTCCATGCTCTTTAGATTCTTTCCTATGGCAGTGTATTCTGAAAATCCTATAATTTGAATCCTTGATTCAAATGGAATGGGTTTTCTCGCAAACATTTTCCTCTGATCCTGATGGTCAGTTGCTGTAATTTTCTGTCCATCCCAGCTGTTCATTTGACCCATCACAATGGGAATTCTGAGCATATTATCATAGCTGGGTGCCTCGTCCAGCATGTCCTGCAATTGTAGGTAGAATTTGTCTTTCTCCTCCTTTGTGTCTGTCTCTGTTGGTGCATAAACCTGCAGGACGGTGACTTTGTGGCTTGTGTGGAACCTGGCGGTGATGATGCGATGGTTTATGGGCTTTCACTCAACTTGCACTTGCGCTGAGCATGTGTTGAGTATAAGGTCAAATCCAAGGGCACAGTGTTGATCTTTCCTGGAGCACGGGATCATTGCTCCTTCACAGCTGATTTGCCCTTGGCCTGTCCACCACATCTCGCTGATGCCTACGATGTCAAGCCTGATCTCTCGCAGCATCTAGGACATCATTCCACACTGGAAGAGTGTTTGGATGTTCCAACTACTAATTTAAACAGTGCAGGGAGAGAGAGGCGGAGTATAAAGAATGAGACTTCAGTGAGGAAAGTGGGGCTGTCAAGAGCGAGACTTCATCGAGGAGTCACTGAGCCAGAGGGAGCCGAGAAAAGCCGCAGCAGAGGTGGACCTTTTTGAGACCTGCAGAGGAAAATAGCTTCAGCTCCCAGCGCACGCTGAATTTGAGAGAGAAAAAATTCAAACAGTGACCTCCCAGGAAATCCGCAAGTTGATTGGTTGGTGAGTAACTGTTGTTAAGGACTGTCTCTATAGAGATGGAATCAAGAAAAATTTAAACTTTTGAATAACCCTAAAGTACCTACCTTATAAATAATTTAGAGGCACAGAAGGGAAGTAAGAAACTAGTGCGTCTGTTCTTTCATTCCTAACTGATGGTGTTTATTGGATTACTAAGGTTTAAATTAATACACTTAAGTGGGGTGAGAGGAAGCATTCATTCAAACTTAATTAAAATTAGTTACTTAATTAAGACACAATAAGGATGGCAGGGCTGGTGATGTGCTCCGGCTGCAGGATGTGGGAGCTCCTGGATGTCAGTGTGATCCAGGGCAAACGCATCTGCTGTAGGTGTCTGCGGTTTGAGGAGCTTTGGCTCAGAGTCATTGAGCTGGAGGCCAAGCTGCAGACACTGCAACACATCAGGGAGGGGAATTGTTACCTGGACACTTGGTTCCAGGAGGCGGTCACACCCCTTAGAATAGCTTCTTCTGATATGGTCAGTGGTCAGGGACAGGAGGCTGTGACTGCAAGTGAGGCACACAAAGGGATCGAGAAGGTAGAAGTGGAGGAGCCTCAGCCTTTTCAATTGTCCAGTGGGTTCACACTGCTTGCAACTTGTATGGACGAGAATGGGGACTTCAGGGTGGATGAGCTAACTGGCTAACCATGGTACAGGAAGCCATTCAGGCAGAGGGAACTAACAAGAATGTAGGGGACTGTATAATGACAGAGATAGGCACAGTTCTCCGCAGCCAATTTGGGCAGGAATATGGCAAATGGAATATCATGTAGAAAAATAAATAAATAATAAATAAATAAATAAAGCGGGGAGGCTGCAGAAGGATTTGGACAGGTTAGGAGAATGGGCAAAGAAGTGGAGATGGAATACTACGTGGGGAAGTGTGAGGTCATGCACTTTGGTAGGAAGAATAGAGGCACAGACTATTTTCTAAAAGGGGAGAGAATTCAGAAATCTGGAGTGCAAAGGGACTTGGGAGTCCTAGTCCAGGATTCTCTTAAGGTTAACCTGCAGGTTGAGTCGGTAGTTAGGAAGGCAAATGCAATGTTGGCATTTATTTCGAGAGGACTAGAATATAATAGCAGGGATGTGCTGCTGAGGCTTTATAAGGCTCTGGTCAGACCACATTTAGAATATTGTGAGCAATTTTGGGCTCCGTATCTCAGGAAGGATGTTCTGGCCCTGGAGAGTGTCCAGAGGAGGTTCACGAGAACGATCCCAGGAATGAAAGGCTTAACATATGAGGAACGTTTGAGGACTCTGGGTCTATACTCGATGGAGTTTAGAAGGATGAGGGGGGATCTGATTGAAACTTACAGACTACTGAAAGGCCTGGATAGAGTGGATGTAGGGAAGATGTTTCCATTAGTAGGAGAGACTAGGACCTGAGGGCACAGCCTCAGAATAAAGGGAAGACCTTTTAGAACAGAGATGAGGATAAAGTTTCTTAGCCAGTGAGTGGTGAATCTATGGAATTCATTGCCACAGAAGGCTGTGGAGGTCAGGTCATTGAATGTATTTAAGACCAAGATAGATAGGTTCTTGATTGGTAAGGGGATCAAAGGTTATGGGGAGAAGGTGGGAGAATGGGGTTGAGAAACTTATCGGCCATGATTGAATGGCGGAGCAGACTTGATGGGCCGAATGGCCTAATTTCTGCTCCTATGTCTTATGGTCTTATAAACTGTGAAGTTATCCACTTTGGTAGGAAAAACTGAAACACAGTATTTCTTAAATGAGGAGAGATGAGGAAGTTTGGATGTCAAAAGGGACCTGGGTGTTCTTGCTCTTAGCCACTGAAAGCTAACATGCAGGTGCGGCAAGCATTCCGGAAGGCAAATGGTATGTTGGCCTTTATTGCAAAGGGATTTGAGTACAGGAGTAAGGAAGTGTAGCTACAATTGTATAGAGCCTTGGTAAGACTGCATCTGGAGTGTTGTGTGCATTTTTGGTCACCTTACCTGAGGAAGGATAGACTTGCCTTGAGGGTGCAGTGGAGATTCACCAGACTGATTCCTGGGATGGTGAGATTGTCCTATGAGGGGAGATTGGGGAGACTGGATCTGTATTCTCTAGAGTTTAGAAGAACGAGAGGTGACTTCATTGAAATGTACAGAATTCTTTCAGGGCCCGACAGGGTAAATGCAGTAGGAGGTTTCCTCTGGTTGGGGGTGTCTAGAACCAGGGCGCACAATCTCAGAATAAGGGGTAAGCCATTTAGGACTGAGATGAGGAAGAGTTTCTTCATTCAGAGTGTGGTGAATCTTTGGAATTCTCTACACCAGAGGGCTGTGGAGGTTCAGTCACTGAGTGTGTTCAAAGTAGAGGTCGATAGATTTCTAGACACCAGTGACATCAAGAGATATGGAGATAGCACGGTGTTGAGAAGGTCAGTGTTATGGACAGGAGGGGATTAATTTAAACAGCCCTGATTTCTCCTCTCACTATCCGTCCGTAAACAGAGGAGTGTTTTGAATTGCTTCCTCCTTTATAAGTGGTGGTGGCGTATTCCCAACTCCCCAGTTTGGTGAGATCCAATTTTCTATTAATAACCTCTCAGAAAATTCGAGATAGGATGAACTCAGAGGGTTAGTTTATTTGCACACACTCAAATATGGGAGGAGGGTAGCAACGTGACCTCCTTTTCACTCACAGTAAAAGGACAGAAAAAGAAAGATTTAGAGGGCAAAGACCACAAAGAAAATAATTATTGTTTCATGTGTGTCCAGATCCAGAATCAAAGTCCAGTGGTGTATTCCTTCAGAGGTCGACAGGCAGAACTAATGCTGGATAATTCACTTTTCCAGTAGAGTTGACTTCCACGATGAGATAGGCACACAAAGATGAATTAGTCTTGTAGGTGGTGGTGCAGAAATTCCAGTAGAAACAGTGCAAATGGGGCCAGGCATTCAAACCTGGACAGAGCCCTTTTCTGTGCTGCTGCTTGGTAGATGGAAAGGTGGCAGACTGAGCTCTGCAGCTCCACAAGGCAATATGACAGGTTCCTGCAGCTCGGGGGTCATGTCACATGGCTCCCACCTCTCCACTTTGGCTTTGACAAACGGTGCGTAACCATTTGTCTGGGTTCCTGAGATTGTCGTGTTCCAACTATTAAGGCTTAAGAGGAGGTTGCAGGGTTCTTTGTCCTAGCACACAATTTGCCTCCGGTTGGCCAGCCTGATGAACTGTAGATTGCCTTTGTATCGTTCTCTTTGAATTTGGTCTCTTCAGAGATAACGAGGTGTCAGATTCTGCGAAACTGCTATATTAGCTAGAGTCGTTCAATGAGTCACAGACAGACATTGCTTCAGCCATTTTACAAGGTCATTGCCCAGTTTTTAAAGTTTTAGAATAAGCCGTGAGAATATATATATTTTAGGCCCCTGACATCAGCCATGATCTACTTTAAATGGCAGAGCAGGCTTGAGGGGACGAATAGCCTACCCCTATGTTCTTAATTCTGGTAATGGTTTTGGCATTGAAGTTTGGGCTTGTCAAGAATCTGACTTCCTTTCAGCTTCCATCCAGCCCCATTATACTTACATCCTCAGGTGTGCCGTACTTTCTTTACCGCCATGGCTACTACTTGCCGTTTCTGTACCGATGATGGGTTTTTACAAGGTGAGGCTGCTAATCCCCCCCTCCCCCTCTCCTTTACCCACCCCAATCCTTTTTCAACCATGCTCGGGACTGGCTTCGGCAGAGCTCGGGTAGTGTGGAGATTTCAATCAGCAAAGCAGAATCGGCTTTCCAGAGCCTCCACACGGTCTGAGCAGCTAACACCATCAACGTAGCCATGAAGCTGCAACTCCACATGCCCATAGTAGCACCAACCACAATCTATGCCAGTGAGACATGGAAGAGAGCAGCAAAGGTGTCATGCAGGTTGAACGTATTTCACCAGCGCTGCCTATGTAAGATCCTGGGCATCATATGGAGAGACAGAATTAGCCAATGAAGAAGCACTACATAGATCTGGTCAGAGGTTCCTGCAGGACATCATGATGGCAACACAACTGAGGCTGGCAGCACATGTATTTTGTCTCCTGGACCGTCATGGCAGTAGAATGGATATCACTAGTTGGAAGAAGAAGACAGGACTGGCCAAAGAAGACCTGGCAAAGTATATCTAAGGACAGCCTTCAAGAGTGGGACACCACCTGGGCTGCAGCAAGAGATTGCAGTGCACTGGGGCCGGTGGCATTGTCCATTGCTGTCCATTGTCCCACGTGGGACCGGAAGCACTAAGCCCAAGTAAGTCGAAGGAGTAGTTAACTTTTTTGCTTTCTAAGTAGGCGTGTCTTAGTCAACAGTTGGTGATTTAGATATAATTACGAAACCAGGATGATGGGAAAGTCACTAACAAATGTGAAGATTATCCATGGGAGTTGATTTGTCCTTTTGCCTCCAATCCCTGAGATATAATTTCAGACACAAGTTTTGTATATTTTTTCTAAAAATAATGCTTTATTCATAACATTTGTAGATGTACCTTACATAACAGTCCAAATTTGACATTACATTAAGTGGAATAGAGTAGAGTTTCTATCAATGTAATTATGTAGCACTCTGAGGTGCCTCACTACACTTACAATTACATGTTATATTTACAATTTACACCTCATGTCAAACATTCTCTAGCATGTGCAACGCAAGAGGTTTAACACGTGTTTCAGCCACTAGGTGTACTATGGTGGGCCTTAGACTGTGGTCTTTCTCCACTGAGCCCTTGCGGCAGCTGTACCCTCAACATGTAGTTCTGGACCTTGGAATGTGCCAGCCTGCAATACTTGGTCATGGACAACTCTTTGCGCTGGGAGATCAGCAAGTTTCGGGCAGACCAAAGAGCATCTTTCATCGAGTTGATAGTCCTCCAACTGCAGTTGATTTATCTCCGTGTGTGTCCCTGGGAACAGCCCATAGAACACAGAGTCCTGCGTTTGGGAGCTGCTCAGGATGAACCTCAACAATAACCACTGCATCTCTTTCCAGACCCCTTTGCAAAGGCACATTCCAGAAGGAGGTGGACGGCAACCTCTTCCCCTCCGCAGCCTCCTCGAGGGCAGCATGTTGAGATGGTGAGCAGGAAGGATCTGACCAGGTGGATCTTCTCACTACCAGCCAAGCTACATCTTGGTGCTCGTTTGAAAGTTCAGGTGAGGAGACGTTCTGCCAAATGACTTTTCTCAGGGACCCATCCAACATGATCCGCCATCTCATTTCTGGCAGGGCTTTGAGGATATTACGTGTGGACCACTGCCTGGTGGACTTGTGATCAAAGGTGTTTTTCTGCACAATCTTTCCTATGAAGAACAAGTAGTACGTCACAGTTCAACTATGGCGATGTGGCCAGACCCATTGTTTACAACACCAGGGGCAGATAAAACACTTAGTATATGTTATATAATGTTGCTCATCTCAGGATTAATGTTAAAAACATAAGCTCCCACCAACCACAACTGCCATGAGTAGAGCTACTCCTTTGCTTCTGCCTCTGGTTAAGAATGGAGCAATTATTAAGCTGTAATCATGGAGTAATTACAAATATTTAACCTTCACTAAGAATGTCTTTATAATGATGGCCTACAGTGGTGTTTGTTGCAGTTAGTCATAACGTTCACTGCCAATAGACACACCTTTCACAGGAGCGAGTCTATCTTGATGGTTGAAAATACAGCCTTTAATAAATTTGTGGAAGTGACTGTAAACCTTTATTATTGGGCATTGAACATCATGATGGACTACTGTCAGATCTCCTTTTACCCCTCGGGTCCATCCCTTTGTTGTCTCGTCACTTCTTCCAAAATTTGCTCCAGCCAATTATTCTCAACTTGACATCATGATGCTTCGGTAATGATACTCAAAACTGCTCTCGGCTAAAACCAACCCTATCAAGCTCAGTATGTTAACTAAAATTAAAAACCAGGCAATGATTTCCAGAAACCCTGCTTTTCAATCATCTCTTGTCCTGTTAAGTCCAAGCCGCTTCTTTACTAAATTCACCCCTCCTCCACAATTCTGGAATGAGAAATGTCCATCTGGTACATCTGTCTGAAATATCAAAAAGTCCCTCTCTTCTTACCATTTATAACTTCTACAACAGCAGAAAAAAAACACTCAATATACTGCTGCCTTCACTTGACTAGTGAAGTTTGAAATTCTTTGGCCTGTTAGAAAATATAACAAATCTTTCATTCCCACTAATTTGGTCTTTGCAATTTCAATCTACAGCACATTTTTGTGAGCTTTCTTTTGCATTTTACAGATGGGTGTAATATCCTCCTGCTTACATTTCTAATGAAAACAGTATGTAACCCTCGCACCTTGGAAATCATACTCCTGCACTCAGGCTGTTATGGCAGTGCTGTCTAATTAAAATGCATTGGTACAATTGGGACATTATTTTAACCACATGATGTAATTTTATATTGCCTTACACACACTATATAGGTAAATGTATCACGTGCGTTGATTTAAACATCCATTACCATTGAGAATAAAATCTTTTAGTTTTTATCTTTTGATCAAGTTTGGAATTCTAACAGAACATGCTTAGCAGCTGTTGCTACCCCTTTGCCACACCTTCTCGTATTAGAGCTGCTCGTTACTGGTTGGCTTTGCTTTTGTTTTAGAGCTGTCAGTCTCACGTAGATGAGCTGACAAGTGACAATGGTTCCTCCTACAATGCTGGTTGATTTTATGGTGCCAAAATCTGGCTTTTTTAAGTGGGCTACACACCATTTTAGAAGCTGAGAAATGACCAGTAATCAAGCAAATAAAGCACATACACAGTGTAACAATAACTGTGTACTCTGTCTTTTGGCATCTTACCAACAGGAACATAAGTGCATATGTGGTGTGAATGAGTATTGATCACATTTCTAAAATTGTCTATTACTCCATTTTATTTCTGCATCCAAATGCAATTAGCCACATCGATAATCCCAGTTAACCACATTTAGCTAATGTATTAGACAATGTTGGTACAAAACCAACCCCCATCTAAATGGAATGTGGGAGGTTTAGTTGGCTGTTTCCAATCTAAATGTACCAACAGGCATTTTTAATGCAAGCAGTCTGTATGTGTGTGTGTGTGTGTGTGTGTGTACAAAATTGTCATGGTGATGTGACTTGTGCATGAGTGATATTAATCTTTAATGTCATCGGCTGGTCAAACATATCTTGAACTGTTTAAAAAGGACTTTTGAAAAGCAACAAAGGCACTGAGTTTAGATGGATGCCACAAGTCACCTGATGTCTGGTATTGCAAGTTGACTAGTCTTCTGGAAGGTTCCAATGTGGAATACAATTAAGACAAGCCCTGACATCCTCATGGAATTTCACACATGTTGAAGTCAAGAACTACTCTGAAAGATTTACTGAAACTACTGGACCATACATTTGCATTTCTATAAGGCTACCTCTCAAGCAGAGACAGAAAGTCTACCAGGGCAATAACTTCACAGAAATATGTTTTTCCTATCTTATCAAGATGGATAATGAATCATTCGGAGGTTAATGGCTGGGACATTACAGAATCTAATCACCTCGGCCACGAAACAATAGTGAGGGGAAAAAAACCCTACCTCTCCCCTTCAAATCCAAGATCCTATCTCTATTCCAGTTTAAAATCCACCACAAAGATAGAGAATTTTTCATCGAAAGGAATCTTGGGTGCCAAAATCATCGACTTTTGAAAAAGACAGTTTAGGTTTTAAAATAAATTGTCTCCCCCATTGCAGTTTTACATGAGCTTCAACTCCACTGAATTTTCAAGACCACCTTGGAATAAATTCTGCTTCATCCACAAGACACCAGTAAACACTCTGCTTTTCTTTCTGCATTGAACTTCAATTTAGATAATAAAGCAACTACCTAATATTTAACTTGTAATTCTGCATGCTTGTATGGTGGATCATGTGTTGCAACAGTCGGATGTGGGTTACCTTCTTAAATATTTTTATATCTTTGCCTGGGTGTGTTTTTGACTCAATAAAGATGAGCCCCTTTTTGCCATAAGAAAGCCTGCCAGACTAGTTTCTTTGTAATCTGCTCTCGCTAAATTCACAAAAACCCTGTTACAGCCAAACTTGGTGGTCCCCCCCCTCCACTCGCGTGGTCATAACAACATAAATTAATCACATAACAAGACAGCTGAATTGCATCGTACAGTCATAACTCTTAATTTCTAAACGATAGCGGAATTTGGGATTCTCGGTGCCAACCGATAAGGCAACACTCTGAACCCATTCAAGTGACCAATTTAGCAAAACTCCAGGCTTTCTGCTATGCTAGTCCACCCCTCCCTCTAACCTTGCTTTCAGCTGACGACTTAATTTGCCTTTGTGTCCGTGTGCAATGCAGCAGGTGATAAACAAGTAATAGACATAAAAATATAAAAACAAAAATCTAAAAGCTACTGCGGATGCTGGAAATCCAAAACAAAAACAGAATTACCTGGAAAAACTCAGCAGGTCTGGCAGCATCGGTGGAGAAGAAATCAGTTAACGTTTCGAGTCCTCATGACCCTTCGGCAGAACTGAGTATAGTTAGGAGAGAGGTGAAATATAAGCTGGTCTAAGGTGGGGGGGCGGGGGGAGAGGAATAGACAAGCTGTTCCAGTACAGCTACAACAATGGCATCTACCCGGAAATGTGAAAAATTGCTCAGGTTTATTCTGTACACAAAAAGCAGGACAAATTCAATCCAGCCAGTTACCACCCCTTCAGTCTACTCTCGATCATCACCAAAGAGATGAAAGGGGTCGATGATAGTGCTATCAAGCGGCACTTATTCAGCAATAAGCTACTCACTGAAGCTCAGTTTGGGTTCTGCCAGGGCCACTTGGCTCCTGACCTCATTATAGCCTTGGCCGAAACATGGAGAAAAGAGCTGAACTCAACCACCATCTAAATGGAATGTGGGAGGTTTATATGGCTGTTTCCACTCTAAATGTGCTGACAGGCATTTTTTAATGCAAGCAGTCAGAGTGAGCGTGTGTGTGTGTGTATGTATAAAATTGTCATGGTGATGTGACTTGTGCATGAGTGATATTAATCTTTAATGTCATTGAATGATCAAACATATATTGAATGTTTAAAAAGGGCTTTTGTAAAGCAATCAAAGGCACTGACTTAAGATAGTTGCCACAAGTCACCTGACATCAAGGCAACATTTGACAAAGTATGGCATAAAGGAGCCCTAGCAATACTGGAGTCAATGGGAATCGAGGGGAAAACTGTCCGCTGTTTGGAATCATACCTGGCACAAAGGAAGATGGTTGCGGTTGTTGGAGGTCAATCATCTCAGTCCTAGGACATCACTGCAGGAGTTCCTCAGGGTAGTGTCCTCAGCCCAAGCATCTTCAGCTGCTTCATCAATGACCTTCCTTCCATCATAAGGTCAAAAGTGGGGATGTTCGCTAATGATTGCGCAATGTTCAGCACCATTCACGAATCCTCAGATACTGAAGCAGTCCATGTCCAAATGCAGCAAGACCTGGACAGTACCCAGGCTTGGGCTGATAAGTGGCAACTAACATTCGTGCCATACAAGTGCCTGGCAATGACCATCTCCAACAAGAGAGAATTCAACCATCGCCCCTTGACATTCAATGGCACTCCCATTGCTGAATCCCCCACTTTCGATCAACATCCTGGGGATTGAACCAGAAACTGAACTGGACCAGCCGTATAAATACTGTGGCTGCAATAGCAGGTCAGAGGCTGGGATTCCTGTAGATACTGATTTGCCTTTTGACTCCCCAAAGCCTGTCCACCATCTACAAGGCACAAGTCAAGAGTGTGATGGAATACTCTCCACTTGCCTGGATGAATGCAGCTCCAACGACACTCGAGAGACTCGGCACCATCCAGGACAAAGCAGCCCCACTTGATTAGCACCCCATCCGCCACCTTCAACATCCACTCCCTCCACCGCTGATGCCATTGACAAGATGCACTGCAGGAACTCACCAAGGCTTCTTCGACAGCACCTTCCAAACTCATGACTACTAGAATCTAAAAGGACAAGGGCAGCAGATAGATGGGAACACCACCACCAGCAAGCTCCCCTCCAAGTCACTCACCATCCTGACTTGGAAATATATTGCTGTTCCTTCACTTTCGCTGGGTCAAAATCCTGGAACTCCCTCCCTAACAGCACTGTGGGTTTACCTACACCACATGGACTGCAGCGGTTCCAGAAGGCAGCTCACCACCACCACCACCTCAAGGGCACTAGGGATGGGCAATAAATGCTGGCCCAGCCAGCGACGCCCACATTCCCATGAAAGAATAAAAAGAAACACGCTTCATAACCTTCCAGACTCGACACAGCGTCCAACAATTTCAGCTCCTAGCCTCTGCCCCATTCTCTCAGTCAAAAGCTGTTGTTAATGTTTCTGCTCTCCCCAATTGGCAGATCCTCTAGACCCATCTTTTGTTTCTTTACTTGTCCAGTTAACATCTCCCTTGGCCTTGCACCATCACCCCCTTTAGTCATTTAATCTTTCCTGCCTTCCACCCTATCACAAACCTCCCTTTTGTTTTCTGTGCCCCCTCTTTTCGGTGCCTCTGTACTTCCTTAAAACTGATTCATTTCAAACTTTTCCCAGTTGTGATGGGAGGGTTAAGGTTAATCTGAAACACTAACTCTTCTCTCTCCACAGATAGTGTCTGTCCTGCAGAGTATTTCCAGTATTTTCTGTTTTAATCTCCAATTTCCAGCATTGCAATATTTTGCTGTCCTAACATGTCTCTGTCTCCCTGGTTGTCTGTGCCTGTCTGTCTGATTGTGCCGGCCTGTCTGGTTGTCTCTGTATGCCTGTCGGTCTGCCTGGTTGTCTCCGTCCATCTGTCTGGTTGCCTCTGTCTGTCCGTTTGCGTGGTTGTCTCTCTCTGTCCGTTCCCCTGGTTGCCTCTGTCTACCTGGTTGCCTGACTGTCCATCTGTCTGGTTGTCTCTGTCTGTCTAGTTGTGCCTGTCTGTCTGGTTGTCTCTTTCTTCCTGTCTGTCCTTCTCTCTGGATGGCTTTCTCCCTACGCGGATGGCTGGAAAATCTGAGCTGTAAATTGGAAGAGAGGGCTCCTGATGCTATTGGGGTGAAGTCTTCCTTCAGTTCGACCACTGGTGTGTGCATGTCCATTGCAGACACGCCCTGGTTGTCAGCAATCCTCCTGTAGCGATAATCCCCGAGTGCTTGGGACAACATGTAAAATGGCAGGATTCTCCTTCCTCCCAACAGAGGGCGCCGAGAGGCTTCCAGAGCGTGAGCCCAACCATTCTTGGCTAATCATGGAAGAGCTTTTAACGCTGAGAGTGATTCCAGCAGCCTTTGTTCGCAGCTTAAGGGGGAGGTTAGACTGCAGGTGCATCAGCGAGATGTACATTTAATTCGGCTGACAGTGTACGCAGCTGGGAGAGGGTTCTATGTGTGTTTTTTCAGCAGAGAGTGTGGATGGTCTGATGATAACCCTACCTTCTAATTAAAACAGTGTTGGGGTGGGGGAGAGAGAGAGAGAGGAGTGATTCAGATCTGCGCAGAGACACATCCAGAGCGATGACTAGGGCGGGAACCTAAGCAGATCTGCACTGCATCTGTGGCCACCGGCTTTGGGAAGGTACGTTTGAATCTGCAGATTTACAGATATTTACCATTTGGAGAGGAGGCATATCTCATTCAATTGTGAACCTTTGTTTTCGCCAGACTTGGATTTGATGCATATTATCAAACGTTGCGTCCTGGTTTAAGTGTCTCAGACGCAGCGGTGGCAATTGCTAGTGTTGTTTTGCAAACGGTGGAATTAAACCTACAGCATCAGTGGCTGCTGGGAGGGGGGCGATCTCTGATCGCTGCAAATGTTTACTCTAGGCAAGAATTTTCACTGATTTCAACCGATTCGTGAAAATGCTGAGGGAGCCACTACCATGGCAACAGAGTCTTTATCACAGGGTGCGGAATGCGAACTTTCAGCGTGCTGGGGATGGTTAGATTTATGTATTTATGCACCTGGCTGATGAAGAGGTTCATTTTCAGCCCCAAAGACAGCAGGCGAATGTGGGCAGCTAGCTAACCTGGTGATGTGCCATTGTTTGCAGACAGTGTATGGTTACCGTCTACAGAGGTTGCTCTGAAGCCCTTTTTTGACTCATTTACAGTGCTCTGTGGGTCTGTAATGCACAGCGCCCTTAACTTTATTGCTCGGAAGCAAATAACTCCAACCTGTTAGTCAGATCGTTGTGTTAAGGTGGCGGTGGGGGGGGGAGTTGGGTGTTGTGGTCACAGATTTTTTTTTTGTAAAAATATACTTTATTCATAAAAAATCTTCAATCACATTCAAAACCATTTCAAAAACAACATTACAAGGGTACAATCCAGGTTAAACTTTTACAAAATGTATCACCAGGTGCATCAGTACAAACAATATTACAATCATTTACAGCCTTTCATTTTGATCTGTACAGCCCGAGGGGCTCAGATTCAGGAGAGCTCATGTAATACTAAATAATAGCCCTAAAATACTAAAATATACCCTGGAGGTTCAGCTTTCTCCAACACATTTTTAAATAAAATTCATTGTGCACTTTTCGAAAATAGCCTGAGAGGAAATTTAGGTTAAACAGTGAAGTGCTGCAGGAAACTGAACTCCGTCATCCAGTAGGAGTGCAACAGCCTTTCTCTTAAAGTTTGAGATTTGATTACCTGTGAGAATCTGCCCAGATTGGCGTATATGTAAAGGATCAGGTGATGTCAAACTGGAACAGCAAAACTGAATCATTTAAGAGCAACATGAACGGAAACCGCAGAAGGGCGTCTCTCTCCAGATGCATTCCTGCCTCCTGTTAAAATATTAAAGCCCACTGACAATGAAAAACAGATTCATATTTGTAAAGTATGTAAATTAGATTTGTTAATGGAACTGCAGAGTGATGTCACTGAACATTCGTAGACTGTCAACCCCAGTGGCTTGCCAGTCGAGGCTGGACGTGATTCCCATTCACAGCATCCCTGTTCAACATTGGGCCATCTCTGTTGTAACAGGGCCCTGAGGATGTGTGGCAGTGTCACCCAGCATGTTCCGCAACAAAAGAGAAATCCCTCATTGGAACTTTATTTCAGATAATTTCACGAAAGCCGCAGGTCAGATCTTTACATATCTGCTGAACTTTCTGAAGGTAGCAGTGAAGCAGAATATGGAGGCTGTTCCAGAGACCGAGTCTGTTTGATAGCTGCCCACAGCTACGACAAAGCTCCTAAAATTGACTGATATTGTCTATAATTGATTTGATGCAGATGGTGCAGCCCTGCGATTGACATGGTTTGTATGGAACTGCTAACGAATGATTCAAACTGATTTCATAGTGTGTTACCGCACCCACATAAGGATGTGACACAAACCATGGTGGCTTTTTCAAAAACTTTTTAATTTGTTTGCCACGGTGAAATTAGTGTTATAAAGTGCCATGTGTTAATATGTAGATTGTGTTTAGCAAATATTATTGTGCTCAGTACAGAATCCATAGGGGACGGATATTGATATTTACACAGGAGAGAGATTGCAAGAATATTTTGTGTAAAATGTGTATAATTACCCTCTCCCCCTCACCCTGCCCAGCCAAGCACTTATGGCTTCTTTCAGTTGGTCAGGTTACTTGTGTCATCTCACTCCAGGGTTGTGTTTATGAAGATAGGAACAGGACGAGGCTATTCAGCCCCTTAATCCTGTTCTGCTCTTCAGCTAGATCATGGCTGATCTGTCCCTCCCTCCATTCACCCAACCTTACTCCATATCCTTACCTCTCAAAAATCTGTTATCTCTATTTTGAAATTTGACCCCCAGCCCTCAGCAGCTATTTGGGGGAGTGAGTTCCGGGATTCCACTACCCTTCGTGTGAAGAAGTGCTTCCTGACATCGGTCCTGAATGGACCAGCTCTCCTTTTAAGGTTCTGCCCCCTTGTTCTGGACTCCCCCTCCAGAAGAAATAGTTTCCCTTTATCCACCTTATCAATCCCTTTAACTATTTTAGGCATTTCAATTAGATCGCTCCTTAATCTTCTATACTCAAGAGAATACGAGCTTAGCCTATGCTACCTGTCCTCATAATTTAACCTTTTCAGTCCTATGCCATTCTGACTAGTCTGTGCTGTACCCCTTCCAGGGCCAGTATCCACTTCCTGAGGTCCAGCACCCACAACCTGAGATAAAGCTCCCTTAGCCTTTTGAACTGTTTTGTATGAGAGTGTGTTTATACGTTATCTGACTAAAAGAAAGAAAGATTTGCATTTCTGTAGCACCTTGCATGCCCTCGGCATCTCCAAGTGCTTTACAATGGAGCACTTTTGAAATGCAGTCGCTGTTGTAGGAAATGTAGCAGCCAATTTGCCGTAAAGCCCCACAAACAGCAATGTAATGATAACCAGGTAATCTGTTTTACAGCTGTTGATTTGAGGGATAAATATTGGTTCAGTGACATTATAAAGAGTTTTGCATTCAGTTGGCAACATGTTCCTAACCCCTCAAAGCGGCCATGTGTCCCGTTTGCAGTTTATTATCAAAGCTACTCTTGTCCCATGGAGCAGCCCCACTAACAACCGAAAAAAAGGCACGTGAGTCATATTAGCAACATGCATTTGCCCTGAGGAATTGGAGGGACAGATTCAGATTGCCAGTTTGACTTGCACATCCCTTTGCATAATTCACCAGTGGAGCTTGATGATGCAGCTGAGCTGCTGATGTCACAGAACACATCTGGCAAAGAATGCTGTACTTTGTTGACCATTTATTTCTTTATCGGAAAATACCCAACCCAAACGAAACAGCATGTTCCTGAAAAATTGCCAAGAAATTTGACCCATTTAGCGCCTCCAGTTGGTAAGTGTTGAACCTTGCAGACTTGGAAGGCTGTAATTTGATGCTTTCCTGAGCGGGCAGTCTCTGCTGGCGGTAGCCCAGGTGGTGCCTGAGCAGCCCGTGGTTCAGAGGGCTAAATTGCTCCCACGTTCTCTCTTGCAGGGTTACTCAGCATAGGCTACAAGGCATGGGCTCCTGTGGGTGCCCGGTGAAATTAAGCTTGTGGTTGTAAGTGACTCCACAGTTGGAAAGCTGGCACGAACTGAGCAGGCGAATAGGCCCAATAAGGTATTGTACCCAAGGACTGCCACCTGTGCTAACATACCTGTTTGACTGGGCCTCTTGGGGAATGCATTCAGTGGATGAATATTACAGGAGGAGCTAGAAAGAAAAGAATGTGTTTGACCAACTCCAGTGAAAATCTCATCAAAATGAGATTTTATAATCTTCATTTTATGAAACGTTTCTAAGAATGGAAACGGAGGGAAATTATGACAAATTTAAACATAGTCCTTACCTGGAATTTGTGCAAGTACATTTTGTATCTCTGGTAGGGATTGTGTGGAGAATGGAAACTTTCACCTCGACTATGCGGACTTGATTCAGACCCAGGTCTCCAAGAGAAAGAGAGGGTGTGTGTGTATACTGTGAAATGGCAGTCATTGTGGCACAGGATATTAGGAAGGTGTTAGTGGAAACATACTCTGACCACTGCTGTTCATTTAAGCCCATAATTAAAATGGCAGACATTTTGCGGGCCTGCTGACTCTCCAGCTAAATATTGAGGTTGACGTGTCATTTTGAATGGCTTTCCCCTTTGAGGTTATTTTTAATCCCTTATTCTAGATTCTGTCATATCCACTTCCGTTCATCAACGTCAGCAAGTGACACATTTTCCAGGCCTTCAGTTTTCCTTTGCCATCCACAAGACAGTTCCCAGTCTCCCACTCTCCCACCCCTGCAGAGCAGCACCTGGTATCCACTCAACACCTGGTTGTGATTAAATCTTACTTGGCGGGAATTGGTGGCACAGTTTCAGGTCCTTTGCTCTGGTGCAATATGCTACTGTGCTGCTTAGCTTGCGGCTAAAATATGTGTACATATTAAAGCACTGTACAATGTTTCTCATGAGCTTTTGGGGGTTAAGAGAGCGAACTTTGCTCTCAATTTAATAATGGCTTCCCTAAATGTACCTTGCCCCCAAATGCCAGAAGCTGTATCTTTTTTGCCACCTGTGCTGGCAGACATGTGTATTAACAACCAGGCTTCTTGCAATGAAATATAGATGTATAGGACTAAACATAGATGTGTACAATTATGCTAGATCAATTTTGAAAGGGTAGAAACGAAACACAGAGAGTGGGTATTAAAGACTACAGCAAATAATACATTTATTTACATTTAAGAAGCGAAAGAACTTGCATTTAACTAGCACCTTTCTCAGGATACCCCCACAGCGTTTTACAATTAAGTCGTTTTGAAATGTAGCGGCTCTTGTCATGTAAGAATCGGGATAGCCAATTTTGCATTCAGCAAGATCCCACAAACAGCAGTGTGTTTAAGACACATAATTCCTCGTTGTGATGTTGGGGTGAGGTATAAATTTGGTGAGGACACCGGGGAGAACACCCCTGCTGTTCTGCGAAATTGTGCCCTGGGATCTTTTACGCCGGCCTGAGAAGGTCGACGGGCGCCCGGTTTAACGGTTCATCCAAAAGACAGCACCTCTGGTGGTGTAGCACTCCTTCAGTACTGCATCGGAGTGTCAGCCTGGATTTTGGGCTAAAGTTTGTGGAGTGGGACTTGAACCCACCATCTTCTGACTAAAACGGGAGTGCTTCCAAATGAGTCAGGGCTGAGACCTAACACGCAAAAGCTTAGCATTTATTCTAAGTACAATATGAAACATTTATCTGGATCAAAATGATCTTGGTGCCTCGAGAAGAAATGCAAATTTTTTGTAACAGATCAGTCATCAAAATTTTGGAAACGCCATCTGTCAATCCTGTGAGGCTTTCTATGTTCTTCTGCAGCCTTCCTTATCTTGGTCACAGTTTCAGTGTAACAAGAAGTTTCCATTTTACTGCCTCAGTTCCTAACTACAGATCCCATACAAGTTACAATGGGCTGGAAAGTAAGCAAGAGCTGATAATGCAACAGAAGCTTCCCCTGACCGCAAAATCATTTTTATTGAAAGATTGGAGGGAAAACATTGCAGAGAATTTAGGAAAGGATCTTGTTCTTGTGCATGAGACCGTTTAAGAAGGTTGCAGAGTGGACTCGACTATAGTGTACAGTAGCCTTGAAAGTGGGTGTATCACTGGAGAATTCAGTCGATAATTAGTAAAGCTCAACAAGGTCTTAGAGGTAGAAGAGGGAGGCATATTTGAATAAAGAATAAGCAGGTCTAAGTAATTATTAAAAAGGGTAATCAGAAACATTGTCTCAATATACAAATAAAAACTTGCTCTTCAATTGATAAGTGCATGCAGCAATGGGAAACAAATCATCTCAACTCTAGTGAGACCACCGAAAGCACTTGGAACCCATGTCTGATTGCAAGGTACAAGGCAAGAGCACTTTTTGGGCAATTATTTTTCTGTGACCTTTGCTCAGCGGGTGCTGGTTAATTGAGTCTGCGGCAAGGCCGGACTTCCAAGCCAGTCTGATCCTGAGCTCGAGGAATGGTTGAGCTTAGGGCTAGTGTGACCTTTGGCCAAAGTTGGTGGCGAGTAACTTGGTGCTCGAGTTGGGCACGGAGAGCATCACGGTGCCCTCCTGGTCACAAGATGTCCCAAGTAGTATCTTCAACTGCGCTGAAGGTAAGTGTTTGTTGCATCCCTGGCGAGGCAACTCCTTGAGACTTGGAATGTTTACTCCTGGAAGGTGTAAATGGGTGGCCAGGAATAAGCTCCCGTATCCAGGGTTTGATTGGTTTGCAGAGAGGCGAGCCAGCATTGTAGAAGCTTCCTGATGCTGGAACAAACGTAGGCTGGATGTGGTGCCGCTGCTGCTTTGTGGTCAGTCATACTGGTTAACCTAACGCCTGTTTGGAGATCCTGCAGTCTACTCAAACTTGCACCTCGTCCATTTTATAATGACCAATGAGTGACCATTTGCCTGGATGCGTGGAGTCACTAATCCATCTCATTCTGAAATTTGAACCATTTGTGGATGGTGGATTTGAGGAGCCATGAATTGTACCAGCTCGGCGCTGAGGGCCCAGCCTCTGGCCTGCTCTTAGCCCTGATGTTAATATGGTTGGTCCTGATAGGTTCCTAGGCAATGTTGGTGCCTAAGATGTTGATAATGGGGTACTTGGCAATGGTGATGCTATCACGATGGCTATGATCTAGCACCTGCGTGGCTGAAATATTACCAAACATCATCTAAAGCTTGGAAGTTATCTCAACACTGCTTAGGGAAGCTTCATTGTTGGAGCAGTTATGAATGGTCACGGACATTAGATTTGTTGGTGATCAACCCATTCCTAATCATATGATGGAGGGAAGATAAATAATGAAGCAGCTTGAGAGGGCTTGGGCCAAGGATGTTTTGGCAACCCTTGACCTGGAAGCAGTACACTTAAGGAAAATTTGTCATTCCTTTAAAATGTCTATGGAATGTGTAATTGTTTTTTTTTAAAGAATGTTTGAAAAGGACTTTGAAGAGTTTGAATCAATTGTAAAAAGAGCAATTGTAATTTTCTTGAATAATGAGAAATACTGGCCCCTGTGATCTGGCAACCCTTGACCTGGAAGCTGTGCCAATAGGAAGGAAGTTAAGACAGAGCTGTGTGGCCAACACAAAGGAGAGCTGCAAAAGAGCTGAGAGTTGGCATCGGAGGATCGGATTGTGAACCGGGTGTTGTCGGTTACAAAGAAACCGTGGAAAGCTACACCATCAAGACTGACGCGACCCAAGTGAGAGAGGGTTGGCATACATGCACTGTGCCAGTGTGCTAACCTTATCCAGGGACCTCAGATGGGATACACCTGCCGGTGAATGCAACCTGAGGGCTGAATCAACTGGGCGGGAAAGACTGAGATTGCACGTGATGCTACATTCGTGCAGGGAGTGATGTGGGTGCCTTTGTAAGACGTATTGTTGTATCAACTATTTAAAGAGAAGTTTAGAATTCAGTCTCAACATAAATTAAAATAAAAGCTACACTAAGTGAAATCTTGTTGGTAATTCTTTCATTTGGTGGATCATTTGGTAATTTTGGTATTACCCATGGGGATCATGACAATGTTTCCTGGAGGAACTCATGCAGTGATGCTCTGGGACTGTGATAACTGGCACAACCACAACCCAGGGAGGAACTCCAGTCTCTGCTGAGCTTTCCCTGTGAGTGGAGCAGCTCTGAAGACCCAGCTCAGACAATGGTAACTCCTGTTGTGCAGGTGTTGAAGAGGACTGACTGCATTTTGAAGGTGCTACAGGAATAATCTCTGACGTGGGAGTATCTATTTTCACCCAGTTCCCCTGCTTCATAGCATTTGGCTTGAAATGGGTTCAGAAACAGCTCTCACTCTCGCGTTCTCGTGCTCTCGCACTCACATTCTTGTGCTCTCGCACTCGCATTCTTGTGCTCTCGCACTCATTCTTGTGCTCTCATGCTCACACTCATTCTTGTGCTCTCGCACTCATTCTTGTGCTCTCGTGCTCACACTCCATTCTCGTGTTCTCGCACTCGCATTGTCGTGTTCTCACACTCGCATTCTTGTACTCTCGTGCTCACACTCACATTCTTGTACTCTCGCACTCATTCTTGTGCTCTCGTGCTCACACTCCATTCTCATGCTCCCGCACTCGCATTCTTGTGCTCTTGCACCCATTCTTGTGCTCTCGCGCTCACACTCCATTCTCATGCTCTCGCATTCGCATTCTTGTGCTCTCGCACTCATTCTTGTGCTCTCATGCTCACACTCCATTCTCGTGCTCTCGCACTCGCATTCTTGTGCTCTCGCACTCATTCTTGTGCTCTCATGCTCACACTCACATTCTTGTGCTCTTGTACTCATTCTTGTGCTCTTGTGCTCACACTTGCATTCTCGTGCTCTCGCACTCGCATTCTTGTGCTCTCATGCTCACACTCGCATTCTTGTGCTCTCGCACTCATTCTTGTGCTCTCGTGCTCACACTCGCATTCTCGTGCTCTCGCACTCGCATTCTTGTGTTCTCATGCTCACACTCGCATTCTTGTGCTCTCGCACGTGCATTCTCGTGCTCTTGCATTTTTGTGCTCTCACACTTGTGCTCTTGTGCTCTCACATACTTGCTCCCAGTTCCACAGTTAAAACAGAGCATTAATGGCCCATGACTGGGCAAATATGAGCTTTCTGATGGCAATTCAAGAAAAAAAAGGATCAATCCTGCTTGAAAGCTCCCACTTTTCTATTAGCTTCCTCAGCTATCTTTCCCATATACCCATTCCAATGCAACTTGGGAGATATTAACCAACTGTAAAAAAGGCTGAAGTCCATTGTCTGGTCTAAACCGTATGGAGACAATAAAGTAAAACTGAAACAAAAATGTGTTTTCAATCATTACTTATTCGCTATTTATTAATGCCTTAGATGATGGGCTCAAAAGCCATATATCCAAAGTTGTCAATGATACAAAGATAGGTAGCATTGTAAGTAATGTAAATGGAAGTAAGAAATTACAAAGAGATTTGGGAAAATTAGTGAATAGGTGACAAATGGATTTCAATATAGGCAAATGTGAGGTCATCCACATTGGACCTAAAAAGGATAGAACTCAGTACTTTTGAAATGGTGGAAATCTAGGAATATTGGAGGCCCAAAGAGACTTTTGGGGAGGGAGGGGGAGGAGGTGGGGATTGTGGGGGGAAGTGGGGTGGATAGTGGAGGGGAGAGGTGGTGGGGAGTGGGGGGGGAAGTGGTAGGGAGAGGTAGTGGGGAGTGGGATGGGGAATGGGGGGAGGCGGAGAGTTGGGGGGGAGGCGGGGAGTGGGGAGGGGGGGAGAGGTGGTGGGGGTGGGGAATGGTTGGGGTGGGGGTGGGGAGGCGGGGGGTAGGGGGGAAGTGGGGTGGAGAGTGGTGGGGAAGTGGGGTGGAGAGTGGTGGGGAGAGGTAATGGGGAGTGGGATGGGGGGGAGAGAGGGGATGGGAGGTGGGGTGGTGGGGAGGCGGGGAGGTGGGGTGGTGGGGAGGCGGGGAGTGGCTGGAGTGGGGGAGGCGGGGAGTGGGGGGGAGTTGGGGAGTGGGGGGATGGGGAGTGGGGGGAGTGGGGGGATGGGAAGTGGGGGGGTAGTGGGGAGGCGGGGGGGTGGGGAGGTGCAGGGTCGGGGATTGGGGGGGGTGGGGAGGCGGGGTTTGGCGGGTGGAACCAGGGACACAGACCGTTAATGCCATTTATAGAAAATAATCAAAAAGCTGGAATGAAAAGCTGGCCTTAACTTCTACCCCTTGTAGATGTATTGCTTCTACCACACAAATCCCTGGTTAGGTCACACCAAGGGTACTTGTAAGCTGTCCTGGGTACCACCCCTTCAGAGGGATATATTGGCTTTGGAGGGCACACATCATTGTTTATCAGAATGGTAACCTGCACCCCAAGGGTTAAATTACGAGGAGAGTTTACATAAACTAGGGTGATATTTCCCAGAATTTAGGAGCTTCAGGGGTGATTTGTTGGAAGTTTTCAAGCTATGAAGAGGAACGGATGGAATAGATAGGGAGAAACTATTCTTGCTGATAGAAACAAAAAGCTACTGCGGATGCTGGAAATCCAAAACAAAAACAGAATTACCTGGAAAAACTCAGCAAGTCTGGCAGCATCGGCGGAGAAGAAATCAGTTAACGTTTCGAGCCTTCATGGCCCTTCGGCAGAACTGGAGCATAGTTAGAAGAAGGGAGAAATATAAATTCATATTTATATTTATATTTACATATACATTTATATTTCTCCCTTCTTCTAACTATGCTCCAGTTCTGCCGAAGGGCCATGAAGGCTCGAAACGTTAACTGAACTATTCTTGCTGGTTGGGGAGTCTCGAACAAGGGGGCAGAGTCCAAAAATCAAAGTCAGATCTTTCAGGAATGAAATAAGGAAACACTTCTACATACAAAAGGTGGCAGAAGTTTGGAACATTCTCCCACAAATGTTAATTGATGCTGTATCAAATGTTAATTTTAAATCTGAGATTGATCATTTTTGTTTGCTGAAGGTATTAAGGGATATGGGGAAAAGGTGTTCAAATGGAGTCAGCCATGATCTCATTGAATGGTGGAACAGGCTTGAGGAGCTGAATGGCCTCCTCCTGTTCCTATGCTTCTATTCCCACTCTTCACACCTCCTTCAGATGGATAAGGCTTGAGTTTTGGCATGAACAAGGAGCATTAGGATTGGGGACGGCGGAGGTGGAAGTGGCCAAAGTGGGACAATGCCCAGGATGTTAAAACTCCTGGAGTCATAAGGCACCAGTTTCAGGAGTTAATTCAAATATCGATGCCCAGTTGGATTGGTCATTAACAGAGGATAAAACCATTGCAATAAACATGTTATGCCTCTTAATGTCTTATATTTTCCAAATGGGGTTCACATTCAATGGCATTACCATCACTGAATTCCCCACTATCAACATTCTGGGGGTTACCATTGACCGGAAACTGAACTGGACCAGCCATATAAATACTGTGGCTACAAGAGCAGGTCAGAGGCTGGGAATCCTGCAACAAGTAACTCACCTCCTGACTCCCCAAAGCCTGACAACCATCTACAAGGCACAAGTCAGGAGTGTGATGGAATACTCCCCACTTGCCTGGATGAGTGCAGCTCCCACAACACTCAAGAAGTTTGACACCATCCAGGACAAAGCAGCCATTTTATTGGCACCCCTTCCACAAACATTCACTCCCTTCACCTCCACCATGGACACACAGTGGCAGCTGTGTGTACCATCTACAAGATGCACTGCAGGAACTCACTAGGGTTCCTTAGACAGCACCTTCCAAACCCACGACCACTACCACCTAGAAGGACAAGGACAGGAGATATATAGAAACACCACCACCTGGAAGTTCCCCTCCAAGTCACTCACCATCCTGACTTGGAACTGTATCACCATTCCTTCACTGTCGCTAGGTCAAAACCCTGGAACTCCCTCCCTAACAGCACTGTGGGCGTACCTACATCACCTGGACTGCAGCGGTTCAAGAAGGCAGCTCACCACCACCTTCTCAAAGGCAACTAGGGTTGGGCAATAGATGCTGGGACAGCCAGCAAAGCCCACGTTCCGTGAATGAATACAGAAAACTATAGTTTCTGAATGTGCTCACGACACCAAGTGACAGACTATCAAAAAGAAGTATTTTATGTTTGCTTTTCAACTGGTTTCAGTCAGGTGTGTGGCCCAAGTTTACATTGCCTGCAGCAAAAGCATGGGGTCAAACTGCATTGAGCAGAGGCCAACTGGGACTCCTTGCTGAACTGCGTCACCACTTTATGGCACATCTGGTTTATCATTTGACTCCATAGCCATAGTTTAAATAAATTTATCCTCCTTCCTCCTGCATTGACAGGAGATGTGAGTGTGGGCTTCTCAGTGCCAAACACAGTTACGTATGCGAGTTACTGGGTTTTCCTGGAGATGAATTGTTTGGTAAAATTGCAATCACCACATTGCAGTTGTCAACCTTTTTGTTCTTGATTCGATCGTGTTGAAGGAAAGAGGCTTTGTCCTCTCGGCCTCAGTCGTGGCAGTCACTGTTAAGCCTGAGTATCTCCTCCTCCAAGCTAAACCTCTCACAGGGTATGAGACCTGACAGGAATAACACGACTGGAATCTAATCTCTGGCTTCAGAAGGTAACCTGGGACTTGAGCCTCTTGTGCAAAGTTTATATTGTCCAAGAATTTGGATTGCTGCATTGTAATCATTCCCAGGTGCTTGTTACTCCACGTATAAACCATCTGAATTGTTGGATCACGTTGCATTCTGTAATTAATTTCCAGCTTGTGCTCAATTTGCATCAGTCTCACCACTCCAGGTGCTGTCTACTCTGTTTACAATGAAGGAGATGTTCCAGATTAGTGGAAGGAGAAGGGAAAATTCGGTTCGCACACAGCCCTTTCACCTCCGAGAGTTTAGCTGAAATTCGGCCCAGTCAGGTTAAATGAAAGTCTTTTTTGCCTTCTGGCATTGGGGTCCAAGGGGAAATGAGTTTGGGTGATTGCAACCAATTCCAATTGGATGTCGGCCCGCTAGACAAAACTACCTCTGATTTGATGCTATTTCGTGACTTTACTCATACATCATGGTTTACTGAAGTGAAAACTGCAGGAAGGTCCCTGCACTGCTGCACTTGGGAGTGTTCTTCTGAAGTAGAAAGCATGTTTGAGCAGAGTATAACTCTGGGTCAACACATGCCAAAGCTGACCTGCTGCATCCTAAAATGGAAGCCCAAAAGCGAAAAATGTTTCATTTTCAACACATCCCTCGCCTTAAACAAAGCAAAACCATTTCCTAAGCGAAAAGCCAGGGGTTGTGGATAATAGTTTGTTGCGTGATTAACATAAGGATCCATTTGATGTTTTGACTTGGACAAGCTGACTGAGGGAGCAGTAATTCTCATTTCCACCTGCCCTCAACCATCATATTTCTACCACTTTTTGTCATGGAAATCATTGAGTAGGTGTCCAGTGTGAGGGGATACATTTTGGGAGGACCAACGCAGCAAGGGAATACACAATGAATGGTAGGGCCCTAGGAAGTACAGAGGATCAGAGGGACTTTGGTGTGCATGTCCATAGATCCCTGAAGGCAGCAGCACAGGTAGATAAGGTGGTCAAGAAGGCATATGGGATACTTGCCTTTATTAGCTGAGACATAGAATATAAGAGCAGGGAGGTTATGCTGGAACTGTATAAAATGCTGGTTAGACCACAGCTGGAGTACTGTGTGCAGTTCTGGATACCACACCATAGGAAGGATGTGATTATATTGGAGAAGGTGCAGAGGAGATTCACCAGGATGTTGCCTGGGCTGGAGCTTTTCAGCTATGAAGAGAGACTGGATAGGCTGGGGTTGTTTTCCTTAGAGCAGAGAAGATTGAAGGGGGACCTGATAGAGGTATACAAAATTACGAGGGGCATAGATAGGGTAGATAGGAAGAAACTTTTCCCTTTAGCGAAGGGGTCAATAACCAGGGAACATAGATTTAAGGTAAGGAGTAGGAGGTGGGTTAGAGGGGATTTGAGGAAAAATGTTTTCACCCAGAGGGTGGTTGGAATCTGGAACACACTGGTAGAGGCAGTGAATACTTCACAACATTTAAGAAGTATTTAGATGAGCACTTGAAACACCATAGCATACAGGGCTATGGGCCAAGTGCTGGAAAATGGGGTTAGAATAGATAGGTGCTTGATGGCTGGCATAGACAGGATGGGCGGAAGGGCCTGTTTCTGTGCTGTTTAACTCTATGACTCTAGCACTGCTTAGGGAGGCAGGAGAACGCTTCTGCAGGCAAAGCAATTGTGTACTGCAGGATGTCACCAAATCGTTCACTGCAACTTTCTTTCTCTTTGGGCTGCCTGACCAATTAAGATGCTGTAGGCATCTATCACCTCTTACAATGGCAAGTTCTCACCTGGCTAAGCACTGAGAACTCAAGTACTGGTGGGCAACCTACCTTGCTACAAAGAATATACGTAAGCCTGATACTGGAAACATAACCGGAGCTGGCAGCGGGTCAGCTGGGCTGGCACAAAGGCCACCTTGCCACACATCTGGGGCTCGATTGTTTGTTTTTGGTATGGGGAATATCTTGGGCAGGCAGTGGACGGAGCCCAGTAACGCAGGGAGGCCCTGATTCGTTTTGGTGCTTAGGCCCTGTTGAAATTTTGAGCCCTGAAGCCGCTGCAGTTTGTGAAGGCGAGAAATTTGACTGCTTAAGATGGAAGCAAAATACTGCAGATGCTGGAAATCTGAAATGAAAACAGAAAATGCTGGAAAAACTCAGCAGGTTTAACAGCATCTGTGGAGCGAGAAACAGAGTTAATGTTTCGAGTCTGTATTAGAAAGAGTCATACGAGCTCGAAACATTAACTGTGCTTCTGTCTCCACAGATGCAGTCAGACCCGCTGAGTTTTTTCCCCACCATTTTCTGTTTTTATTGCTACTTCTTAATGTCACTTCTTTAAAGGGAAGGTAGAATTGATACTGGTATACTGAAACACATGTGGCAGTGATAGGAATGGACATTTGCTGAGCAC
Organism: Cetorhinus maximus; assembly: GCF_964194155.1. NCBI lineage: Eukaryota > Metazoa > Chordata > Chondrichthyes > Lamniformes > Cetorhinidae > Cetorhinus > Cetorhinus maximus. Next base: position 25,355,432 of record NC_135898.1, on the reverse strand, counting down.
AAGTATTTGCCTTGCTCTTTCTCTGGTCGAGAAGGTAAACAGCCAGCCCTCCTCCATTTTAACCTGAACAATGTGCTACTGTCTCACCCTCCCGGCGTCCCATCCTCTGCCTGCTCCAGCCAGGAGAGAGAACTACGAAGGATGAAGTCACAAGGGTAAACTTGGGTATAACCATCCACTCCGCTGATTGAATGATCTTTTAATTGATCCTAACCTTTTATTGGTTTTATGATTGCATCGCACCAAGTCTAGATGACAGCCTCGGAGGATGGCCAACGGCAAGACTTCAGTCAGTGCCATACTGCAACCAGCCAAGAAATGTATTCTGTCCACCTCTCGCACGTCTCTCTCACTGACTTTGTTTTGTGTTAGGCCACAGTTCTGTGCCCTGTTACCTGACAATCTTACCAGTCGACTACTGCAGAAAAGTAGGGCATTGGAGAGAATATAAGCACGAGAACATTCCAAATTGGCAGACAAGAAACAACCAGTTGGACCCTCGAACCTTCCCACACCTCATGATCGCTGAAACACCCTAGCTGAACACTTTTCACCCCTCCTCACCATCTCACCCCAACTCAGATGAATCAGTCCAGGTGATCACATAAACTGAATGTTATCTATTGAGTCATTGATCTACTAGATCAGTGCTTCCCAAACTATTTTTCAATTCAACCCTATTTTAACATTTGAAAATTAACGTGATCCCAGGCACCAACAAAAACAAAACAGCAATAAAGAAGTACATTCAGTATAGAATTATTAAAGTTTGCATGTTATAGACCAACATATACATATAAATATGAAAATCTGTGATTTGAAAATATTTTGTAACATGTTATTATTTTAAGTACTCACCAGTCCATTACTTCATCTGAGCTGCTCCGGCTCATGGACCTTGGCCAGGAGCAGAGGAAGCATCGGTTGAGATCTTGAGATGGCTAATGTTAGAATCACATTGTTCCACAGAGCCAGGGTGATGGGGTTGGGCTCAAACTTTGTTTTGTGTTCGGCTCCATCACAGTTCTATGCCCAGTTACCTGAGACTCTTACCAGCCGACTACTGCAGAAAAGCTGGGCATTGGGCAAAAGTTGGGGAGCTCAGCAGCGGAGGCCTTACAGCCAGGTTCAGGGGCAGGCTTTGAGACTCAGTGAAGCATCTACGAGCGCCCATGGCCTGGAGAGAGAGAGATACTGAGAGATGGGCGGGGTCAGATACCACCTGGGCCTCAGTGCTTGTTCAGGGCGCAGTCCCCCAGGCGGGGGAGCTCGTGATCTCATTTGCTGTTTCTGCAACTCCAATTGGGGTCGTGACCCACAGTTTGGGTCTGTTCTAGATGATCTCTGGCTCAAGTCAAGAATCAGTCCTGCTGCCTCTTGAGTTATGTTGCTGATAACAAAGGCACCAGTGTCCAACCCATTAGCATGTGTGAGAGATGTTGCCCCTGAACGTAGTCTTTCCCTCCAGTTACAGATCACAGTTTGATTTTCCCACGGCTCACTGTGCACTTACCCAGTGCTGTTTTGGCAGAATTTTGCCGAGATTTCAATCATCTTACGTTTGTGCCTTGAGTTTTACTGTGTTGTGCTTTTTTATTTGTCCATGGAAGAAGCATAGAATTTGAGATTCATCAAAGGCAGTATTTAAAGTCCATGTGCGCATTAAATTAGGGAAAAAAATGATTCAATCAAAGAGATGGAGCACATTATGGAGGGCTAAATGCAACTTGGCAAAGGTTTGTTCGAGGCATCAATTATGGGTGAGATTGTAACGTTAAAGGCCAGCTGAGTCCCATAGTCCGTTGACTGTATTTGTGCTGCAGACACAATGTTATCATAAACTGCACAGTGTGTCTGCAGCAAGATGAAGTGTTTTCAATCTGTTGTCTTCATAAGGTTAGGGGGATCTGGAGGCCCTTGAGGTGCGAGGCAAGAGACTGGTGTCAAGGGGATTCTTTGTGTGCTTGAAAAATGGAATTTACGTTAATTAGCCTGACGTGGCCTTGTATCTGTGACCACACAGTCATTGTGATTTTGAATGAAACTTGACAAAGATCATTTGTGTCAATGCCAGTCAACATCTTAACACACCAAACAGAAGAGGTAACAGCTGGAAGGGATACTCCACTGACAAAACATTTTTCATTAACATGACTGAATTAGCCGAGCTTTGCATTATTTCCCGGCAGCTGGGGCATATTCATTCTGTGAAGAATTATGGGCTCATCATTCAGAAGAGCCAATTTATTGTTGCTGTGTGAAGCGTTTGCCCCATTTCCCCAAATGCCAACTAAACTCTAGCACTTAAACAGCGTCACGAAAAGCTGGCTGTTGCACAGGACCCCAGCCGCCCATGGCAATGGTTCTGAAACGTTATTCATTGCAGGACCTCTTCAAATGGATCCCCCATCTAAATTATAGTACGAATCATAGCAAAATGCTGCATGTATAGAGCATTTTAATAATCGTTTTAAGAAAACAGTTCAATTTTTTTTTATTCATTCGTGGGATGCGGGCTTCGCTGGCTGGGCCAGCATTTATTGCCCATTCCTAAATTTTTAGAGCAATGTTTTGGGGACAACTTCACTCATGTTGATAGTGATGGGACAGACTGAAAAAAGCTGAGATAACAGATAGCCGTGACTCCATTAACATTCGCGTGTGTGTCAACTGAATCACTTTTCATGTATAGAATAGACTCATAGCATGGCTACAGCACAGAAGGAGGCCATTCATCCTATCGTGTCTATGCCAGCTCTCCATAAAAGCCACTCATCTAGTTCCACCCCCCCCCCGCCCCAGCCTTTTCCCTGTAACCCTACAATTATTTCCCTCACCAGATAATTCTCCAACTCCCTCTTGAAGGCCTTGATTGAACCTGCCTCCTCCACACTCTCAGGCAGGGCATTCCAGATCCGAACCACTCGCTGTGTAAGAAAGTTTCTCCTCATGTCGCCATTGCTTCTTTTGTCAATCGCCTTAAATCTGTGCCCTCTGGCTCTTGACGCTTCCGGCAACGGGAACACTTTCTCCCTATCTACTCTGTCCAGACCCCTCATGATTTTGAACAACTCTATGAAATCTCCTCTCAACCCTCTCTGAGGGGAGCAGCCCCAACTTCAATCTACCTATCTAACTGAAGTCCCTCAACCCCAGAACCATTCTCGTACCCTCTCTTCACATCCTTCCTAAAGAATTGGATGCAATACTCCAGTTGAGCCTGAACCAGTATTTTATAAAAATTCCTCCTAACTTTCTTGCTTTTGTACTCGATGCCTCTATTTACAAAGCCCAGCATACTGTATGCCTTATTAACCATTTTCTCAACCTGCACTGCCACCTTCAACAGTGAACCTAAAAAGAATAGTCTATTTTCTTTGCAATTTTTCACAAAGCAGAATTTCATGCTCAAGTCCAATAGCATATATACCCCCAGGTCCCTCTGCTCCTGCACCCCATTTAGAATTATGCCTGTTATTTTACATTGTCTCTCCTCATTCTTCCAAACAAAATGCATCAGTTCACACTCCTCTGCATTAAATTTTATCTGCCATGTGTCCACCTATTCCAACAGCCTTTCTGTGTCCTCTTGAAGTCTATCACCATCCTTCACACAGTTCACAAGACTTAGAAGCAGCGGTCCTAGTTACTGACTCCTGGGAACCACACTGTCTATCTTCCTCCAGTCTAAAAAACAACAGTTCACCACTACTCAGTTCCCCATCTCTCGGCCAACTTTGTATACGTGCTGCCAGTGTCCCTTATTTACATGGGCTTCAGTTTTGCTGTGGTTAAAGATTGCTTGTTAATGGCAAACTTATCTAAGCAGTTTCTAGACCATGTCCAATACAAACAGTTATTAACCAAATCAATACTAATAGCAGTAGCACCATATTTAGATGTTAACAGGCTCAACATAGATTGCTATTTTAATTTACAAAAACCTTCCCATAAACAGATGAGTTTCTTTCTCTTCAATTCTATTACATAGTTGTTATAAAGATGTGATATGTAGAATATTAATTTGTAATGTTGTTTGCTGGATATATATATTGAACTTTTTGAAAAGAATACTCTGTGCTAAACAAAGGACACTGGCCTACAGCAGCTAAGTTGCATTTGTGAAGGCCACAAGCCACTCTGTGGAGACACAGAGTCTACAAAGCTCTCAGAGATAATGGCTAAGGTAAGCCCTAAATTGAAACTAGAGAGAGGTCACATGACCCAGCTCTTGGGTGCAAAATTTACAGGATTTGAAGTAACAAGGCAAAGACTGCCACAGGGACAGGAGGGGCAACAGACTTACCCTCTCCCCCTCGTCTATCTGAAACCTCTCAACAAAGCTGAGCCCTGTTTGTGTTTTGGAAACCCACCAAAATACCTCATTGTTGCAAACCAACAGTTCTTGATGGAGGATGCCAACTGAACATCATTGTTTTCAAGAGAAAAAAGAATCAACCAGCTATGATTGCAAAGTACCAGCAGGCACCTGGAAAGTGACTCTCTAGTTGTGAACAAGTATTCAGACAATCGAATAATTTTTAAGACTTTACCTTTTTTTTTAACTTTGCCCAATTTTAACGCCTGATACTCTGTTAAGTTTTATTTCTTTTTGTACCTGCCTGGGGAAATTGTTTGTTTGTGTTTTGCATTAGTGGGAAGTTGCACATATTTGTACATTTTAAACCTTTTTGTTAATAACTTTTTCCCTTGAGTGAGTTTTAGTAATAAAACTAACTCCTTACTTGTTAACTCAAGAAATCTGGCTGGCTTCATTCTTACACTGAGCTAACACAGTTAGGTCCATATTAATTGACATTATTGCATTTTTAAAACAATTCAAACTCTGTTATAACTAACCCATGAGTGGGACAAAGAGAGGAGTCAGTTCACCCCACCTAACCTGGTCGTAACACAGTACTCACTTGAATGTGACACTCGTAGTACAAGGATCTGGCACATAGAGGGTTAAGGTGGGACTGAGTACAGTACCGCCCACACAGTGATGTAAGAGAACACATGATCTGCACCTAGGGGTCAGTCTAGTGTTGGACAGAGCTTTGTGCACAAGCAAGCACGGAGAAAGCTCCTAGCTTGAACCCTTTAGTGTATATATGTACATAGGACTTGTAGTTAATAAGTACTTACAGTTAACCTACTTAAGACTGTGAAGATTTCATTAGGACCAGCGAATGATATCTTACACCCTACAACATGGTGGCAGCGAATGGAAAAGCCCCAAACTTCACAAAAAATGCAGAGAGAAACTAAAATCCTGCAAGCCTAAAGAAACATTTGAAGAAGCATTCTGACCTGAAGAGAAGCTCAGGAAGCAGATGAGCAGAGGGAAATCACCAGGGAAAAGTTCCAAAGAAAGGCTTGGAAGCTGAAGACAGATGTTTTAAAGTCCTCACTGCAGCAGAAGACTCCATGGGATCTCTTGGAATTCCAACTTCAATTCCCATAGTGGAAAGCCAGCAGACGTAGTAGGGGGTGAGTTAAAACTTTAAATCCCAAGTCCTGAGAAATGTTTAAATAGTTCAGTGGTCAGACATTTAAAAACTCCATTGGAAACAGCAGATTCCTGAGCTGGTACCCGAACACGTCCGAGCTTGCAACGATAAGGGTGGGGGGGATAATTAATTAATTCTGAAGAATTGCAACTAAAGAATCAGCTTTAAAGACCAGAGCAGGCCAGGATTCAAAGCTTTTGCAGTGCTAATACATAGCGCTGAAATGGAGATGTCCACAGCTAGTCAATCCAAGCAGCCATTGTTTAAAATTGTTTCAAGGTTGAGCACGAATGCCATTACAGTGGGAAAACCCTTTCTCTTCAAATGAAAGGTGGCACCTTCTTGAATTTCAGCAACTTCTTAAAGCTGAACCTACACTTAAAAATTTTTAACCATGGATCAAAAATCCAATTTACCAGATCAGTTTGGACTCATCCAAGGGCCAAGCCTAACAGAAAATTGGGCATCCTGGAAAAGAGAACTTTTAAGCTACCAGAGTACATCAGGTCCAAGTAGCAAGGCAGAGAATGTACAGATTAATACCTTTTTTTATACTGGTTTGGTGAACTTGCTGATGAAGTAATTCAAATGCAGTTCACTGATGAATCCTCAACTAGCTTCACTGAAATGTTAAAAGCCTTTGATGAATATTTTAATCTTCAAATTGTGGAGCACACAGAGCTTAAAAATAGGCACAGAAAACCCCTAGAAAAGCACCGAAAGTGAAAAAGACAATACTCAAGCAAACCATATGAGGATGCCAAAGAAGCAGGGAACTTTCAAGAAGTCTCAAAAATATATCTTTTTGGAAATCCTGACATATTATACCTGAACTGCAACTGCAAGTGACAGTGTGGAGCGAGCAGCTGGCTGTGAATGAAGGAAAGCTATCTGAAGAAACCCAAAATATACAAACCCTGCAAAAGGAAAATGAAATAAGGTTGGAAAATATACGTATCATAACTGAATTAGAAGATTTGAAACTCAAGATTCAAGCTGAATATATACCTTTAGAAATGCACGAGACACAAAGTCGTCACTGAACCAAACTGTTAAAGACCTGAACAAACAAATTTTTTGAGGGGTCGCGGAGGTACAAGAGAGACTACAGAGCTGGAGAAAATGGTTGGACATTTGGAAGGAAACTTGAAAAAACATTACAGTTCCAAAGACATATATGAAGGGATGGAAACCAAGAACCTAGAATGGAAAGAGAAAGTAGAAGCTTTCTCAAAAGAGCATGAGGAATTTCAAACACAATTAGCAGAAGCACAATTACAGAATGCAAGCTTGAATGATAGCACAGCAGAATTATACTCTGCCCAAGAAAAACTGATCAGTGTAGAGAATCAACTTTAGCGTACGAAAGATGCATTTGATAAGGAAAACCAAGAACTAATGAGAACACTGGAATGTCACTCGCAGGATGTAGAATACTTGAAAGAGGACTTGAAGTGCCTTAAATGATGAACTTGTAGAAACAAATTCAACTTAAATGGATCTTCAATTAACACTTGATGAACTTCAAGCATCAGAAGTCTCTGGTAAGCATCGTGCAAAATGCTGGGAACAGGAGAAAGAATCACTGATGAATCAGAACAGTTGCTTGAAAGCAGAATTAACAACCAAAACTGATTAACTTATTGAGCTTCAGTCCAATCTGAGCAACATGAAGGATGAGATGTAAAGTATGGAAGAGCAAACCCAGACTTTAAAAGCAGAAAAGGTGGATTCTGCAGAAGAGATTGAAGACCTATTGAGCGAATTGAAAGAGTCCGAGGAGCAGTCAGTGACCACGGAAGAAAGGTTCAGTAAAGAACTGAACGCCTGGGCGAAGTTGTTAAACTTATACAAGAGTTCTGCAGATAACTCTGAAATAAAAGCGACTCAACTTACCAGAGTTGTTGCTGAGCTGAATGCGAAGATTCATAAGTTCAACAAACAACTGGAAAAGAAGAAAGTAACCCCAAATTTGACTAAAGTTGTGAAACAAGTGGGGACGAAGGCTCCATTGTGGAATCGTGAGCTTCCAGACGCATCCTGGCAAGTCGCACGACAAAAGAAGAGGGGAGAAACATATGGAGACAAACGTCCACCTGGAAAAAAAACGGGATCAAACAACGACTGTCTATCACCACAACTGCCGAATTGATAGAGAGCAGTTCAATACCAAGGGCTGGAAATGGAGGTGAAGAAGATACCCAGATGCCAGACTAACCTCCAAATCAATAGAGTTTACTTGCAACAACAGAGCCAGCCACTTCTCCAACAGTAGTGCGAACGAGATATGGGAGGGATATAAGGCCCCAGATCACCTGAACCTATGAACTAAAGAGATTTGAAGGGGAGAAAAGGGTAGTAATAACAAAATAAATACATGGGATAAACTAGAATAACTTGAAATAATTGGATAAAGACTTTGTTGGGGGTGGAGATGGGGGTGGATGGTGTAATATAAGGGTTTGGCACATATAGGGTTAATAAATACATAAGTTAACCAACTTAAGACTATGAAGGTTTCAATAGGACCTACCAAAAGTTATCAACACCCTACACCAACATTCTCAGGAATACTTGCCTGGGCTGGAGTGTTTCAGCTATTACGAAAGACTGAATAGGCTGGGGTTGCTTTCCTTAGAACAGAGAAGGCTGAGGGGGGATCTGATAGAGGTATACAAAATTATGAAGGGCATAGATAGGGTAGATAGGAAGAAACTTTTCCCCTTAGCGGAGGTGTCAATAACCAGGGGGCGCCGATCGGAAGCGCGCCTGTGTGCGCCCGCCCATCAACTTCCCCCCCAACAGGGGGAGAATTCAGCCCAATGACTTCACAGATCCAGCCCAGTTTTCTTGCTATTATATAAACATACAAGGAATTTGCATCGCTGCAATATGGTGGGAGGTTTAAGTGAGTCAAACTGACAGTTTCTCCACAGCTACAAGGATCGAGCCAACAAGAGATTAATATAAAAAGAAAATGCTGGAAATACTCAGTAAGCCAGGCAGCATTATAATCGCATTTGTTTCCCGCATGAATCCAAATTGAATGCACCTCAATATCACAGCATCAGCTGACCTCCTGCCTCCACTACCCACTGGGTGAAAGGAAATGTCAGTCTCACTGCCCATCACTGCAAAGAAGGACAAGTATTCAGGAGTGGACATCTTGTCAGCTACTTGTGCGGGATTAATACAACACACCGTTAACCTATTCAGTGTGGGTGGCTTGCCTTTTTTATCCTTTTCCTCTTTGTGTATACTTTCTCTCGTCCCTCGCCCGGTGGAGAGAGATTATTTCTCAAACCCCCCCACCCCGGAAAGGCTCATTGGACACCCAGCGGTCTGTGGACCCCTGTTTGAGAATCAATGATCTACAGTGATATCACTTACACACAAATCTCTGCAAAAAAACTGGGCATTGGGAGCATGTTGAAGGTGGCCTGTTGATGAGCCGGGCAACTATGAAACTTGTCGATTTGTTCAGTAGTTTTAGTGAGAGCACTCTTGGCCATGTTGTTCTTTCCTCTCTACATCAATAACGGTGTATCAAAGGGTTGTTCAACATACGGCCCATGGATCGGAGTCTGGCCTTCCAAAGTTTCTATCCGGCCCGCCAACCTTTCATAAGTTGTGCCGATTGGCTGTGAAAAACGTTGGCCAAGTGAGTTTCACACTTTTCTTCTCATTCTTTGAACCTGATTGCTGACCCTTCAAAATTCTTAATTTCAAGCATCAATATTTACCCTATTTACTCTATCTCGAACCTCGCCCACCCATAATGCTTATCAAAACAAAATGGCGGCCCCTTGATTGCAGGCAAGCAAAGGAAAATTGATGCTGAATGTCAAGTCTTCACAGAATCTTGGACCGAAGATTCTTTTGTTATTGAGCACAACAGGGGCAAATTTTATGTCAAGAAGTAGCTGTTTTCATTATTCTATGAAATACTCCGCATTGTTGAGAAAACCATACCTTCATGGGCTGTATTTTCCTTTTAAAATTTGGAAGGACATTGCATTATTTGGACACTTGAATTACAAAAAGGTCACAAGTTCACCTTTGGACTGGGAGCATGCATGCCTTTTTCAAGAAATCACCTAACCAGCTTAGTACTTGAGGAGGAAGAGCTGTGTACTTGTTTGCAATTACTTTAATTGATGGGGGAAAAAAAACTGATTTAAAGGCAAAGGCTAGTGATTTACTGGAAATCACATAACTCAGTTGGGAATGCACTGAGAAAAGGAAAAGCTGCCCTGCTCGCACTCTTTTTGCCTTGCCTGAAACCGGGTGATTGTCAGCATCCATCTCAGTGGAACTTGCCTGCCTTTGGAAACCCGAGAGGCTGAGACAAGAATGATTGATCCGGTTATATTCTTCTCCATGCTGAAGCTCCGTTGGTGAGAACCTCCAGACAGCTACTGGGACCAGTGGACCGTCTTCACACGAGGGACCCCTAGATCCACAATGTCGAAACCCTGCAAACTTTATCCTTTATTTTATAAAGTCAATCCTCCAAAGCCCATCTCTGCAGAGATGTGTGTGTGTGTGCTGCGGTATTTTTAAAAGGGGTAGATAATTATTCTTCCAGATTACAGTTGTGTGTTAACCATTGCTTTCAACTTGTTTTAAAAAATAAGTTTTGCTTTATAATAAATCAATCACTCTGAGTTTATTGAAAGAAGCCTGGTTAAAGTCTCTTATATTCTGGGTCTAACAGTAGCAAAGGTAAACAATTGGCCATTTTGGTGAGTGAATTAATTGTGTGACCTGCAGAGTAGTGGGGCTAGATAATCTGCACGTTCCTCCTATCCCGGTCCTGACAACATCACTACATCCAGTGTGCAGGCAGATAGTAACTACTTGTGCAAACACAAACAATGCCAAATACCTCACTAAATCAGTGACACGGCAATAAGCTCAAAATTAATCTCATGTGAAGCCTATTCATAAAAATCCCCATTTTTTTTGTTATTTTGATCAATAGCAAGATAAATTCCTCAACGCCTTATCTTTCCGAAATTTACTCACCAGCCCCACTGAGCGAAAAGTAAATTGAAATGTGCTCCCTCCTGCGCAAAGTTTGGACACCCCTGGCGTATCAGTTATAACTTCTGCAAAAAGCAGGGGCAGGGTTATCAGAGGACTATGGGAGCAGGCACTGAGATGGGCGGGCGCAGCCATTGGCCAGCATGTCAGTTTGCCAGCACCCTCAGGCCTCAAGCCATTTTTGGAAGCTAGGCTTGATGGGGTAGCTTGCGATGGTAACTCAAAGGCCATGACACAGGAGCACAGTAGCTGCCTGAAGGCAGCTTCCCGGTGGCAGACTGGGATGAGCAACTCTCCAGGCAGAATATAAGGACCCCGTACCCCACCCATTCTCCCTCCACACACACACACACACACACACCCCCCACCCCCCACCCCACCCCCACTGCCTTCCAGGGCTGTAGCTACAGCCATAAGCCAGTCTGTGGGGTTGGGTTCCCCCACCGCAGCAGTGGCCATTTTTTTTATTTCTGCTTTTTCAGGTTACAGAGACAGGACACCTCAAAATGAAGGCGCCCTCTCTCTGCTGTGAGCAGACTGAAGCTCCTTCAATGCTGGATGGCCTCCTATTGGCCCTCCAGCTTCTAGAACCCGCCTGCCACCTCCGATTGGACGATGAGCCACTAGTTATCCAATTCAGGGACATTCGATGTCTGGTGACTGCGCCCAACATGGGCCCGGGATCCACTTTTGACCCAGACATTGGGCTCTCGACTCAAAACCTATAACCGTGCCAGAAGATTGGATTTAAAACTTTACCACTGCCAGAACTTCCATCTTCTGCTTCGTCGGAGCTCAGGCCTCAGAGAAATGGGAGGTGATGACTGATGTCCACAGAGTCCTTTATGTACTTGCAAATGGAGCTTCCGTGAATTAACCCCACATGGTGTTGCATCTGTTGAGTTTGGAGGAGGGAAAGTGGGATCGGAGCAGCTCCTCCGCGTGCAGACCCGATATAAGAGTTATGTGACAGCAGGAGCACAAACAACATGCATTCGTCTTGATGGACCCAGGGAGCTGAGGTGGAGGTTGTGCGAGGAGAGGGGGCAGGCCAGAGTGAGAGAGTGAGATTGGGCTGGGGTGTGGGAAACATGAGGAAGATTTAACAAACTGCAACTACGGTTTCCATTTTAAAAATTCCAGTGCCATAGCTCAACTTTGCTTCATACCCAAATCTCTCAAGCTTCACAATCGGGTGACGAGTGTTGGGTTATATTGACAACACATTCCAATATCAGACAAAACCAGTGAATTGTCCTTTAGGAGACCTTGGTTTGGCCTTGTCTACAATACTGTCTAATTTTGGTCCCTTTGCCTGATGGGTCATGTATGGGGGTTTAGTTAAATGCAGAGAAGTGCCCTTAACTTGATGCCCACTTTAAAAGCCTTTGGTTGCCTGGATAGATTTAGAGAGCTGGGTCCTCTTGCTGTAAGAAGTGCAAACTTTGGGAAGATTTACTTTGGCCGTTTTAAATGTTGAAGAGACAGAGTGACTGAAGTAGATTACATTATGGAAACCCGGGAACAAGCTTACTAGTTACGTAACTAAAGAATAAATATCCATTTGGTAATACAGAACTTGAGTATTTCTGAAGAAAGATATTTGTCGAAGCTTTTCATCTTGCACTCATCAGGACAATCGCAAGAATAACAATGTCAGGGGAAGCAACACTTTTATATTGTGTGAGAAGAGAGTGATCATTGGTTGGCAAGTGGATGGAGAATGCACCAGTTCTAGTGCCCAGTCTACCTCAGATTACCCTGGAAGGGCAAGATGTCGCAAAAATTTGAGCAACAGGTGAAGCGAGCTGTTTCACGCTGCTACAATGCAGTAGCGACACGAGTGGTATTCACCACTAATAGAATGCTGCTGTCAAGCCAAAAAGGCGTTCTGCCTTTCACACAAATGAGCAATATGGTATATGAATTTCAGTGCCAGTGTGACGCTAGGTACGTAGGGCGTACATCCCAAAGACTGGCAGATCGTATCAAACAGCATGTCCCAGCCACTGTTCACAATGGGCAGGTCGTAGCCAACCAGCCTGTGCTTGCAAAACTCAAAACACAGTGTCCAACATTAGATGTAATTCCCGATTGGACAACATTTGTTCAATAATCCTCACTGTGCTAAAAATTACACTGACAACCAATATAAGATGGTCAGTCAGGCTTGCAGTGTGGCGTATTTGCATGTACTGGAAGCTACATATATTAATACACAGGGCCCTGTTCTTTGCAGACAGAAAGAACACATTCTGCCTCTTTCAGCTAAACAAAATAAACAAAAAGTGATAGCCATTCACTGGTTCATTCCTCAGGGCAATGCCTTGACCAATCAAAGTCAAGCTGCCTGGTTTAAAATTTCAAATAATGCTTGGCAGTTAACTGTCAGTCACTGTTATCTGGTGCATTCTCCATGGCAATGCCTCTGCCAATCAGTGCCCACTTGCCAACCAATCAGCACTCTCTTCTCATACAGTATGAAGTTGTTGCTTGGTCCAGGAGGTAGGTTTTAAGGAGCATCTTAAAGGAGGAAAGTGAGGTAGAGAGCTGGAGAGGTGTAGGGAAGGAATTCCAGAGCTGGGGCCCAGGCAGCTGAAGGCACGGCCGCCAATGGTGGAGATATTAAAATCGGGGGATGCTCAAGCGGCCAGAATTAAAGGAGTGCAGATATGTCGGAGGGTTGTGGGTTTGGAGGTGATTACAGAGATAGAGGCCATGGAGGTATTTGAAAACAAGGATGTGAATTTTAAAATCGAAGCATTGTTTGACCGGGAGCCAGTGTAAGTCAGCGAGCACAAGGGGGATAGGAGAATGGGACTTCGTGCGAGTTAAGACATGGGCAGCAGAGTTTTGGATGACCTCAAGTTCACGCAGGGTAGCGTGTGGGAGACCAGCCAGGACTATGTCGGAATGGTGGAGTCTAGAGATGACAAAGGCAGGAACGAGGGTTTCAGCAGCTGATGAGCTGAGACAGGGCGGAGTCGGGTGATGTTACGGAGGTGGAAATAGGTGTCCTTGGTGACGGCATGGATATATGGTCAGAAGCTTGCCTCGGGGTCAAATACGACACCAAGGCACAGAGAGGAACTGGCCAAGGGACTGGAGAAGAGTTTCCCAGGAGGTTCCCCCCCTTAATTGTCCTAAGTTTCTTTTTCTCTGTTTCTTTTTGCCTCTCCCTGGCGAATATGTATCTGGTGGTGGATGGGGGAAATATTGCAAGTGGTAACGGTGTTCGGTGCAATATGTGAATAGCTTCAATGGACCAGCTTATCTTTTCTTGCCCATTTTTTTCTTCCTCATAAATTGAAAGACCCACGCTGGGAAATTCCTCCTGTTTGACCCTGCCACATGTATAAAAAGCTGCACACGGGTTTCCACTGAAATTAGGATGGAAAGGAAATTCCCAGTGACAGCTGGATTGGGGCAAACTTGTATCTATCACGCTCAATGGATACAGTCTGATCTTTCAAGTAAAATGTAGCAAGTAACCAGGGGCAGCATAGGCATGATGGGCTGATTGGCCTTGTCCTGCGCGGTAGCATTCCATGGAGTAATTTCAGATGTGCAACAGGGCTGCATATCCCACTAACCATTATAAATGTATCAAAATGCTTATTGTATAAAATATAGCTAGGAAAAACAAAACCGTTCTGGCCACAGTTGACGCCCACTGGGCCAGGCATTCAACACTAATCAATAAGTACAAGATGCCTTTTAAAACTGCCACACCACTTGGTCACACAGAATGCCTCCCGGTTTAACGAAAGAGTAAAAGGTATCCTTGAATTACCTCTATACAGTCACTAGTATATCACAAGTTCTGTTAAATGGTTTTAATCTGCTGTGGCGGTTTCTAGTTAATAGTAGATAATAAGGAAATGGCGGAAGAAATGGCCAAATATTTTGCTTCTGTGTTCACTGTAGAGGATACAAAAAACATTCCGATGATAGCTGCAAATCAGGTGGTGAATGGGAGAAAGGAACTTGGTGAAATTGAAATCACTAGGGAAATGGTACTGAGCGAATTGATGGAGCTGCAGGCTGGCTAGTCTCTGAGTCTTGATGGACTACATCCTAGGGTCTTAAAAGAGGTGGCTAATGATGTAGTCGATGCACTAGTGTTATTTTCCAAAACTTGCTAGATTCTGGAAAGGTTCCATCAGATTGGAAAGTAGCAAATATAACCTCTCTGTTCAAGAAGGGAGGGAGGCAGAAAACAGGAAAATATAGGCTAGTTAGCTTGACGTCTGACATGGGAAAGTTGTTAGAATCGAGCATGAAGAAGGTATGGCTGGGCACTAATAAGAGCTCGAGGCAACCGGGAAGAGTCAGCATGGTTTTGTGAAAGGAAAATCATGTTTAACCAATTTATTGGAGTTTTTTGAAGGAGTAACGCGTGGTGGATAAAGGGGAGCCTGTAGATGTACTGTGCTTGGATTTCCAGAAGGCATTTGATAAGGTGCCTTATCAAAGGTTATTACGGAAAATAAAAGCGCACGGTGTAAGGGGTAACATATTAGCCTGGATAGAAGATTGGCTGGCTGGCAGAAAACAGAGAGTATGCAGAAATGGGTCTTTTCCTGATTGGGCAGGATGTGATGAGTGGAGTCCCACAGTGGCCTGGGTGGGGCCTCAACTTTTTATGATTTACATCAATGACTTAGATGAGGGGAGTGAAGACATGGTAGCTAAATTTGCAGATGACCAAAGATATGTAGGAAAGTATGTTGTGAAGAGGACATGAGGAGGTTGCAGATGGATATAGATAGGTTGAGTGAGTGGGCAAAGATCTGGCAAATGGAGTTTAATGTGGGAAAATGTGAAGTTGTTCACTTTGACAAAAAAGCAGAGTATTACTTAAATGGAGAACGGCTGAGGTGAAGAGGGATCTAGTTTCAATACATGAGTCTCAAAAAGTTAGTATGCTGGTACAGCAAGTAATTAAGGCAGCTAATGAAATGCTATCCTTTGTTACAAGAGGGTTAGACATAAAAGTAAGAATGTTATGCTTCAATTATGCAGGGCATTGGTGAGACTGCACCTTGAATACTGTGTGTAATTTTGGTCTTCTTATTTAAGGAAGGATGTAAGTGCATTGGAGGCGGCTCAGAGGAGGCTTACTAGATTGATACCTGGAATGAACGGGTTGTCTTATGAGGAAAGGTTGGACAGGCTGGGCTTTTTTCCACTGGAGTTTAGAAGAGTGAGGGGTGATTTGTTTGAAGTATATAAGATCCTGAATGGCCTTGACAAGGTGGACGTGGAAAGGATTTTTCCTCTTGTGGGTGAGTCTAGAACTAGGGGGCACTGTTTTAAAATTAGGGGTCTCCGTTTTAGGACAGAGATAAGGCGAAAATTTTTCTCTCAGAGGGTTGTGCAACTTTGGAACTCTGCCTCAGAAGGTGGGGTCACTGAATATTTTTAAGGCAGAGGTAGATAGATTCTTGTTAGGCAAGGGAATCAAAGATTATCGGGGGGTAGATGGGAATGTGGAAATCGAAACACAAGAAGACCAGCCATGATCTTATTGAGTGGCAGTGCAGGCTGGAGGGGCTGAATGATCTACTCCTGTATGTTTATGCTCTTATGTTCTTACGATGAAGGAGCTGGACCATTTGCAGTTAGGTAGAGTATGGATTGTTTAAGGTTGTATTGTTGCTAAGCATCATGCAGTGCATGTTGCTTTGTAGATGCTCTGAAGATATCACATTAATACAGATGTTTTCATTAAGTTAATTCAACACATGCAACCTGCTGAGTGCTTGCCAGTGTGTTTTTTGTTGTTAACCTTCCAGGCGAAGAGCAAGCAGGCAATTGAGATAGATGAAAAGAGCTTGAGCGAGTGATTAATACTGCCTCAATCTGTAACCCAAACATGTGCAAACGTGATCACTGAACAATATCACTCATTTGTGGACTTTCTGGAGGATACTTCATCCCAACGAGTCGGGGGCTGGAGGGGGATACAAGCCTTCCCAACTAAAGCAAAGCAATCTCTTTCAGAATCGAATGGTTTTTTTTTGTTAGCTTTGATCCCATTCTCGCTAGGGAATCAGTCAGCCGTGCACATTGGTATTAACTGGCATGGAATGTAAATGTATTTTAATTTATATACAGGCTTATACAGCAGAGTCCACATCAGCAGTCAGCCAAAATTATGTTCTTTCTCAAGTAAAAGATGGTATTTTCAAAATCGGGTTTTGCTTAGACAAAGAGACATGTCAAAGCTTTTTGTCCTGCACTCATCAGGACAATTCGCAAGAATACCAATGTCAGAGAAAACAACTAAATCAGGTTTGAAAGGGATTGGCGAGATTTTGAAAGTTCTTTATAAGGTTGTATTCTCTGGAATTTCAAATGTTAAGGGATGATTTGATTAATGTTTTTGAAATGTTAGGGTGGATTGGGAGAAACTGTTTCTGCTGATGAGCCTAAATCCAGGCGGCATAATCTCGAAATTGGAGTCAGACCTTTCAGGAGTGAAATTAGGAAACACTTCTACACACAAAAAGACTCTTTTCCGCAAATGGCAATTGATGTTAGATCAGTTGTCCCTTTTTAAATCTGAGTTTGATAGATTTTTGTTATTGAAATGTTTGGATTCTACGCAAAGGTGGGTATCGGTCTCAGATCAGCCATGCTCCCATTGAATAGTGGAGCAGGCTGGAGAGGCTTTCATTCCTAATGTAATACATGAACCGATAAATGCACTAAATTGTCGGAAACTAATTACACTATTGTAGCACAGGCTGTAGGTTTCTCATTATGGAAAGCATTACCCGTAATGATTTTAAAATGCCTGATTTTGTTTTCCAATCCATTCATGGCCTCGCCCCACCTCATGGGCCAGATTTCCCGGTCCCGCCAAAAGTCGATGGACTTTTGGCTGCCTCTTCAAATTTTCCGTTCCCGCCCACAGTGGGACCGTCCACCTCCCTTTCGTCCTTTAAGATGCTCCTTAAACTCTACCTCAACTAATGTGACTGAGTATCAAATTCCACTTGATGAAGTTCCTGTGAAGTATCTTGGGATGTCTTACTGTGTTAAAGCACTGTATAAATACAAACGTTGTTAGTTGTTTTGTATTAAAGTTGTTGAAACAGTCAGTGTGTTCTGCCTTTCCTTCAGTGCTGCTACAAGATGGGAACAGCAGCTTGCACTGTTGGCTGATACTCCCATTGAATTAATTGGTGCAGTTAATTTGAAAGCTTAAGAGACAAATGACCACTAGCAAGATAGTTCATGGCCAGGATTGTTCAGTCGGCGTGCGGGGGCGGGCCCGACACGCCTGCGCGTAAAATGACACGCGATGACGTTGGACGTGCGTCCCAACATCATCGCGCTGTCTCGCAATGTTTCATTCGATAGCCGTACGTCAGAGTCGGCTGCGTGCCTGTCAATAATTGATAGGCCTATTAAGCCATTAATGAATTAATTAATGTCAAGTTAACACTGCCCGTCCAATCTTAAGGTTGGCGGAAAGGCCAAGCGGCCTTCACGTTTTTTAGGAAACCTCATCCACGAGTGGGATGAGGTTTCCTAAAGCTTTTATGAATTAAATAAAAAGTTTTCCTGAAAAATAAAGATACAGTCACATGAGGGGATGTTTCACTAAATTTTTATTGATTTTGTTTATTATTTTCAAAAGCGCTTCAATCTCCCTGAGGCAGCGTGAAAGAGCGCTGGCCCCGACTCTCTCTCCTCCCCCCCCCACTTCCCCCTTCCCCCTGCCCGTGCAGGTAGCACTCAGCGCTACCACTTGCATATTATGCTGGGTGGGCCTTAATTGGCAGGCCCGCGTAAGATGGCAGTGCAGAGCCGATCACAGGCGGTGGTCAGCTCCGTGACCGCTCCCGCCGAGCCCGTCCAACACGGGAAAAATTCAGACCCATGAGATCCACAGAAGCGATTCTCAATCGGTGACATTATTGTCTCCTTTTGTCGTATCTGCAGCTAAATGGGAAGAAACAAATTTGGCTGTGATGTGCTTCAAAGAGTTGGAAATAACACCATCTCAAGTAATTCCATCCCTGCATTCTTGGTCAGGAGTTACATCAACACAGAGTTTGTATTTGTCCTTGCTGTTTCAATTTCTGCTCCAATAAAGGCCACTGTATTTCATGAATGACTGGGGCTTATTTGTCTCTTGACTCACTGGTATTTCTCACTGAGTTACCTCATATGTCCTTTGAATTTTTTTTCACTTTATTCTTTCATGAGTTGTTGGGGGGGTGCACAGTTGCAGGAGACACCACTGATAAAGCCAGCATATGTTGCCCAACTCTAAATGCCCTTGAACTTAACATTTCAGAGGGCAGTTAAGAGTCAATCACATTGCTGTGGGTCTGGAGTCACATGTAGGCCAGACCAGGTAAGGACAGCAGATTTCCCTCCTGAAAGCACACTCATGAACCAGATGGCTCTTCATGATAATCAATGGCAGTTTCATGGTCACCATTACTGAGACTGGCTTTTTTTTTTAAATTCCAGATTTATTCATTGAATGTAAATTCCACCAGCTGCCATAGTGGGGTTTGAACCCATGTCCACAAAGTGTGCATCTGGATTACTAGTCCAGCAATATTGCCACTAGGCCACCATCTTGTGTCTCTTTTGAAGCTAGGAAATCTGTTAGAAAAAGCAAATTTTCACGTTTGGTGTCAAACCATTGAACCTTACACTTACAGGAGACGAACACTCCCTTGAACAATATAATCTTACTGAAATATAACAGCCTCAAATGCTTTTTAAATACACTGTGTATCGCACTGCTGAGATGTATCACTTCACATGGGTAAATGGGTGTCATTGACTTGGAAAGTAGTAACGTAATAGTCCATTCTGAAGCTTTGTAGGGACATTTGATATGTTTCGTGGCCAGCATTAGTATCATATTTACACTGCAGCAAAGTCCATACATAATGCTGTGTGTTAAAATGGAACTGCTTTTTGCTTTGATGCCTTTGGCTGAAGAAGTAATTGAGCCAGAACAGAAGTCTGATCTGCACAGCTACGTCTGGGAGTGAAATATTCCCAGATTTCAGTCGGGTGCTGCGCAGGGATCGGGAGTTGCTGTTGAAATCTGCTGGGCTCGCTGCAGTAATAGATGCGGCTGTGTCACATATTTTTACCCAAAGACAGGTTTGAGTAGTATAATGGAATGTGTTAGATTAAGTCCCATAAGGGGTTAACTGTAACAGCCAGTGATGCCACAGAAGAGAGTGACATACACTCATGTGATGTGAGAATCTGGGACAGTCTAAAGTGAAAATAAGAGGAAAGCAAACATAATCCGAAGCTTGTCAGAGTGTTCTCCATAATCTGTGAATATGTTAAAATCGGTGTCAGAATGTTTATCACTCGCAGTCTCGGGGATATCTTTGAAACTACTCCAACCCAACAACACAATATAGATTTATGTTGAGCCCTACACAGCACCTGGGCAGGAGTTACTCTTTTCAGATTAAGTTGCTTCCACAAGGCAGAGGGCTACGTGGACAGCAAGCTTAGGGAGGTGGTCACGCTGCAGGTCAGAAGCGCACAGCCAGAGAGGGAATGGGTGACCGCCAGGCAGTCTAAGAGAACCAGATAGGTCGTGCAGGAGCCCCCCTGAGTCTGTCCTGCTTGCTAATCGGTTTTCCATTTTGGATACTGATGAAGACGATGATGAGGAGAGTGCAGCCAGAGCCAAGGCTGTGGCACCACCGGCAGCTCAGTTGTACCGGGGGTGGGGGTGGCGGCGGAGGAAGAAGAATGGGAGGGCAATGGTGATAGGGGATTTCATAGTCAGGGGATCAGACAGGCGTTTCTACGGCAGTAAATGTGACTCCAGGATGGTGTGTTGCCTCCCTGGTGTGCCAGGGCCAAGGATGTCACGGAGCAGCTGCAGGACATCCTTCGGGGGGAGGGGGATCAGCCCGAAGTCGTAGTCCACATTGGTGCCAATGGCATAGGTAGGAAGAGGGATGAGGTCCTGAAAGCAGATTTCATGGAGTTAGGAAGGAAATTGAAAAGCAGGATCTCAAGAGCAGTACTCCCAGTGCCATGTGCTAGTGAGCATAGGAATAGGAGGCGAGATCGATTAAAAATGTGGCTGGAGAACTGGTGTAGGAGGGAGGGCATCAGATTTTTGAGGCATTGGGACCGGTTCTGGGGCAGGTGGGACCTGTACAAGCTGGATGGGTTACATCTTAACAGGACTGGGACTGATATACTCGCAGGGAGATTTGCTAGTGCTGTTGGGGTGGGTTTAATCTAGCTTGTCAGGGGCTGGGAACCTGAGGGGTGGCCCAAATTGGAAGAAAGTAAAGTTGGTAACAGGAAGTTGTAGTGAGACCAGAAGGCAAGAGAAATAAAGCAGAGCATTGAGTATGCTTCGAATACAGAATGATGTCAAAAAGACAAAGTTAAGGGCACTCTATCTGCGTGTAGCATTCGCAATAAGTAAACAATCTAAAGAGGTAAATGGATATGATATAATTGCCATTACGGAAACATGGCTGCATGGTGACCAAGACTGGGAACTGAATATTCAAGGATATTCGACGTTTAGGAAGGACAGACAAGAAGGGAAAGGAGGTGGAGTTGCGCTGATAATAAGGGATGGGATCAGCGCATTAGTAAAGGAGGATTTCAGATCGGAAGAACAATGTGTGGAATCTGTTTGGGTGGAGCTAAGAAACAGTAAAGAGCAGCAAACATTGGTTGGAGTTGATTATCAGCCACCAAACAGTAGTGGTAATGTGGGGCATGGTATTATTCAGGAGATGAGAGAAGCATGTAGCATGGGTAATACACTAATCATGAGTGACTTCAATCTGCATTTGGACTGGGTAAACCAATTGAGCACTAATGCTGTGGAAGGTGAGTTTCTGGAGTTTGTTAGGGATGGTTTTCTAGAGCAACATGTTGAGGAGCTGACTAGAAGACAAGCTATTTTAGATCTAGTATTATGTAATGAAAAAGAGCTAATTAATAATCTTGTAAAAAAAAACCTTTAGGGATGAGTGACCACATTATGTTTGAAAGTGAGGTAGTTCAGTCTGAAGCAAGGGTGTTGAAGTTGAATAAAGGAAATTATGAAAGCATGAGGGACAAATTGGCTGAGGTGGATTGGGAAAATACATTAAAAGGTATGACTGTACAGAGGCAATGTATAGTCTTCATAGAACTATTATATAGCTTACAGCACTTATACATTCCTTCAAGGTCCAAAAACCCCCAAAAAAAGTCAGTCAACCATGGCTGACAAAGGAAGTTAAGGGTTGTATAATCTTAAAAGAAAAGGCTTATAAAGTTGCCAGAAGCAGTATAAACCTGAGGATTGGGAGGTTTTTAGAATACAGCAAAGGAAGACCAAGAAACTGGTAAAGAAAGGGGGAATAGAATATAAATGCAATCTAGCAAAAAAGCATAAAAATGGACTGTAAAAGCTTCTATAGGTATGTAAAAAGTAAGAATTTGGCTGAGACAAGTGTGGGTCCATTACAGGCAGAGTCAGGAGAATTCATAATGGGGAATAGAGAAATGGCAGAGAAGCTAAATGATTACTTTGTGTCTGTTTTCACTGAGGAAGATACAGGAAATCTCCCAGATTTAGAGATCCAAGGGACTCGGGAGAATGAGGAGTTGAAGGAAATTAGTATAAGTAAGAAGGTTGTATTGGAGAAATTAATGGGACTGAAAGTTGGTAAGTCTCTGGGACATGATATCCTGCATCCCAGAGTGTTGAAAGTGGTTGCTGCAGAGTTAGTGGATGCATTGGTGATCATATTGCAAAATCCTGTAGATTCTGGAATGGTTCCTGAGTTTGGAAGGTAGCAAATGTCATCCCACTATTTGAGAAGGGAGGGAGAGAGAAAACAGGGAACTACAGACCTGTTAGCCTTAGATCAGTAGTAGGGATAATGCTAGAATCTATTATAAAGGATAAGATGCTTGGATAATCATCATCTGTTTGAGCATAGTCAGCATGGATTTACGACTGGGAAATCATGTCTGACAAACTTGTTGGAGTTTTTTTGAGGATGTTACGAACAAAATTGGTAAAGGAGAGTCCATGGATATAGTACACTTGGACTTTCAGAAGGCTTTTGATAAAGTCCCCCACAGGAGGTTGATTAGCAAAATAAAAGCACATGGGATAGGAGGTAATGTACTGGCATGGATTAAGGATCGGCCAACAGGCAGAAAACAGAGAGTAGGAATAAACGGGTCATTCTTGCATTGGCAGGATGTGACTAGTGGGGTACCGCAAGGATTAGTACTTGGGCCCCAGCTGTTCACAATATATATAAATAATTTAGATGTAGGGACCAAATGTAATATTTCCAAGTTCACAGATGAGACAAAGCTAGGCAAGAATGTGTGTTGTGAGGAAGATGTAAAGCAGCTACAGGAGGATTTGGACAGACTTAGTGAGTGGGCAAGAATATGGCAGGTGGAATATAATGTGGAAAAATGTGAGGTTATCCACTTTGGTGGAAGGAACAGATGTGCAGAGTATTTCTTAAATGGTAAGATATTAGAAAGTGTAGATGTACAAAGGGACCTGGGTGTCCTTGTCCATAAGTCACTGAAAGCTAACATGCAGGTGCAGCAGGCAATTAGGAAGGTTAATGGAATGTTAGCCTTTATCGCAGGAGGATTTGAGTACAGGAGTAGTGAAGTCTTGCTTCAATTGTATAGAAGCTTGTTTAGACCACACCTGGAGTACTGTGTGCAGTTTTGGTCCCCTTACCTCAGAAAGGACATTATTGCCATAGAGGAAGTGCAACAAAGATTCACAAGTATTGTTCAGTGGATGGTGGGACTGTCTTATGAAGAGAGATTGGGGAAACTGGGCCTGTGTTCTCTCGAGTTTTGAAAAGTGAGAGGTGATCTTATTAAAACCTACAAAATACTTAAAGGAATAGACCAGGTAGATGCAGGTAAGATGTTTCCGCTGGTTGGGGAGTCTAGAACCAGGGGACACCATTTCAAAATAAGGGGGAAGCCACTTAGGACCGAGATGAGGAGAAATTTCTTTACTCAGAGGGTTGTGAATCTTTGGAATTCTCTACCCTAGAGGACCGTGGAAGCTCAGTCATTGAGTATGCTTAAGGTAGAGATGGATAGATTTCTGATTAACAATAATGTAATGGGTTATAGGGATAATGTGGGTAAAAGGCATTGAAGTGTTCAATCAGCCATGGTTGTATTGAATGGCAGAGAAGGCTCAACTGGCCTACCCCTGTTCCTATGTTCCCTTATCCAGTAAACACTTCCACCTTCAAATTAAACTTGTGGGGAAGTGGCTCAACAGGGTGGATGCAGGAAGGATGTTCCCCCTGGCTCCGGGTCTAGAGCCAGGAGTCCCAGTCTCAATCAGGGGCAAGCCATTTAAGACTGAGACGAGGAGGAATTTTTTCACTCAGAGAGTGGCGAATCTTTGGAATTCTCTACCCCAGAGGGCTGTGGAGACTCAGTCACCGAGTATGTTCAAAGCAGAGCTCGCTAGGTTTCTAGATATTAAAGACATCAAGGGATTATGGGCTTAGTCCAGGACAAGGACGTTGAAGTAGAAGATCAACCATGATCCAGCCGAATGGTGGAGCAGGCTCAAGGGGCTGAATGGCCAACTCCTGCTCCTATCTCCCATGTTCCTATGTACAACCTACTGGATCAATGCGTTCTGGTTGCAATCTGTGTCAGATATCTAAGAATTAATGTGTACAGTTCCTTGAACTAACCAGCTCATAGATTTGCTGAAAAGATGTAGATTGAAAAGGTTGTGGATGATACATTGGCTATATTTGAATCTGCAGCTGCATGTAAGAATTTCCTTTCACACGTTGATGGGCTCCATCCTGCGCTAAAATTCACCTTTGAAATGGAGCAGTGAAATGAGCTTCCTCTCCTTGACATGTTAGTTGAGAAATCTGCCAGGGGGTTTTCTATTACTGTCTACCACAAGCCTACCTTCACTGGTCAATATGCACGGTGGGATTCCTACAGTTCCATGCGTTATCAGATTGGTCTTATCGACAACCTTGTAAATAGCGCCTAAGCCATTTGCTCACCTTGTAAGCTTGATGCTGAAATAGGGCACACCAAAGGCATCCTGCAGGATAATGGCTACCCCGATCAGATCATCCCGTGCTGTCTATCACGCAAACTCATGAACGGGCCTAAGGCCATCACTTGCAGCCTGAAAATTCCCCAGTCTACTTCAGATTACTCTGGAAGGGCAAGATATATCAAAAATTTGAGCAACAGGTGAAGCGAGCTGTTTCACGCTGCTGCTGTGCAGTAACAACAAGAGTGGTATTCGTCACTAACAGGATGCTGCCGTCAAGCCAAAAAGGTGTTCTGCCTCTCACACAAATGAGTAATGTGGTATATGAATTTCAGTGCCAGTGTGATGCTAGGTATGTAGGCTGTACATCCCAAAGACTGGCGGATCGTATCAAAGAGCATGTCCCAGCCACTGTTCACAACAGACAAGGTACAGCACAAACCCAACCAGCCCGTGCTTGCAAAACCCAAAACATAGTGTCCAACATTAGATGTGATTCCTGATTGGATAACATTTGTTAAATAATCCTCAATGTGCTAAGAATTACGCTGACAACCAATTTAAGATTATCAGTCAGGCTCACAATGTGGTGCATTTGTGTGCACTGGAAGCTACATATATTGATACCCAGGGTCCTGTTCTTTGCGGACAGAAGGAACATGTACACACATTGCACCTGTTTCAGCTAAACAAAATAGGCAACAGCCATTCCCTGATTCATTCCCCAGGGCAATGCCTTTACCAATCAGAGTCAACCTGCCTGGTTTGAATTTAAACAAAGTTTGGCAGTTAACTGTTGGTCATCAGTTAACTGGTGCATTCTGCATTTCAACGTCTCTACCAATCAGAGCCCACTTTCCAACCAATGAGCACTCTCTTCTCATGAGGTATAAATTGTTGTTCCCTTTACCTTTGCTGTTCTTGCAAAGTGTCCCAATGAGTGCAAGATGAAAAGCTTCGACAGCATCAGTCGTTTTTCAACGATACTCGAGTTCTGTACCACCAAGCAACTATTCCATGGAATGGTGTAGCACAGGAGGCCATTCTGTCAATGCCCCCTCTTTGAAAGAGCTGTACAGTTGGGTCCCTCTTTCTTCTTAGGCCTGAACGTTTTTCCTTCTCAAGTACCAATATCCCTCCCTTACACTTCCCTTTGCAAAGTTTTGAATCTGCTTCCACCTCCCTTCCAGGCAGTGCATTCTAAACCATAACAATGTTCCCCATCTGGGTTTGATATCCTGCATTGTGCTGCTGTTTCGTCACGTCAGGGGTCAGGAAGTAACCCTTGTATACATCTAATTGTCTTCCAGTTTCCAGATGAAACTCATTATGATCTCTAGTGCAGTCTTCCCCTGTTGTATCTGATTCACATTTTAATAGAAATGATTTGAAGGGCAAATTGCATCATCGTATGTTTCCCTTGTGCTCATTAAGTGGCGGATGATAAATCAGCCATCTGCATTTGTTGCTTGATGAAGATACAGGATAGTATTAACCCATTGTTATTTATAAGCCTGGAATATAGGTTGTCGTTGGTTAGCTTAGTGTCTGACATGCCCTTATTGTCCTGTTGATGGTGCCAACACGTCCCAAAGTGGCATCAGGGTAGATGCTGAAGGGTTGTTTCCCCATGTGGGAAAGTCTAGGACCAGAGGGCATAATCTCAGAGTAAGAGGTCGCTCACTTAAGACAGAGATGAGGAGGAATTTCTTCTCTGAGGGTAGCGAATCTGTGGAATTCTTTACCGCAGAGGGCTGTAGCGGCTGGGTGGTTAAGTATATTCAAGACTGAGATAAATAGATTTTTAATCAGTAAGGGAATCAAGGGTTATGGGGAAAAGGCAGGAAAGTGGAGTGGAGGATTATCAGGCCAGCCATGATCTCATTGAGTGGCGGAACAGACTCGATGGGCCGAATGGCCTACTTCTGCCCCTCCGTCTTATGGCCTAAGTCTGGGCCTTGAGTACTCAACTTATCAAACTGTGGGCACTCGTCAAGTCAGGGAAGCCTGCTTTTTTGAGTCTCTGGGGTGTCCCGGCCAGACTGAGCAAGGTGGGAAGCTAGCGGCTTGGGGGTGACATCGAAGCACTTTTAGGAGTCTTCAAACCAAACCTAAATGACAGAGAAATCCACACAAGCAGGGCTTTCTCACTGCCTGATAGGCAATGCACATTCTCTCCTGCTGTAACGCAAAGCACTTGCCTAAGCTTGGAGACCCTGCGAGTAAGTGTGAGAGGCCCAGTGTACGTAGGGCCACCAATTGGTTAAAAGCATACAGATAATTAGCAATGATGAGCCTCCTGCTGTTCGCTGTTCCTACCCACTGCCTGACAGAATGATCGGAAGGTGCGTATGTAGAATTGCAGTCTGGATTAACATTCTAGCATCGACCGAGACTGGCTGGTTAATCAATAATGAAAGTAACTATGTGTATGTCTTGTAGAATCTCCAGTCTGTATGCAGCAGCAAGAGGTTAAACCCAGCTATAAAATGCATGGTGTGGCGTCCACACTGCCCTGTTAGGCAGCAGATTTTTCCCCAATGCCAGACACGCAATTTCTTTTCAGAAGGTAACTTTGCAGTTCAAGGTGGTTGCTTTACCATTACCTACACCGATTGGAACATGCTCATGAACAGCTCCACAATAGTAACAAGGCAAACAAAGCGATGAGTAAATTATTAGGACTGGGTGGTGGAAGCCGAGATGGTGAATGATTTCAAAAGGAAAATGGATGGGCACTTGAGGGAAATAAACTTGCAGGGATGCGGGGATAGAACAGGGGGAATGGGACTGACTGGATTACGTCACGGCGAGCCAGCATGGACTCGATGGGCTGAGTGGTCTCCTTCTGTGCCATCATGACTCCATCTTGCATGCATTTATTTCGGTTTCCAAGGAAGGCGAGGAGCCCTGCGAATTGTGCAGCAGAAAAATTGGGCTGATTGGCTTTTTCACACAAAGTGCTTCCACGTGCTCCTTCCCCAGTGTTCCAGTGTTTGCGCTCAGTCTGAGGGGGAGCACGCCATTCAGGACTACACCACGTTGTGTTTAAATTCTCCCGAAACAAGCCCTGAGTGCAAATGGAGCAGAAGCAGTTCTGCACATGTAAGATGAAAAAACAATTACTGCTTCACTTCCACTTGGTGTTTATTTTCTCACCGCTTTGGTTGGGCTTTTGACTCACAACTTGTGGGAGAAGGTCCTGGTAGAGAGGTGGGGGCGGGGGTGGGAAGGGAACAGGGGAAGTGAGAGTACTTTTTCCTATCATTGGTAGTCCAATATGGTGGGACCCTGACACTCCTCTTGAATTTCCCTGACCTGTGTTTCAAAAAGGATTTCCCCCCCCATGACTGGAATCATTTATTGGGGAATTCTGGCTACGAACCATGACTGAATCATTCTATAATGGTCTGACTGCCTTTCATCTTGAATAGACATTGCAAGCCTCTCTGTTCCGGCCATCTCATTCCACATTCCCTCTCTTCTGAAGTTGCTTAATCCTTGGTGTGAAATGGTTTGGCTGAAGAAGGCCCAATCTGGGCAAGTTTCTAGGGGAGAGCGGGTACGCAACATGAATGAGTCTCTGAAAATAAGCACAAGTTCAGACACGTTCCTTGTCAAAAGGAGGAAAGATTCTGTGTGGGATCACAGAATGGGTACGGCACAGAAAGAGGCCATTCAGCCCATTCTGTCATTGCCGACCCTCTGCAAGAGTAACTGTAGTAATCTGATGTGTAATATACCTTTAAGACAAATGTTGTAATGTAAGATCACATGATCTTGGTACCCAATAGCAGAGTAGGACGGGCGACCTCTGTAGTCAGGAGTCTTGAGTTAGAGTCTGAAGTTTAAAGATAAGAGTTTTGAGCCGTAAGCACGCAAGTGTAGCTGCTGAGTTCCTTTTGTAAATAACAAAATGGGTTTCTTCTAAGAATGATCGACTGATCTTCTCTGTCTTGGTACCAACTCGGTCACCCCGAAAGAAGCCTGCAACCAGGATCCAGCAAACTTGGGCACAGGGTCATAGAGTCATAGAGGTCTACAGCACAGAAAAAGGCCCTTCGGCCCATCGAGTCTGTGCCGGTCAAACAAGTACCTAACTATTCTAATCCCATTTTCCAGCCCATAGCCTTGTATGCCATGACATCACAAGTGCACATCTAAATACTTCTTAAATGTTATGAGGGTTTCTGCCTCTACCACCCTTTCAGGCAGTGAGTTCCAGATTCCCGCCACCCTCTGGGTGAAAAAATTCTTCCTCACATCCCCTCTAAACTTCCTACTCCTTACCTTAAATCTATGCCCCCTGGTTATTGTTCCCTCCACCAAGGGGAAAAGCTCCTTCCTGTCTACCCTATCAATGCCCCTCACAATTTTATACACCTCAATCATGTGCCCCCTCAATCTCCTCTGCTTCAGGGAAAATAACCCCAGTCTATCCAATCTCTCCTCATAACTAAAACTCTCCAGCCCAGGCAACATCCTGGTAAATCTCCTCTGCACTCTCTCTAGTACAATCACATCCTTCCTATAATGCGGATTCCAGAACTGCACTCAATACTCTACCTGTAGCCTAACCAGCGTTTTATACAGTTCCAGCATAACCTCCCTGCTCTTATATTCTATGCCTCGGCTAATAAAGGCATATGCCTTCTTAACAACCTTATCTACCTGCCCCACTACCTTAAGAGACCAGTGGACATGTACACCAAGGTTTCTCTGATCCTCGGTACTTGCCAGGGTCCTACCATTCATCGTGCATTCCCGTGCCTTGTATGTCCCGCCCAAGTGCATCACCTCACACTTATCCGGATTAAATTCCATTTACTACTGATCAGCCCATCTGAGCAGCCCGTCTATATCCTCCTGTAATCTAAGGCTATCCTCCTCACTATTTACCACCCCACCAATTTTCATGTCATCCGCGAACTTACTGATCAACTCTCCTACATTCAAGTATAAATCGTTTATATATACCACCAACAGCAAAGGACCCAACACTGATCCCTGTGGAACCCCATTGGATACAGGCACCCAGTCACAAAAACACACCTTGACCATCACCCTCTGCTTCCTGCTACTCAGCCAATTCTGGATCCAATTTGCCAAATTGCCTTGGATCCTGTGGGCTCTTACCTTTGTTATCAGTCTCCCATGCGGGACTTTACCAAAAGCCTTGCTGAAGTCCAAGTAGACTATGTCAAATTCATTGCCCTCATCTACACACCTGGTCACCTGTTCGAAAAATCCAATCAAATTGGCCAGACATGACCTCCCCTTAACAAAACCATGCTGACTGTCCTTGATTAATCCCTGCCTTTCCAAGTGTAGATTAACTCTGTCCCTCAGAATTGCTTCCAATAGTTTCCCCACCACCGAGGTTAGACTGACTGGCCTGCAGTTCTCTAGTTTATCCCTTCCTCCCTTCTTGAATAATGGTACCACATTGGCTGTCCTCCAGTCCTCAATAATTGAAAATTATTGCCAGCGCCCCTGCTATGGAGAAAAAAACTGGAGTAACTGGGTCGAACAATAACTTAGTTAGTCCCACCCTCCCTCTCCCAATAAACCCGCAAGTTCCATCTCTTCAGCTACATATCCGATTCCCTTTCGAAAGTTACAATTAAGCCTGCCTCCACCACACCCTCGGGCAGTGCATTCCGGACCCTAATCACTTGCTGTGTAAAAAAAGTTTTTTTTCGCTTGTGGCCTTTGGTTCTTTAGCCATTTACCTTATGTCAGTGTCCTCTGATTCACAACCCTTGCACCAATGGGAACAGTTTCTCTGGACTGGACTTAGAAATATTGTGAACTGCGAGGAGGATAGTGATAAATATCAAGAAGACATAGACAGGCTGGTGGACTGGATGGATGTGTGGCAGGTTAAACTTAATGCAGAGACGTGTGCCGTAAAACATTTTGGTAGGAAGAATGTCCAGAGTCCTCATGATTTTGAACACCTCTATCAGCTCCCTTCCCAAATTTCACTTCTCCGAGGAAAACAGTTCCAGCTTCTCCAGTCTATGCGCGTAACTGAAGTCCCTCATCCCTGGGACCACTCTCAGAATATTTTCTGTACCCACTCCAATGCTTTCACATCCTTCCTGAAGTTCGGCACCCAGAACTGGACATAATACTCCAGCTGAGGTCAAACCAGTGTTTTATAAAGGTTTGTCATAGCTACCTTGCTTTTATACTCTGTGCCCCTATTAGTAAAGCCTAGGATGCTGTATGCTTTATTCACCACGCTGTCAACCTGTCCTGCCACCTTCAATGATTTATGCATATAGACACCCAGGCCTCTGTGCTCCTTCACCCCCTTTAGAATTGTAGCCTCTATTTTATATTGCCTCTCATTGACTGTACTTGACTATCTCTTTAAAGGAAGCCTTTAATTCCATGAGCTACAGGATATCTTTGAGGACCTGTTGCCTTGTGTCTTTCAGCCATTTCTGTAGTCCGATATTGATGCAGTTGTTTCGATGTAACTCTTTCTGATGGTTCATTATGTGAAGAGCGGATGGATTTCTTTAACCCCTTCCCAACTGGAGAACAAATATTGCACTGAGACCATTAACTAGCATGTGTTCAAAGTGGCTGTACTGATTACATTTTAACAGGCTGGTCAGTGATGCATGCCCAACTGCAGCTGGACCTGGACAATGTCCAGGCTTGGGCTGACAAGTGGCAGGAAACATTCGTGCCACACAATGCAAGGCAATGACCATCTCCAACAAGACAGGATCTAACCATCGCCCCTTGGCATTCAATGGCATTACCATCACTGAATCCTCCACTATCAACATCCTGGGGTTACCATTGACCAGAAACTGAACTGGACTAGTCATATAAATACTGTGGCTACAAGAGCTGGTCAGAGGCTAGGAATCCTGTGACGAGTAACCCACCTCCTGACTGCCCAAAGCCTGTTCACCATCAACAAGGCACAGTCAGGAGTGTGATGAAATATTCTCCACTTGCCTGGATGAGTGCAGCTCCAACAACACTCAAGAAGCTCGACACCATCCAGAAGAATTCTGCCCACTTGATTGGCACCCCATCCACGAACACTCCCTCCACCGCCAATACACATTAGCAGCAGTGTGTACCATCTACAAGATGCACTGCAAGAACTCACCAAGCCTCCTTCAACAGCACCTTCCAAACCCATGACCACTACCACCTCGAAGGACAAGGGCAGCAGATACATGGGAGCACCACCACCTGGAAGTTCCCCTCCAAGCCACTCACCATCCTGACTTGGAAATGTATCGCTGTTCCTTCACTGTTGCTGGGTCAAAATCCTGGAACTCCCTCCCTAACAGCACTGTGGGTGTACCTACACTACATGAACTGCTGCAGTTCAAGAAGGCAGCTCACCACCACCTTCTTAAGGGGAAATTAGGGATGGGCAATAAATGCTGACCTAGCCAGCGATGTCCACATCCCGTAAATGAATAAAAAAAGACAGAACCACAACCAGGCTCAAAGAACATCTACACAGAGAGATAAAAACAAAAAACTACTGCGGATGCTGGAAATCCAAAACAAAAACAGAATTACCTGGAAAAACTCAGCAGGTCTGGCAGCATCGGCGGAGAAGAAAAGAGTTGACGTTTCGAGTCCTCATGACCCTTCAGCAGAACTGAGTATAGTTAGGAGAGGGGTGAAATATAAGCTGGTTTAAGGAGGGGGGGAGAGAAGTTGGGTGGGGGGGTGGTTGTGGGGACAAGCAAGCAGTGATAGGAGCAGATAATCAAAATATGTCACAGACAAAAGGATCAAAGAGGTGTTGAAGGTGGTGATATTATCTAAGAAAATGTGCTAATTAAGAATGGATGGCAGGACACTCAAGGTACAGCTCTAGTGGGGGTGGAGTGGAAAGACTGACAAGGTATTACAGTTGTAGATTTAAAAATAATGGAAATAGGTGGGAAAAGAAAAATCTATATAAATTATTGAAAAAAACAAAAGGGAGAGGGAAGAAACAGGGTGGGGATGGGGGGAGGGAGTTTAAGATCTAAAGTTGTGGAATTCAATATTCAGCCCGGAAGGCTGTAAAGTGCCTAGTCGGAAGAGGAGGTGCTGTTCCTCCAGTTTGCGTTGGGCTTCACTGGAACAACGCAGAAGCCAAGGACAGAAATGTGGGCAAGAGAGCAGGGCGGAGTGTTAAAATGGCAAGCGACAGGGAGGTTTGGGTCTTTCTTGCGGACAGACCGCAGGTGTTCTGCAAAGCGGTCGCCCAGTTTGCGTTTGGTCTCTCCAATGTAGAGGAGACCGCATTGGGAGCAACTAATGCAGTAGACTAAGTTAGGGGAAATGCAAGTGAAATGCTGCTTCACTTGAAAGGAGTGTTTGGGCCCTTGGACGGTGAGGAGAGAGGAAGTGAAGGGGCAGGTGTTGTATCTTCTGCGTGGGCGTGGGGAGGTGCCATAGGTGGGGGTTGAGGAGTAGGGGGTGATGGAGGAGTGGACCAGGGTGTCCCGGAGGGAACGATCCCTACGGAATGCCGCCGGGGGGGTGAAGAGAAGATGTGTTTGGTGGTGGCATCATGCTGGAGTTGGCGGAAATGGCGGAGGATGATCCTTTGAATGCGGAGGCTGGTGGGGTGATAAGTGAGGACAAGGGGGACACTATCATTTCTATTTAATGATGCCCCTCATGGATTGGCAATACACTACAGTCTGTTAACTCGATTCTCTTTAAAACGTTATCGTCTATGCATTCGTAGCTGTGGCAAATCTGACCACACCCTGTAGTGGGGGTTTTCAGGTAACATCGCTTTACAGGGTGTGGTCCTGTACGAGTAACGTAACTGACTAATAATTCAGAAAACGCAGGTTCAAACCACAGAAATTGAAATTTGCAAAAACACAACTGCTTCAGTAACGCTGAAAGCAAAATACTGCGGATGCTGGAAATCTGAAATTAAAAACAGGAAATGCTGGAAAAACTCAGCAGGCCTGGCAGCGTCTGTGGAGAGAGAAATAGGGTTAGCGTTTTGAAAGTTGTATGGACTCAAAACATCGACTCTGTTTCTTGCTCCATGATTTCAGAGGGTAGTTAAGAGTCAACCACATTGCTATGGGTCTGGAGTCACATGCAGGCCAGGTAAAGGTTGCTGTGGGTCTGGAGTCACATGCAGGCCAGTAGATTTCCTTCCCTACAGTAAGCCAGATCGGTTTTTATAACAATCAATGACAGTTGTCATGGTCACCATTACTGAGATTGGCTCTATATTCCAGATTTGTTAACTGAATTTAGATTCTACCAACCACATGGTGGGATTTGAACCCTTGTCCCCAAAGCATTAGCCTGGGTCTCTTGGTTTATGAGTCCAGTGACATAACCACTGTGCCACCGTCAGCCCTTCTCTTTGCCTTGTAGCTGTTGGTGGGACTGTGCTGTACACGAATTGGTGGAAATCCTGTCCCTGTTTCCAGTTATTTAGGTTAAGAGTTGAACGGTGAGGTGGATGGTGAGTTTTTAACCTTTGCCCAGAGGCTGCACGTGGCTGCAGTTTGTCATCATCCCAGCCTGAGCAGAAAGGGAAAGGCGCCTGGGTAAGTGAGTTCACGACTGAGCTGTGTGTGTGTGTGTGTCAGGGTACACGTGAACGAAGGATCCGTGGGAACAGCAAGAAGGAATGCACCTCACAGCCTTGAGGCAGCTTTGCAAAGCTAACCTCGTGGCTGCTCCTGAGGTTACACACAGGATTGGAGGTTAACCCTGCAGGTGAGCAGTGGAAGTTTGCGGCAGTTAACATCGGTCAAGGACAAAACAGAGAGCTGAGTGCGATCACAAAGTAAAGGGAAGGCTTTTTAATACAGTGATTTGGGCTTAAATTACAATACTGCAGCTACAACACCCTTCTTCTCTTGTGAATGGGAGCAGTGTCGAACTTTAATACTTTCACTCAATACATTTGAAACCACACATTGCCTAAGAATAATATTCTTCCACTGTGGATTGACCAGCAGAGAGAATAGCCAAACCATAAACGAAACAAGAGTAACTTGTGTTCTTAATAATAACTTTGATATTATGTTTCAATTTGTTTGCTGCAGTAACTCTGCTTTCTTCAATACAGGGTTGCCAGCTCTGGGCATATTCCCAGAGATTTCGCCCATGTGATTTCCTGCCTTCATCCACCCACCTTCAGTCTAAATGTCTTCTCCTCCTGCCACCCCTGTCCCCACCCACTCCCCACCCAACTCCAAGCTGCTGCATAAAAATTGCAACAAAACCGACACAATTCCTTCGAATGCCATGAGTGTTTTTCCCTCTGGTTGCTGGCAGCATGGCCCCTGGAGGCTCGGCTTTACAATTCCTGCCAGTTTGGCTACCCGACTTCAAATAATGCTGCGAGGGAAGAGTGCAGGCAAAGCCCCTCGCTGCCCCTCTCCCGAAGCTAATCGAAGGCAGTCACCAGAAGCCATGATGAGTGCAGCTCAGGGCAATTTGTCTCCCAGCTTCTCATCATCGATGTATGTAGGATACCAGGGCTTGACATATGTTGGAGACCATTGAGCCAGTACAGTTACTGACTGACGTCCATCTTGGACTGTTCCGTAAAGCACTGACTTAACAATGCAGCCTCCCACACAATGATTCTTGTCCACCAATCCTTGCCCCTACCCAGTGACCGTTGATGTTGACAATGTTTCCCAGTCTCTGAGGCACCTGGTTAATGGAGTTATTTCTGCTGTTAGAGTGAGCTTTGGCGATTCAATTAGTAACTCATCAACTGGCATTGCTTTCCCTTTCAATTATATATCACG
The DNA here is from genome assembly GCF_964194155.1 of Cetorhinus maximus. NCBI lineage: Eukaryota > Metazoa > Chordata > Chondrichthyes > Lamniformes > Cetorhinidae > Cetorhinus > Cetorhinus maximus. The sequence goes on along the minus strand of NC_135898.1, from coordinate 25,320,033 downwards.
TCCTCTCTTGAAAGTTGTGATTGAATCTGCCCCTCTCACCTTTCCAGTCATTCTCGTTCTCCACAGATGCTGCCAGACCTGCTGAGCTTTCCAGCGTTTTGTTTTTGCCTCAGATTTCCAGCACCTGCAGTCTTTTGCTTTCACCCCAGTGTCTCTAATCTCTAGTCTATTTTTACTCGCTGCGTAAAAATAAATTCTCATCTCTATTTTGGTTCTTGTGCCAATTGTCTCAAGTTTGAGCCTTTTTGCAGATGCTCTTTCCAGTGGGGGGAGTAGTTCTTCACTCTGTTGAAAAAAATCTCAACATTTTGAACACCTCTGTTGAATCTCCCCTAGGAGAACAGTCCCAGCACCTCTAGTGTGAGAAGAACAGAAAATGCTGGAAAGACTCAGCAGGTCTGGCAGCATCTGTGGAGAGAGAGAAAAACAGAGTTAATGTTTCAAGACCATGTGACTCTACTTCAGAGCTGTGAAGGAGAGTCATATGGACTCGAAATGTTAACTCTGTTTTTCTCTCTCTCCACAGATGCTGCCAGAGCTGCTGAGTTTTTCCAGCATTTCCTGTTTTCACCTCAGATTTCTAGTCTTTTGCTTTCACCCCAGCGCCTCTAGTCTGTTCACATAACTTTAGTACCTCAACCCTGTTACTTGTGAATTGTGTGTGAGCCAGACTAGAATCAGCTATTTATTTAACTTTGCTGAGTTAAGTATTTTTCCCTTGACCTCCTTCCTCCCTGTTAAGTGTCTCCCTTATTTCACCCTTCCCTTCCACAGACGGAAGTGCCAGTTCTTGTGCCGAGGCCACTTTGTAGCTGATGGTAAGGATGCAAGAGGGGAGTGCAGGCCCAGAAATGACCTTCTTCCCAGTTTTCCTTCTTTATTTGAGGCCTGTTCCTGTGCATTTTCTGTTTTAACTCCCTCACTCTTTCAACAGAGCCAGTTGCTCGACTGAAATCAGGAACTCGTTGTCAAGTGGGGGAAACGCAAGCATGAACCCATGTCCTGCCTTTATTCAGCCCTGTATTTTGGAGACGTGTGCTCTAATTTGAAAGGACCACTTGATGACAGTTGCCAACATGCTAACACCCAAAGGACACTGTTTTCATTTTTCAAAAAAACTGTTGTGTAGAAACACACAATGAGTGACCTAAAAGTGTCAGCTTTGGCTCGGTGGTAGTACTTTGACCTGTTGAGGCAGCAGATCATGAGTTCTACTCCAGAGACTTCAGTTCATGTTCTGTACCCAGGCTCCAGTGCAATACTGAGGGAGTGCTGCACTGTCATGCTTTTTCATTTAGGTATGATGTTAAATCTGCCCTCACAGTTGGATGTGGAAGATCCCACTGCGTGATTCAAAGAGCAGGGGAGTTCTCAGTGCCCTGGCCAATATTTATCCCTCAGTCAACATCACAAAAGCAGATTATCTGGTTGTAATCACAATGCTGTTTGTGGGAGCTTGCTGTGCCCAAATAGGCGATTGTGTTTCCCACATTTACAATAGTGAGTACACTTCAAACGTACTCTATCAATTGCTAAGTATTTTGGAACATCCTCAGTTTGGGAAAGCTCAATAGGAATGCAAGTCTACATTTTGGTGTATCGAAGAATGGTTACAGCACATAAGGAGACCATTTGGCTCTCTATTTCCATGCTAGCTTTCTGCAAGAACTACTCAGCTGGTCCCACTCTCCCCCTCACCCCCCGCCTTTTCCGTGTAGCTCCGAAATTAATTTCCCTTCAGATAATTATCCAACTCCTTTTGAAAGCTGCATTTCAATCTGCCTCCACCGCAGTCTCAGGCAGGCCCTGACCATTCGCTCTGTAAAAATGGATTTTCTTCATGGCCTCTCTGGTCCTTTTACCTATTACCTTAAATCAGTATTGTCTGGTTCTCACCAGTCGTAGTGTATGTATTAAACTGCTGCAAAGTACATTGTTCACATCACATTAGTTAGCTGGTTACTGAAGCTCACAGACCAGGGGAAGTGTAAGATTCAACCCTGCTCTGTATGAGTTGGTCTCCTTAAGGTAGAGATAGGCACATGGCAGTTGATCCTAGGTTAGGGAGTAGCAAATCAGCTAAACTTCTGTCTCCTGAAGACTGTCCAGCCAGTTTGCTGAGCATCTTGTGCACCATCTACAAGATGCACTGCAGGAGCTCACCAAGGCTCCTTAGGCAGCACCTTCCAAACCCACGACCACTACCTCTAGAAGGACAAGGGTAGCAGATAGATAGGAACACCCCCACCTGGAATTTCCCCTCCAAGTCACTCACCATCCTGACTTGGAAATATATCGCTGTTCCTTCATTATCGCTGGGTCAAAATCCTGGAACTCCCTCTCTAACAGCACTGTGGGTGTACCTACACCACATGGACTGCAGCGGTTCAAGAAGGCAGCTCACCACCACCTTCTCAAGGGGCAATTAGGGATGGGCAATAAGTGCTGACCCAGCCGGCACCCATCATCCCATGAACAAATTTTTTTAAATATTGGACTCAGCTCTGGTATCTGCTGTACTGGAAATAGTAGAGGCTTTGGGAAAGAAAGATGATGGGAAAAGAAAGAAAGGGTGAAGACATCTGCCATGAAGCATGTGGTGATGCCCTGCCTCCAATTGCTGTCCCCAATATGTTTTCATAAAGGTGATGCTCTTTAAAAACTGGAATGCTACCTCATCGCATTAAGCTGACAGTAAATGGCAGTGACTTAATTTCCATTTGTGTAGTGTCTGCAGGCTGGAATGTTACCAAGAGACATAAGCCCTAGCAGCAGATCCAAAAACAGCACTGCTGACTGTCACCTTGTAACCGGTGGACCGAGACCATTTGACAAATGAGAAAAATCATTAGTAGTCTGAATGATGGTTCAATGCTGAGTGCTAATAAAACCCTGCCAGCCACAAGCTGCCCTGAGCATCGCCATTATTGGATGAACGGCCAGCTTGCAGGAGATTAAACCCACTTTGTTGAAACAAAGCAGAACGTGATCTCATCCAATGGTGCGCAAATCCTCGGGTTTGGCATTGCAGCAATTGGTCCATCCCTTGTCGAACTTGGGACTTAAAATCCAAGTAAACATTGTCCAGTATTCCAATATGAAGTGGACTCAGTCAATGCCTGTGACTAAAATACAGTCACTCAAGTAGACTGTTTGTAGGACCCAGATTGATTTGTTTAAAAGCCTACAGTGCTTATTGACCTGGTGCAATTGGGGTAGACGGTGGTGTTATTGGAGGAGACAGTGGTGTAGTGGTAATGTTGCTGGTCTAGTAATCCCAAGGCCCAGCCTAATGCTCTGGGGACATGGAGTCAAAGCTAGTAGAATTTGAATTCATTTAAAATTTCTGGCAGTATAAAACAAATCTCTGTAATGGTGACTATCATTGATTGTTGTAAAAACCCATCTGGTTCACTGGTCAGGGAAGAAAATCTGCTACTCTTACCTGGTCTGGCCCACATGTGACTCCAGACGCATAGAAATGTGGTTGACTCTTCCAACTGCCCTCTGGAATGGCCTAGCAAGCCACTCAGTTCAGGGGCAATTAAGGGTGGGCAGCAAATGCCCACATCCAATAAAAGAATCATCTGCTCTTGTACAGAGTTTCTATGTTATAATTGGCATCGAGCCCAGTTTATTACCCAATATATGTTCACATTCAAAGGTCAAGTTCAAAATGCAAACCGCTCTGAAACCATCCAAGGGCCTGTGATGAGAAGGCCACAGTATTCTTTGGAAGTTTTATCTGCTTTATAGTTTTATCTGGATGGGCTGAATGGTATGCCCTATCTGTATGTATGTGTCATTACTGAGATGTGGGCAATATTGGCACGGCAGCTTTTGTGACCCCCTCCTATTGGCCCCCTGAGGGCAATACAAGTCAGTCATATATTCAGGACTTCCTGGTCCCGCCAAGGCCGGCAAGGGAGGTGGGTGCAGCTGGAAAATACCGGAATTGGCCAGCGTGCCCGTTTTCCTGCACCTGTCCCCAGCATTGACCATTTTGGCACAAGGCGGGCAGCCAATTAGGCTCATTTTTCCTCCTGGCCTGTCCTGTCATACTTAGCTACTGCTACCAGGAGATTTGTTGTCGTGGCACATCACCCTCGTCTGTCTCACGTCATCCTCACACATCTACTGGAGCTTGTCCGTAACCACTCTGTGACGCCCATCATCCGACCTTGCCCAGGAAGACCCCTTTTTCTGCTGCCCTCCACTTTGCCCTCTGGAAGAGATCTACCTTTCTAACACTGATTCAGTCGCTGAAATACTGACATTTTCTTTTCTGGATGTCACTTTTCAGAATTCTTGTTGCTCTTGAAGTTTAGAGCAGCTCTTCACTTGTCTTATGGTCTGTATGTGGAATTACTAGTGTACGTTTTAGCGCCCACCTTTCAAAAGACCTCTATTTTTTCCCACATCTTTATTTATTGTCCAGGTTTCTGAGGCAGACAGGAAAGTGGATAGAATGGGCCATCTAATGAGTTCTTCCCTTGTTACTAGCGTGAGTTTTCTTGCTGTTAACCCATCCTTCATCTTCACGAAATTACTTCTGGCTATCTCTACCCTTCTTCTTTGGCATCACATCTGCCGTCTTCTTTTATCATGTGTCCAAAGGAGAGAGACATATATACGTGTCCCAGCCATCCACTTCAGTCGTCACACTGGTTCCTTGGAATGTAATGCAGGCTGACCAGGTTTTCCTGCCAGGATTACGGTGGGGGGAGCGGGCTAGCAGTTTAACTGTCTGGAGGGCAGGCACCCTGTGGCAGGCCAGGGTGGGGTGCCAGCACTCCAGACAGGCTGACAGGCCCTTCCTGGGTGAAGGTGCAGCCAAAGGTCACGCTGTAAAGGGTTTTCTCCCTCTCTATTTCTCTCTCTCTCACTCTCTCGTTCTCTCTCTCTCGCTCTCTCTCTCTCTCTCTATCAGTTCTGGCCAAGTTGGGTTTTTTTCCACTGTTTATTTACAGTTTTTAACAAGTTATTGTACTGCGAATACTTCTGTACAAAGGAGGAGCATTCAATGCAACATTTTCTGCACCTGCTGACATTTAAACTGATTTGACTTTGCGTTTGTGTGCAATACAGATACTCACACGGGGTGGCAAACAGTGGACGTGTTGACCATTGTAATGTGTCTCAATTCTGCTCTCTGAACTGAGTGTAAGAGTTGGCTGTTGCTACACGGTGAATACTTGCGCACTTTGTCATGTTTAACCATGAAGAATAAAAACGAGCTCACCAATAGCAGGGATGGTGCACTGACATTCTGACGCCTTGTTATACAGGTTCAGGAACAAAGTGCTGATTTCTTCCATCAGCATGTAGCTGCCCATTATTCTTATAGAACAGAGATCAAAGGTGGGCATCCAGCTTCTATTAGGGAGTGAGAGAGTTAGTGAATCTTGGACACCTTGGCCAGGGGAGTGTTTGAGGCAGGAGGATGAAGAAACAGTGACAGATGCTGGGCCATATATTTTTTAAATTCAAGAGTCAACCACATTGCTGTGGTTCTGGAGTCACATGTAGGCCAGACCAGCAGATTTCCAGATGGGTTTCCAGATTTTTATTGAATTCAAATTCCACCATCTGCAGTAGTGGGATTGGAACCCAGGTCCTCAGGGCATTACCCTGGGTCTCTGGATTACTAGTCCAGTGACAATACCACTATACCATCGCTCCCCATGTAGAGAGTACAGGCAAGTGGGATTTCTCCGGCAAGGGGCTGTGATGAGCCAAACAGTCTCCTGTGTCGGTGTGGCTCCATAGACTCGATGGGCCAAATGGCCGCCTTTCATGCTATAAGTGGCCCTATGACTCTGTTTGAACTCGGTATGTGTGCACGCGGTAGCGTTGGTGCACGTGGATCAGCTCTTCAGTTGTACATTAGTTAGAACTGACTTGGTCGTTCCGACAATGTCAAGTTCAGCATCTCAATGTCCAGTGCCTGGAATCCAAGTTAAACCTGAGCCTCCTGCCACTTGTAGGAGAAAAGATAAAGTGATCCATTGAGTTTACCCGATATAGCCAGTGTTTTAGCCTTGTAGTCTTCGTTCCCCAGTCACCAATCATGTTAATTCTGAAGGGAAAGCCAGAGAGGGGAACAGTAATGGAGGCTGACCAGGATTTCCTACCAGGATTACGGGGCAGGGGGGTGGTAGCAGTTGAACTGCCTGGAGGTGGGCACCCAGTGGCAGGCCGGAGTGGGGGTGGGGAGGTGGTGCCAGCACTGCAACCAGTTTCACTCTGGAAAATTACAACATCATCCCTCCCCCCACCGCCCCAACTCCACAATTCTCTAAGCAATCCCAATCCAGTTTCCCAAAGAGCACAGGAAAAGAATCAGTTTTAACCACCTAGCGCAAGCTGGACCTCTCTCCCAAAGCACTTTGCAGCCAAGCCGGGCTTGTTTCATGGAACCATCTGGTGGGACCAGTCACCTTCAGCCAACTATCAGCTTGCCAGGCCTTTGAGCTAGCTAAAATAGCTGGGCACACAGAGTGGTACAGATTCAACCGGATCTCCATCTGAGAGCTGTCTTCTCTCTGCTTTTGCAACACACTGTTTAGGACTCGATTCAGTGCTGGAATGCAAAATGAGATTCAATCCGGTGCCTGTTCGACATGGGAAGAATTTTACCCCCCCAACCCACTTCCCGTGACAGGAGCAGGGCTAGAAAATACAGTGAGCTGTTCAAAAGCCCATTGACTTTGGCGGGACCGGACAATCCAGCCAGCAGGAAGATCCATAAAATTCCGCCCGTAGTCTCTGTTTTACACAGGGATCAAGAGCGCCATGTGAGGTGGCAGTTGGCAAAGCTTTGACCCGTTCAGCTCACACTACAGAACAGTTCAACGCAGACTAGCACTTGGAGAGGCCTCAAAGCCGGTATGAAGATTTCACAGGGAACTCAGAAGGCAGGACAGGTTAGAAGGAGCGTTACTCTGCATCTAAAGTAATGTACCTGACAGGCACAGTGTTTCAGTGCCTGTCCCTTCTCTTTCTTCGATGTGAAGAAAAATTTTTAATGAAAGTGGAAAGAAATTAAAAGATGTGCGTCAGAGTTCTGAGGGGACAGGAGAGGCCTCGAGCAAATCTCCAAATAACTCCACCTTCTGATCACAGTCCTCAATCCAGCTCTCTTCAGAAAGCAGTGAATCCAAACTCAAAATAGCCTTCCGAGGGAATGTCTTCCACAACTCTTCTGGGTACTGCTATGACCACATGGAGGACAAATGAAATGATTCCGCTAGCCTACCACTCCAGGTCTGAGCGTAACAGGATGAAGGTATTAATTCAATGTCTGTGTTTAACCGTTTACGTGCTGCTTGCAAAGAAACCAATCGGACAGGCTTTCTTGAGTTTAAACAAAAGGGGTTAGTTTTTATTGAGCTAAAAACCCACCCAGGTAAAGACACGAAGATATTTATAAAGGTGAACCCATGTCCCGACCTTTGCAACACACACAAACACAAACGCGCAAAAAATACAAGTTATACAGTAGCGAGTAACCTTCTAGCTGAATTAAAATTCAACGCTAAAAGGTTGAAAAAAAGGGAGTTCACTGTTTATGAGTCCTCCTTGGATATCTGTGGCTAATGCAGCATTTTTCCATGGTAGTCTTGAAAATTCAGTGGAGTTGAGGTTGATGTAAACTGCAATTTCTGGAGACGGTCTCTTTTTTAAATGTAGTTCACCTTTTCCAGAAGTCAATGATTTTTGCATCTGATGTTTTTTCGGTTTGAAAATCCTATATCTCTGTGCTGAATTTTAAGTTGTAACAGCGATAGGGCCTTGAAATTGAGAGAGAGGGGAGAGGAAAAGCATTACTGCTCCATTGGCAGAGCTTTTCCAGACTCCTGCTTAGCATATATTCATAAATGGTTATTCTAATCACATGACCTCTCTCCCCATAATGATTTCAGAAGGCAATTGATTAGCTCATGGCTAGACAGACCATGGCTATTGTTTTATGGCCTAGGTGATGAGATCCTGTAATGTCCCAACCATTAACTCCTGAATGATCTATCATCCATCTTGATAAGGTAGAAAGAACACCTTTCCATATAGCTATTGTCCTGGTAGACTTTCTGTCTCTGCTTGAGAGACAGTCTTATAGAAATGTAAATGTAAGGTCCAATACAGTTTCAGCAAGTCCTTTGAAGTAGTTCCTGACATCAGCAGGTGTGAAATACCATAAGACATTGTCTTGGAATGTCTTAATTGTAAATCACTTTGGAACCTTCCAGAAAACTGGTCAATTTGTAATATCAGACATCAGGTGACTTGTGGCAGCCACCTTAAGTCAGTACCTTTGTTTGCTTTTCACAAGTCAATTTTAAATAGTTCAATATAAGTTTAATATAATATATAATATAAGATCAGCCAACTAAATTAAAGATTAATATCGCACATGCACAAGTCACATCACCGTGACAGTATAGAAGTTTCCTTTGACTCCTTCCTAACTATTAACCTGCATCCCTTCATCTTTTAGTCAGTCACAACAGTATTATTATTTCGCTCATCAGTTATTATTCAGTCAGCCACAATGACTTTATTTCATTTCCATCTTTGCCAGGTATTGTTTTGGGGTTTTTTTTTTTTGCAGATTCTAGTGCAGGTTAACAGCCTGCATCCCTGGGGCAAAACTCTATGCAGAAACCAAAATCTGTACTGCGAAAGAGAGAAAAGAATGTGCAATTATTGTGCACCTCTCACAGACACTGCAATGCTTCACACACGGTTAACTGTAATATAAGAGTCTGGTATAGAAAGGGTTAACGTGGGACTGGGTACAGCACTGCCCACACTGTGATGTAAAGGAACACATGACCCAAGTCTAGAGGGCAGACGTGTACTGGACAGAGACATGTGTAGAGGCAAGCATGGAGGCAACTCCTAGCTTAGATCTTATCCTGTGTATATGTGTATTTAAGAAAGGATATAATGCATTGGAGGCAGTTCAAAAGAGATTCACTAGGCTGATTCCTGGGATGAAGGGGTTGACTTATCAAGAATGGCTAAACAGGCTAGGCCTTTATTCATTAGCGTTTAGAAGAATGAGGGATGATCTTATTGAAACATACAAGATTCTGAGGGGGCTTGACAGGGTAGATGTTGAGAAGATGTTTTCACTAGTGGGGGAATCTCGAACTAGGGGACATCGTTACAGAATAAGGGGACACTCATTTAAAACTGAGATGCAAAGGAATTTCTTCTCTCAGAGGGTAGTGAATGCCTGGAATTCTCTACCCCTAGGGAATTGTGGAGGCTAGATCACTGAGAGCATTTAAAGAGGAGGTAGATAGATTTTTGAAATATTGAGGAGTTGAGGTTTATGAGGAGCTGGCACAAAAGAGGAGTTGAGGCCTGGGGCAGATCAGTCATGATTTTATTGAATTACGGGGCAAGCTTGAAGTCCGAATGGCCTACTCCTGATTCTTATATAGTTACAAGTAATTAATGATCACTTACTGTTAAGCTACACAAGGCTCAGAACCTCTTCATGAGACCTACCCACAACACCTTACAACATTAACTACTAGGAAGTACAGTTACTACTGTCTTGGTGAATGCAGCAGCCAGTTTGAGCACAGCAAGGTTCACAAGATGGGCAACCAGTGCTGATTGAGGAGAAACTCCTCACTTCACCAGAAAGTGTCGCAGAATCTTTAACATCTGGACAGGCAGGTTTGACTAACCCATTTGAAATTCAGCGCCCCGATAAGGCAGCACTCCCTCGGCGCTGCGCTGAAGGGTCAACCTGAATTAAGTGCTGCAGTCCTGGTACTGGGGCTGAGCCCACAAGCCTTTTGATTCGGGGATGTTTAGCCCTCCTTGGAGCCCTCAGCCTAAGTTTGCTGGAGAAGTGAAGAATTCAATGTTTTGCGCAGTGTGACATAATGATCTCAAAACACATCCTGTTCAAGTTTCCTATAATTGTGGCATCAAGTGTATTAAAGCCAGCAGTTTGTTTCATTCCTCACAAGCTTTTATAGTACATCTCCCCGTACAATGCGCTACACAAAGGCTTTCTGTGCAAGTGTCAGCTGTGGCTCAGTCGATAGCACTCCCACATCTGAATCACAATGTTCCAGGTTCAAATCCCACTCCAGAGCGAGTGCTGCCCAATCAGAGATGCTGTCTTTTAGATGAGATGTTAAATTAAGACTCCGTCTGCCTGTTTTGGTCATGTAAAAGATCCCAAGGATACTGTTTCACAGTGGAGCTATCCTGGTGCCCTGGCCAGCATTTATCCCTCAGTCACTATCACAAAACCAGATGATCTGCCCATTATCACATTGCTGCTTGTGGGATCTTGCTGTGTGCAAATTGGCTGCTGCGTTTCCTCCACTACAACAGTGACTACACTTCAAAAGAAGCACTTCATTGGCTTGGAGGTGCTTTGAGACATCCAATGATTGTCAAAAGTGCTATATAAATGCAAGTCTTTTTATGTTTGACAGGAGACGCAGTCCATTTATATCAGAAATATTTGACATTTCATAAAACTGCTCAATTTAATACTGATTCTTCTGTCATCAAGGTAGCACGACTGGTAATCAAATATATCCCCTCCTACTCCATCATAAATGCTGTTGGCACTGACCGCCACACACAAATAGTAAGCATCAGCATCCCAGGTGACTCCAATTGATCACAGCATAGAGTGACTTAATAAGATGACACTAAATCATTCATGAACTTTTTTTTTATTTGTTCATGGGATGTGGCCATCACTGACTGGGCCAGCATTTGTTGCCCATCCCTAATTGCCCTTGAACAGCTTGCTCATTTCACAGCAAGCCACATTGCTGTGTCTGGAGTCCATGTAGGCCAGACCAGGAAAGGACAGCAGATTATTAATGAACCAGATGGTTTTTTTTTCAGAAACACCAATTGACAATGGTTTTATAGTGGACTTTTAAGTCCAGATCTTTATTGAATTCACATTCCACCATTTGTCATGGTGGAATTTGAACCCAGGTCCCTCAGAGAATTACCTTGGGTATCTGGATCACTAATCCAGTGACAATACCACTACGCCACCACTTCCTGAACTACACTGCTATATACGAGAGTGATGTGTTATCTTTCACTTGCTGTGTATTTTGTACTTGCAGGAGTTGACAGAATTGCACAGATGAGTGGATTGTACATTCCAACCATGGAGAACTGTATGGTGTGTATAGCAGATAGACAATACCAAACCTTTCACTGAGCAGATTACAAAATTTGAGAGAGGATGGAATTGCCTTGGAGGAAGGGAAATCCAGGCATCGGGAATATGTGTGGATCCTGTGTCTGCGGAGGCAGGCAGCGGGACCTCATGGGCAATTTGCCCGGAGGCAGGCCTTCTCAATGGCTGCTGCTGTCCAGTGAAAGATGCCAAATGGGCTCTCAATGCTGCTGCTGGACCAGTGAGGGGGCTGGAAGCTCTGGAGCTGCAGCAACGCCACTGGAAGAGGTAGTCACTGCTGAGGCAGGTTAGAGAAGATGAGGACACCTCATGGAGGACCCCTTGAGAAGTAGACTTAAACTAAAAGGTGACAAAGAGTGGTAGACCCCCACCGATCGGAGGGGGAACCCCCTTCAACAGCAGCATTGAGGCTGCAGGGGTGACATTTATTAAATATCCTGGGGGGTTAACATTGACCAGAAACTGAACTGGATCAGCCATATAAGTTCAAGAACAGGTCAGAGGCTTGGAATCCTGCGCCGAGTAACTCACCTCCTGACTCCCCAAAGCCTGATGGAATACTCCCCACTTGCCTGGATGAGCACAGCTCCCACAACACTCAAGAAGCTCGACACCATCCAGGACAAAGCAGCCCACTTGACTTCATCCAACACCTTAAACACTCACTCCCTCCACCACCGACACACAGTGGCAGCAGCCTTATACCATATACAAGAAGCACTGCAGCAACTCGCTCCTTCAACAGCTATGCTGCGATGAGGAAGGATTGGATAGGCTGGGGTCGTTCTCCTTGGAACAGAGGAGAGATTCGATTGAGATGTACAAAATTGCGAGGGGCCTGGATAGAATGAATGGGAAGGGTCTATTTACTTTATTAGAGAGGTCAGTGACTAGGGGGCATCAACTTAAAGTGATTGGTAGGAAGATTAAAAGGGAGGTGAGGAAAGATTTTTTCACCCAGTGGGTGGTGGGGTGTCCGGAACTCACTGCCTGAAGGGGTAGTAGAAGCAGGAACCCTCAACTCATTGAAAAGGTGCCTAGATAGGCATCTCAACTGCCGTAATCTGCAGGGCTATGGACCAAATGCTGGAAAGTGGGATTAGGCTGGGTGGCTTGTTTTTTGGCCAACACAGACATGATGGGCAGAGTGGCCTCTTTTCTGTGCCATAAACTTTTTATGATTCTATGACAGCCCCTTTCAACCCTGCAACCTCTACCACCTAGAAAGACAAGGGCAGCAGACACATGGGGAACACCACTACTGTTATAATTGAGTAAATGAGGGATCTGGAGCCAGTCTTTCCTTAACATCGGTTTATTCAGAAAACCCAGAGGCAGAGACACCAATTTCCTTTCCCCCATTGGGTGTAAACCGGTTCTTATATATACTTAAGAATAATGCCCTAACCTTTCCCCAATTAATAACAGTTACTCTCACTTACAATGAGAACATGCATTTCATCATGATAAGATTGCAACATAAACATCCCCTGCCCCTCATCATCCTGACATGGAAATATATCGCCGTTCCTTCACTATCGCTGGGTCAAAATCCTGGAACTCCCTCCCTAACAGCACTGTGGGTGTACCTACACCACATGGACTGCAGCAGCTCAGGAAGGCAGCTCACCACCACCTTCTCAAGGGGCAATTAGGGATGAGCAGTAATTGCTGGCCAAGCAATTACATTCCGCGAAAGAATAAGAAAGAGAATTTGCAGCTGGCTGTCCCATTCCCCGGGCTATGGAACTTCTGGCTCTGATGCCCCCAGTGAGAACTCCTGGTGGGCTCCCCACGCAGCGGGGAAGGAGTGTCACTCTGCCACTGGCTGCCCAGAAAACTGCTCCTTAATTAGCCGTTAATTATTGAAATTAGCTGCCTCCCTCCGCCGCAGTCTTCCCGCTGCTCAGCCTACAGCTGGGAAGCTTCCCCAGTGGAGGGACTGCACTGGGGAATCCTCCTGATATAGCTCCCCGGCATTTTACCGGCCAACTCGCCTCCCAGCCCGAGTTCCCACCATGCTGCATCCCCAGTGCAGATGTCCCAGTGACCTTCTGAGAGTGCAGCACCTGCACTGACATGCTTCCAAAGTGCAAGATGTTCCTAGTCCAACATTTCTTTAGGAGATAACCAGCACCTTTGTGTTAACATAGCCTTTGAAGAGAAACCTTTCAGAAAACAAGCAGACACAGAGGGTATTTTTGACCTCCCATAAGGGGTAGGAAAGGGGTTATAAATTCAGATTACCCGCCTGATTTGAGCGTGCAATCATCAGGTTTTAATGGAGGAGGGTTGTAAGGCTGATTCTGCTCCCCCAGAGGAGGATCCCTAATTTTCAGTATGTTAATGAGGCTGCGCGGCCCACGTTTTCACCCCTTCGTGGCCCGGAGGTGGCTCAGGAAACCCGGCAGCTGGAGGGAACCTTTATGGCACTGATTGTGGGCCAGGAGTTCAGGACTGCTTTCCCAATCCCCTCAAGCTAAACTGTTCCTCGCTTCCCGTGATGAGACACCTTATCCAGAGATCCCTCGATCTCTACAGACCTCAGCTGATTTCCACAGCCTTTAGACCCACCAAAAAAGGTCACGTCAAGGATGAGCCTTTGTTATCCTTAAGTATTGTAAGGAATTTAAATAAACCTAGCTCAACTTCCCCTCCATTTAGGAAGCAATTGGACTGGCTGAAGGTGATAATTCCTGCCACTTGTATTTATTTTTGAGTTCCTGATAAGTTTTTGGTGATGTCTTGCATTACGAATTTTTCTTGGTGTTTTTATGCTAGCTTGTTGGCTAACACCTTGGTGGTATACTGGGCATATCACTGGGCTAGTAAGTAAGAGGCCCAGGCTAATGCTCTGGGGGCACGTGTTCAAATCCAACAACAACAACAGCAGTAGCTAGTGGAATTTAAATTCAGTTAATAAATCTGGAATTGAAAGCTAGTTCCAGTAATGGTGACCATGAAATGATCATCAATTGTTGTAAAAACCCATTTCGTTCACTAATGCCCTTTAGGGGAAGGAAATCTGCCATCCTTACCTGGTCTGGCCTCTGTGTGACTCCAGACTCCACAGCAGTGTGATTAACTGATAACTGCCCTCTGAAATGGCCTTGCAAGCCACTCAGTTCAAGGGCAATAAGGTATGAGCAACAAATGCTGCCCTTGCCAGGGATGCCCACATCCCCTTAAAGAGCCAAAAGAAAATGCTTATTCAGAAGCAATAACAGCTGAATATTTATAAATTACAACAGATGACTACACTTCAAAAGTGCTTTATTGGCTAGGAGGTGCTGACTTTGTGAAAGGTGCTATATAAATGCAAGTCTTGCTTTTTTTTTTGAATATTGGTCTTCTGATTACCCAGAAAGGTGACTGTAACTGAAGCATTTCCAGGGCTGCAGCGGATTAGAGAGAGATGAGAAAAGGAAACTTTCTGTGTAGATTCCCAGGGGTTAATGCAACAAGAAGATTAATAAATGTGGACCTAAGCTTAGAGAGTCAAGTTAAAATTCATGGTGTCTGGCTTTCAAGTACCTGAAATATAACGGCCGCTTTTAGCCTTTTAGCTTGCATCTGTCACCTTCCAACTTTCTTCTGCATCCACATTGATTTTATCAACCACTTTTTGCCCCACTCCCTGTCTTTGGAAAGGTTACAATGCAGCTGCGTCTTGCAGTCACGTACTTTTAAGCGGCTGAACCTTTTCATTTTCTCGCCACCCCCTGGTGGCAACCTCAAACTGCGACGCTCAGCAAAAGGTGGGAGGTGACCATGGCGATTGATTCGGGGTTGGCGCCAGAAAATCCTGGGAGTTTATTGGTTGAGAATTAGGTTGGCGGCTGTGCTCTGGTGCATGAGCACCCTGAAAGAAATAAACTTGCAGGGCTAGCAGGGAGTGGAGCGGGAGCGCGGGGCTGACTGAATTGCTGTACAGAGAGCAGGCATGGACTCGATGGGCCAAGTTGCCTCCTTCTGTGCTGTAATAAAGACTCCTGCCCTCCAGGCACTGGTGATGAAATAGTGGAGACGGGTTAAAAAAAATATTTTTTTGACTCAATGAGAACGTGAACCATTAAAATATGAAAGATTAATGAGCAGATGTAACAAGACTGGGCTGAGCTGGAGGCTGAGAGATTTTTAATGCCCATTGCACTGTAAGAGATGGCTGTGGGGAAGGGGAGGGGAGGGTTGAGGCCTAGCAGACGGGTGAGCCTTCCTGCCTGGAAAACATGCTGCATACAACATCAACTGGAAGGATGGGCCACGAATTTTACCTGCTGCTTAATGACCTTTTCTCTGAAATAAAAGCCAGAAGGATCTTTGAAGGTAATAGAATTCCATTGATTGACATTGCTCGTGGCAGTCAACAGAAGACTTGACATTTTGCTTGTTTGAAGCATTAACCTCACGAACCAGAAGCTAAGTAAAGCATTTCAGAAAATCCAGGGGCTTTGTGAAGTATTTATCATTCCCCTCCCCCCCTTGTTTCTGTTCTCAAGTCTCCTGCTCAGACCTAAGCCTAAATGCCCAGGCAGTCTATTCTCAGAAATATGCCCGCTACAGATGAATAACCAGACACTCACCTTCCTTAATTTATCTTTCTCTCCCTACACTCCATGACCTCCGTCCTGCATCTCCCTTCGAATGCAGCTCGGAGCAGATGAGGAAGTTGGTTTACTCTCTTTGCTAAAGAGCAGACTAACTCAAGTTTTCAACATTATGAAGGGGAGCTTTCAAAGTTGGTCCAACAGAATAAGGCATTGCAGTGAAATGCTCCAACAGCAGAGAATGCAGCTTAAAAATAACTGAGGAATGTCCGAAAGATCTTTTTCACACTAGAACCAGTGGACTCATGGAACGAGTTACCAGGGATGGTCAGTGAAGCAATGTATAAGCTGCTGAAGGCAACTGGACATGGTTGTGGAGAGAATATGGTAAATAGGTTCACTCGAACAAGGAGAGATTTCTTGGAGATAATAGCCTTTTACTGTGATCAAACATTCTCATGCTCCTACATAAAGGGAAAAGAAAGAACGTGCGTTTATAAAGCACCTATCTTATCCTCAGGCCATCGCAGAGTGATTCACAGTCAATGAAGTATTTTTGAAGTGCAGGCACTATTGTGGGAACTTAGAGAGATAACAGCCTGGACAAGGGAACAATGCTTCCTGTTGATACACAGTGTAGGCATGAAGAACGTTAGGATTGACTTTCATCCACACCACAAAGGTTTCTAGTGAATCAGCCGCCAAAGGTATTAAGGGATGTGTCCATTGGCACCACCCAGTTAAAGACATGTGACATATTTAACAAGTGCCACTGCCCATTGTGTGCCAGGACACACACGCCTGCACTTGACAAGCAAATCCTTCAATCGTTTTGTCTTTGATCCTCAGTGCTGCACAATTTGCAACTGAAACCTTTCCTAAACAGCCGGAAGTCAGCTTGAGGAGAAGTGGTGCCGGATCGCCTTCTGTTCTGGCAATAATTTTGCAACAGAAACTGGGAAGAATAAACTGTGTCACAGATCTATTGGCAGCAGCATGTTTTGCAACGATCTGCGGTGTTGTTGTGGGATTGCACAATGTAATGATTGGTAATTTGAGCCAAAGGCATCAGTTTGTTGACTGAGGAACAGAGAGAGAGAAGGAAATAAAGGAAGGATAGACGACTGGGAAAGCTACATGTTGTAGTAAATATGAACTAATGTGGACCTCAATCTCTGGCGAGAAGCAATTTCTTGTCAAAGGAAATGGTACATGAGCACCTTCAGGTCCCATTTTTTAAAATTCTGGACTTTATGGAGTAATTTATTCCTTTGACAAAATGTGGCTGCAATGGCTTGGGTTGTCTTTTTTTTTCTTAATTTCTATTTATTCATTCATGGCATGTTGCCCATCCCTAATTGCCCTTGAGAAGGTGGTGGTGAGCTATCTTCTTGAACCGCTGCAGTCCATGCGGTGTAGGTACACCCACAGAGTTGTTAGGGAGGGAGCTCGAGGATTTTGACCCAGCGACAGTGAAGGAATGGCAATATATTTCCAAGTCAGGATGGTGTGTGGCTCAGGGGGGAACTTCCAGGTGGTGGTGCTCCCATGTATCTTCTGCCCTTGCCCTTCTAGATGGTAGTGGTTGCGGGTTTGGAAGGTGCTGTCTATGAAGCCTTGGTCAGTTGCTGCAGTGCATCTTGTAGATGGTACACACTGCTGCTACTGTGCGTCGTTGGTGGAGGGAGTGAATGTTTGTGAATGTGGTGCCAATCAAGTGGGCTGCTTTGTCCTGGATGGTGTTGAGTGTCTTGAGTGTTGATGAAGCTGCACTCATCCAGATCAGTGGAGAGTATTCCATCACACTCCTGACTTGCGCCTTGTAGATGATGGACAGGCTTTGGGGAATCAGGAGGTGAGTTACTCTCTGCGCTATTCAAGACAGCGATTCTTCTCATTCAAACCCAGGTCCACAGCAACTTGCATTTATATATCACCTTTGAGGGAGTAAAACATCCCAAAAGCACTTCATGTGAGAGTTAACAAATAAAATTTCACACCAAATACAGAAAGCAATATTGGGACATGTGATTAAAAGCTTGGGCTAAGAGGTCAGTTTTAAGGAACATCTTAAATCAGGGGGAGAGGGAGGGGAAGTGGTTTAGGAAGGGAATTCAGAACTTGGGGCCCAGGCAGTTGGAAGGTGCGGATGCCAGTGGTGGAGCGATGGAAATCAGGGATGCTCAAAAGGACAGAACAGGACTGTCGTTGGGCTGGATGAGGCTGGCGGGTTAGGTGGGGGGTGAGATCACTGATGAACATGAGGATAGGAATTTGAAAATGGAGGCATTGCCAGAAGCAATGTTGGTCAGCAAGCACAGGGGTGATGAAAGAGTTAGGTTGCAGCCAGCAGAGTTTTGAAATAGAGAAGTTAAGAGAAGGGGGGATGATGTGAAGCCAGCTGGGGGAATGTTGGAATCGAGTCTATCATGGTAACAGTAGAATGGACAAGGGGTTCAGCAGCAGATGATCTGAGGCACGGCTGGAGATGGGTGATGCTGCGGAAGTGGAAGTAGGCGCTTTTGATGATGGACGGGATATGGGGTCAGAAACTTAGCTGAGGGTGCACGTGGACAGCTGGAAAGCTGCAGACAGTGAAAATACCACTGTTTGAATCTCTGCTGTTGACAGACACTGTAGAATTGGAGGGTTGATTGCCCTTAATCCTGCCTCAGTTACAGAATGCAATATATCCCCATGTAGACATATCAACCAATCTATTGGATGATATTTTTAACATATTTGTCAGCTTGATGATGTGCGCAGCTTGAGTGAGCATTAATAGGCAGCATATTGCAGAGGGATATGATGGATCACCCTACCCATATCCCCTGCCACACCCTCCACCGCACCCCCCCCCAGCGCACCACACCCCCTCCCCATCACCAACCCCGGAAGCAAAGTTGGCGTGGAGCCGACCCAGTCCACGCCAGCCATAACTTGCTGTGGGTGGGCTGAATTGGGGCAGGGTGGGGCGTTCGCCCCTCACTGGGGAGGAAGTCCAGCCCTCGGGAGCTGCCATCCAATTGGATTGGTCAGCAGCTCCAGCACTCCTGGCAGTGGCCAAGAGCGCATTAGTGGGCGTTGCCGGGTCTGCAACCAGGAAGAAGGAGGTGACCCATGGATCCCAGAGCCAGGTATGCCCAGGGTCTTGGGCAGGATGGGTTTGAGCAGTTTAGGTGGGGGTGGGATTGGTGTGTTTTACAGAGCAGGCAGGTAGGAAGAAAAGGGGGGTGGGTACTATCTTAGTAGGGCAGCACCCCCAATGCGCATAGTGCGCCCCCCCTGCCCACAAAGATAGTACCACATCCCCAATCCCTTCCCGCCCTTTGAAAAAGTTTTTTAAAACAGCGGCCTGCCCGACGGCCCACGCCAACCGTGTTATGGCGTGGGCAGCGTATTATCAGGATCGATTGGTTTGTTAACAAGCTCCATTGACCCCTAACTATTTATTTAAATATGGCGGGCAGGCTGCCTATTTTGGTGGCCGCCCATTCCCCACCCCCCATATATTATAGGAGTGGGTGAGAAGGTGGTGGGGTAGGCACCCGCCTTATTTTACATTCCCCTCCCCCTCCTGCTGCCGAGAACATGCCAGGAAAGGGCATGTAAAGTACAACCCCATTGAGTTTGCTGGCGGGAGAGAGGGGAAAAGTCTGCTCGGGTTATAGAATTCCGAGCTACCTCACTGGCTCCCCGGGATCTTCCATTTTACTGCGTTACAATATGTCTCTTGGTGTGATCTTGCAGTGAGCATTGTTCCTCGCTGTTGACCTATGACCTTCAGGGACTCTTCGCACTCTCTCTTTTGATTGGATTCCTGGGCAAACATCAGCTTTTTGAATTTATGGCTGTTCTGCTTTCTTCTTGAATCAAAAGCCCTTCCATCTCCGCATTGTCGAAAGATCAGCTGAAGGTAAGTGAGGAACTGCCATAACTGTTTAAGTGATGGAATGACCACTCTAGATTGACAGCAGTGTCTGGTTTCTGATACTGTTCTTTCTTTGGTGAGAGGACTGTTGTTAGGAGCCAGAGAAACAGGAGGAGGCCATTCAGCCCCTCAGAGCCGCTTCTCCATGCGGCTAGGTCATGGCGAATCTGCACCTTATCTCCATTTACTCAACTTATTCCCATGTCCCATGATCCCCATGCCCGGGAGAGACTACTCAATCTCAGGCTGGGAAACACCAGTTGCCGCACAGCGTCCACAGCCCTTTTGGAGAGAGTCCCGAATGTTGAAGCATTAAGAAGCACCCAATTTCAATAAGGAACTTTCCACACTAATGGCTGGAGGTTCGATTTCCCCTGCCCCATTTTATTCTCTTGTTCCCCCCTCCATGGGCCGAGAGTTGGCAGATGGGGAAGGGACATCAGAGGCTGTTGTTAGATTGATTCCATTTCAGAAGCATCCCAAGCGCACGTTTGTGCGCAGCGAGTTGTCTGTACTATTAAAGACAAAATCGTGTTTGACTAATTTGCTCGAGTTCTTTGCAGATGTGACAAGCAAAATGGATAATGGGGATCCTTTAGATGTAGTATATCTGGACTTCCAGAAGGCCTTTGATAAGGTGCTGCATAAAAGATTAATACACAAGATAAGATCACACGGAGTTAGGGGTAATATATTAGCTTGGATAGAGGATTGGCTAACCAACAGAAAGCAGAGAGTTGGGATAAATGGGTCTTTTTCTGGATGGCAGGCTGTAACTAGTGGGGTGCCACAGGGTTTGGTCCTTGGGCCTCAACTATTTACAATCTATATTAATGACTTGGATTCGGGGGTAGAAGGCACTATAGCTAAATTTGCAGATGACACCAAAATAGGTGGGAAAATAAGTTGCAATGAAGAAATAAGAAATTTACAAATGGATATGGACAGGTTAGGTGAATGGGCCAAAATTTTGCAGATGGAGTTTAACGTGGATAAGTGTGAGGTTATCCATTTTGGTCGGAGGAATAAAAAGGTGACATTATTTAAATGGAGAGAAACTTCAGAGTGCTTCAGTGCAGAGGGATCTGGGTGTCCTCGTGCATGAATCGCTGAAAGCTAGTATGCAGGTACAGCAGGTAATAAGGAAGGCAAATGGAATTTTGGCATTTATTGCTAAAGGAATAGAGTATAAAAACAGGGAAGTGTTGTTGCAACTGTACAAGGCACTGGTGAGACCGCACCTGGAGTACTGTGCACAGTTTTGGTCCCCTTACTTGAGAAAGGATGTAGTTGCATTGCAGGCAGTTCAGAGGAGGTTCACTAGATTGATTCCAGAGATGCGGGGCTTGTCTTATGAGGAGAGATTGAGCAGTTTAGGCCGATACTTGCTGGAGTTTAGAAGGATGAGAGGAGATCTAATTGAGGCATATAAGATGATAAAGGGGATAGACAAAGTAGACGTGGAGCGGATGTTTCCCCTCGTGGGGCATTCTAGAATGAGAGGCCATTCTTTAGGCTAAGGGGTGGTAGATTTAAATCAGAGATGAGGAGGAATTACTTTTCTCAAAGGGTCGTGAATCTGTGGAATTCACTACCTCAGAGTGCAGTGGATGCCGGGACGCTGAATAAATTTAAGGAGAAGATAGACAGACTTTAATTAGTAACTGGTTGAAAGGTTATGGGGAGAGGGCGGGAAATTGGAGTTGAGGCCGAAATGAGATCAGCCATGATCGTATTGAATGGCGGGGCAGGCTCGAGGGGCTGAATTGCCTACTCCTGCTCCTAGTTTTGATGTTCTAAAGACAAGGATTCTTCTCTCTTCAGAGTGAGCTGCATTCAAATCCAGGTCAACAACAACTTGCATTTATATAAGAACAGCCTGTACTTAAATAACACCTTTAACAAAATGAAAGTCCTGAGAGACCTCACAGGAGCATTCTAAATATGACATGGAGCCACATAAGGGGATATTAGGTCATATGACCAAGAACTTGGTCAAAGGTGTATGCTAAGCAGAAAAGCAAGGTGGAAAGGGAGTAAATTCCCGAGCGTGGGGCCCAGGCAGCTGAAGGCACAGCCACCAATGGTCGGGCGATTATAATTGGGAATGCACGAGAGGCCAGAATTCGAGGAGTGCAGAGATCTCAGAGGGATATGGGGCTGGAGATTACAGAGATAGCGAGGCGGGGCGAGGCCATGGAGGGATTTGAAAACAAGGATGAGAATTTTAAAATTAAGGCATTGCTTGACCGGGAGCCAGTGTAGGTAAGTGCAAGTTAGGACACAGACATCAACTCTAAGGCATGGAGGGGTGAATATGGGAGAATGGCCGGGGTTATATTGGGATAGTCGAGTCTAGAGGCAATGAATGAGGGTTTCAACAGCAGATGAGCTGAGAAAGGGGCAGACTCGGGTGATGCCACTGAGGTGGCAATAGACTGTCTTGATGGTGGTGCTGATATGTAGTTGGAAGCTCATTCGTAAAGAAGCGAGGATTGATGTTCTCATTTGATGTCTAACAGAATGAGCGGAACAGTGATCTAGATACTGACTATTGATTCAAATCTCTTTGGTTTGCTGGCTGCATGGTCCGCGTGTGGGGGAAGACACCAGGAGCCCAGCGTCTAATGAGCATGGGCCCACAATTCAAAATTGGCCCAACTTCAGCACAATTCGCACAGGCACTTGGAAAGGTCATAGACTGGCTGCTGTGGGAAGTGGAAAAGGGCACATTGTGGCTGAGTCAGGCCATTGGCACACAGGGCAAAGCGTTGAAAGCAACTGATGAGATAGATTCTTCGATGCAGGCTGGGAAGCTAAGTTCCACTCTTCTGGAATATTAACACAACCTCGGGAGCGGATTTGGCTTGGCTCCGGGTTTTGCACCTCACCCAACTTTAACCCCCAACCTGAACTCGCCCTCTTTCGGCCCAGGAAGGTCAGTTAAAATAATACCTTCAGGCAATTCCATTAAGAATCAAGGTTTGGCTCCTAGTTTTCCTTCCCACTTCCCTGATCCCTCCCCTCCTGGAGTTGCTGGCATACCCAGGGACCATGCAGCGTGGCATTCCCGCCGGATCTCCCCCAACGTAGTCCCTCCGTCAGGCGTGAGCCTAGCGGTGGAGTGCCGGTAAGCTTTCAGGCTTAGGAGATGCATCACGGTGTCCGGAATTCTCGACCCCAGTGAGTTGTGGAGGCTAGATCACTGAAAGTATTTAAAGAGGAGGTAGATAGAGTTTTGAAATATCGGGGAGTTGAGGGCTATGAGGAGTTGAGGCCTGGGGCAGATCAGCCATGATCTTACTGAATGGCGGAGCAGGCTTGAGGGGCCAAATGGCCTACTCCTGCTCCTA
This sequence comes from Cetorhinus maximus, assembly GCF_964194155.1. Classification (NCBI taxonomy): domain Eukaryota; kingdom Metazoa; phylum Chordata; class Chondrichthyes; order Lamniformes; family Cetorhinidae; genus Cetorhinus; species Cetorhinus maximus. The sequence continues at coordinate 25,296,999 of NC_135898.1, read as the reverse complement.
TTTCTTATGTTCGGTCCTGTCACTACACAGGTGCACTTCCTAGGGGGCTTGCTAGGTAGTAACAAGAACAAGGGTCCCAACCCTTGTTGACCCTCCTGGTCCAGGGATGCTCTTGACAGATTTCCTTGCTAAGATTAGATAAGAACACAAGAAATTGAAGCAGAAGTCAGCCATTCGGCCCCTCAAACCTGTCCCGACAATTCAATAAGATCATGGCCGATCAGTTTGTGGCCTTAACTTCACTTTCCTGCCTGTCCCCCATAACCCTCGACTCCCTTGTCAATCCAAAATCTGTCTAACTCAGCAATGAATACATTCAGTGACGCAGCCTCCACTGCTCTCTGGGGGTTTGGATGGTGCTGACCAAGGCTCCTTAGGGAGCACCTTCCAAACCCACAACTGATACCGTCGAGGGCAGCAGACACATGGGAACACCACCACCTGCAAGTTCCCTCCAAGTCACTCACCATCCTGACTTGGAAATATATTGCTGTTCCTTCACTGTCGCTGGGTCAAAATCTTGGAACTCCCTCCCTAACAGCACTGTGGATGTACCTATACCACATGGACTGCAGTGGTTCAAGAAGGCAGCTCACCACCACCTTCTCAAGGGTAACTAGGGATGGGCAATAAATGCTGGACTAGCCAGCGAAGTCCACATCCCGTCAATGAATTTTTAAAAAGCCAACGACAACTTCTGAGAGAAGAAATTCCTCCTCATCTCCGTCTTTATTGGGCAACCCCTTATTTTGAAACTGCACCCCAGCACCTCCCCCCCCCCCACCCCCGTTCTAGATTCCCCCACAAGGGGAAACATCCTCTCAGCATCTACCCTGTCAAGCTGCAGGATAACTCAATGGGAGCGGAGGATCGAAGCTGGGGCTGTGTGTACAGAGTAGGTATTATCTCCTTTTAATAAGCCTTTTCATCTGGAGATGCCATTTGGACCATGCAATTTTTCACAGCTAGCTTCAATGGTAAGTCAAAGGATAATGTTCCTTATACCCAGAGGAAAAGCAGAACGCATTTTTTGAACAGACATTTTTCCCTCGAATGCCAGTCTTTCGACAGAGTATCAAAATGTAGCCAGCTGGGGAAAAGGGCCACTTTGGGAACTTTCCACCCACACCCAGCGCTTTGAGAGATTCAGCTGCTACTGCAGCCTGTCATATTCCCGGGATCGCGATTCACTGCCTCCTTGACCTCTAGCCCCATGACCAAGCTGCGTTTGGACAATTGCAGAAGGCAGGCAGTGCCATAGTGGTACTGTCACTGGACTAGTAATCCTGGTAATGGTTCTGGGGGGCCAGGTTCAAACCCCACCGCAGTAGACATTGGAGTTTGAATTCAATAAAAAATCTGGAATTAAAAAGCCTAATGATGACCATGAAACCATTGTCAATTGTTGTAAAAATCCATCTGGTTCACTAATGTCCTTTAGGGAGGGAAATCTGCTGTCCTTACCCAGTCTGGGCTATATGTGACTCCAGACCCACAGCAATGTGGTTGACTCTGAAATGGCTGAGCAAGTCACTCAATTCTTAAGGGCAATTAGGGATGGGCACTAAATGCTGGCCAAGCCAGTGACACTTCCATCCTGTGAACAAATAATAAAAAAAAATTTGCAACAAATATTCTCTATTTCAGGGAATTTTCAATCCAAAGAACAAATGATTGACTATTTCCTAGTTTTAAGCTGCTCTCCATTGCAAAGGACTTTCCAAGACCTTAGCTGTAGAAGGTTTCTTGAGGCGATTACTCAGCCAGTTGCTTCAGAAAGAAAGTCTTTGCATTTATATAGTGCCGCAGGATGCCCCAAAGTGCTTCAGAGCCAATTCAGCACTTTTGAAGTTCAGTCAGGGCCTAGAAATCTGCACAGCAGGATCCCACAAACAGCAATGAGGTATTAAGCTATCTCCCTCAGCCAGGGCAGCACTCCCTCCGCCTGGCACTGGAGCCGTGGTGAAGTCTCTGGAGTGAGATTTGAACTCCGAACCTCCTGGCACAGAGAGGGGAGTGTGACCCACTGAGTCCTGACTGAGCTTACTCAAAAGCGTAACGCACAGGTTTTGTGGACATTTACGTTTCTAGAAGCCTTTGCTTATTCTTTTCAGCGTCAAGTGTACGTAAACTAAATTTGCTTCTACGAGTGACGGTTTGATCTGCAGATTCCCCGGTATCCTGTCACAATTAATTTTGCCCTCTAGTTAGTTGCTGGCAATGGTTCTCGTTTTGGGGAGAGGGTCAACTCTTACAGTGACCTGGGGATGAGGAAAGGTGTGACATTTTATAGGCACATTGCACCGTAATAGGGGCGAGGTCATTAACTCATGATGCGAACAATCTTGTGGCAGAGCGCTCACTCACTGCTTCAACATGCAAACGTTAGGAGCAAGAGTAGGCCAGATACAGGGAACCGTCGAATGGTTACAGCACAGAAGGAGGCCATTTGGCGTTGTGTCCCTGCAAGAGCCTATGTGCCTTGTATCTATTTTGCTGCTTCCTCTCTGACAGAAAATGCTCCTTTTTAGTAGCTCCAGAGCCCCCTCCCCAACAATATCCTTCATCCGCAACCTTGCACAAAGTAACTTGATATTACTGAGGTCCATGAATTCGAACACTCCAATCAATTTTGTGTGGCTTTCCCTTGTTGGCCTGACTTTCTCTTGTTACACGCTGGCTGAGATTGAATGTCAGTCCTCACGTCTATTTTTATTCCGGTTGATCTGCACACTGACCATACTGAGCAGCCAGCAATGTTGCTGAATTGTTGGGATAATCGTACCAGATTCTATCACATTCCCACCAAATTTGGCTCTGGAAATGCTGCAAAATAATAGCTGGTTCACAGCGCTTGCCACCATTAAAGTCACCGGGCAGAGTTTTACATTTCCCCGCCGGCAGGTTTTAGGTAGGGGGCAGAGAGGTGACCGTAACAATTCTCAAACGGCCTACCCAACGGGCTCCCGCTCGCCATGACCTCTCCTCAATTTTACACTTAATGGGCAAGGCCCAGGCTGGTCACCCTCCCACCCTGGCCTCAATTGAGTTCCTTAAGTGGCCAATTATTGACCACTTAAGGGCCGTTCCCCACCCAGCCTCAATTTTCAGGCTGGCGGGAGGAGTTCAGGGGTGGGGTGAAGCCTGAAAATTAACCGTATTCAGGTCTCGAGTAAGAAAGGCGGGAGGCACCTCCTTCAGCAGCCCCCTTCTAACATCGGGCCCTCCCCCACCCCCTCAGAAGGTCCGGACCCTACAGGTCCTCTCTCCCTCACCCCTCCAGCCTCTCTACCAACACCCGCCACCTCGCCCTCTGCCCACTCCCCTGGGCCTCACCTGCCCCCCCACCCTGAATCCCCCACAATTATCTGGCCCTGGACTCCTGCGTGTAGTCCCAGCCCTGTCCGCTGCAGCTTGTGGTGCTGCTGGGACCAGAGATCCGCTGGCCGCTCATTGGCCAGCAGCTTTCTCAGGCGGGACTCCCTCCCGAGTGAGGGGGCAGAAGTCCCGTCTCCAGCCAACTAACACTAGTTGGAGCGTTAAATGACTGCGGGGCAAGTAGTAATGGCGGGGATGTGTTCTCCACCGACTCTTCAGATGGTGGAAAGGGAAACCCGCCATCCTCAAGATCCTGGCCATGGAGTCATTGCAGCACAAAAGGAGACCAGTTGGCCTGTAGAACAATCCAGACAGTCCCATTCCCCCTGCGCTCTCCCCATAGCCCTGGAATCTTATTTCCCTCAAGTGCCCATTCAATTTCCTTTTGAAATCTTTCATCGTCTCCGTTTCCACCAACCTCGTGGGCAGCAAGTTCCAGCTCATCCCCTCTCGCTGTGTAAAAAAGCTCCTCCTCACATCCCCCCTGTATCTTTTGCCCAACCTCAGTTAAATCTCTGTCGCCTAGCTCTTGCTTAATGGGAACAGTTTTCCCATGTCTACCTTAGCCAAGCATATCATAACCTTGTACACCTCTATCACATTGAGGGTCCCAGGGAGGGGAGCTTGGTTGGTCACTAGTTTACTGGGAATAGGGTTGAGGGATCATGAGGTGGGTCTCATGGACACGATGAACTCGGAGAGGGAATGAGGGGAGATGGGAGAAGGATGTGAGTTCAGGGCTAGGGAAGCTGGGGGAGCATTAGAGGAAGTTCGACCAAGGTGGGCTAGGGAGAGGGAGGGAAGCAGCAGAGGCTGCTGATCAGATGGTCTCGATCTTAGTGATAAAGAAGTCCATGAACTGCTTGTACTTGAAGTTGGTGGGGAGAGCGGAGGGGGCGGGGAGAGGCGTTTAGGATGGCAGTTTGCAGTAGAGGGAAGAAGTTGGGAATCATCTTTATTGCTGAATAAAGAGACGTTGAAACTTTTCACCTTGCACTCATCAGGACATTTCGCAAGAATACCAATATAAGGAGAGTACAACAATTTATACTGCATGTGAAGAGAGTATAAATTGTTCGTTCCCCCCTATATTAGTATTCTTGTGAAGTGTCTTGATGAGTGCAAGGTGAAAAGTTTCAACATGTCTCTTTTTTCAGCAATACTCAAGTTCTGCACTGCCAAACGATGATTATCTTTATATTCCAGGACAACCCTGGAATAGTGAACAGTGAACAATAGACTAAATTGTCAACTGGAACACTTCACACCTCTTGTGGGAGATGTTGGTTTTACTTTAGAGGGAGCTCGCCCTGAATAGACTTGGATAGTTGCTAATTCAGCAGACAGAAATGGAACACTCAAATCAGCAAGGCTTGCCATATCTCCTTGTGTATTTTTAATGTGTTATATAATGCATATTTTGCTTCAAACTCCTGCTATGATGTTTAACAAAGGCACTCGCCATTTCCAGATGGATGCAGGGGCCAAAGAATGCACGATAAAGCAAAACTCAAAATAGTTCAGCCTGTACTGGCCTGGAGTGCACATGTGGGACATTGGCAAAATTCCAGGAAAATGAGAGATTAGCACATCTTCCATTCGGGCCTCCTGCATACATTAGGAATTTAATTGTTTGTTAGGTTCCAAGCAAGTCACATATTAATGACACGCAATCTGGAGTTTGCATATTGAATGACAAAGGGCTGTCTCATTTGAGCACAGCCAGACCTGAACCTCCGCTCACTGTGACCTATACACATGCACAACAACAACTTATATTTATATAACGCCTTTAAGGTAATGAAACGTCCCAAGGTGTTTCACAGGAACATTATAAAACAAAGTATAACACCGAACCACAAAAGGAGATATTAGATCAGACGACCTAATTAGGTCAGTTTTAAGGAGCGTCTTATAGGAGGATAGCAAGGTGGAGAGGTTTGGGGAGGGGATTCCAGGGTTTGGGGCCCAGGCAACTGAAGGTACCAGCAACAATCAGAGGGGAATTAAAATTGGGGCTGCATAAGAGGCTGGAATTAGAGGAGCGCAGATATATTGGACAGTTATGGGGCCGGGGATTATCTTTATTGCTGAAAAAAAACACGTCGAAATTTTTCATCTTGCGCTCATCAGAGCACTTCGCAATAATACCAATATAAGAGAAAAACAACAATTTATACAGTGTATGATGGATAGAGAGGGATTTGAAAACAAAGATCAGAATGTTAAAATTGAGGCATCGCTTGTCCGGGAGCCAGTGTAGGTCAGCGAGCACAGGGGGTGATAGGGGAACGGGACTCGGTGCGAGTTCAGACACGGGCAGCAGAGTTTTGAATGACTTCAGGTTTCCAGATGGTAGAATGTGGGAGACCAGCCGAGAGTGTGTTTTCAGTAGCAGTCACTGGACGGCATTCAGGTCTGCAATATGTGGTGACGTAGAAATGTGCTTCAGTCAATTTTAATGCATTCATCGCAAATTTATTGCAGTCAAGTGCATAACTTGGAGCATTACTGTGAGAGTATCTGAGAGAGTTTCAGCTAGACAACAGGTTTGAAGACTAAAGTTAGAATTCTGTGGGTAAAAGCTGAACCACTGCTGTTTGTAATATTGATTTTAACCCTTCATCAAGTTCTTCTTAAATACATTTAAAATGAGGTTTTTACTGAGACCAATTTTAATTTCCCCATTGCCACCTCAAACAAGACTAACAAGCTCAACAAGACTAAAGATCTAACCTGGTACCTTTGAGGCCCTCTAAATAGAGGAGAGAAAAATGATTTTTAATTTGCATCAATGAAGAGTTGTACTAGTGGTTGGTTCCAAGCCTGAGAAACAAGAGCACTTCTTTAATTGCTCCCGGTGCTTCATTCTGTCAGAGCACCCTCTGGGAGATCAGAATCACTTCATAACACCAAGGAGAAATTTCTTTGCTCTCTTGTGAATCATCCTGCATCACAGAATTGTTACAGCACGGCAGGAGGCCATTCAGCCCATCGTGTCCGCACCGGCTCTCCAAATGAGCAACTCGCCTCGTGCCATTCCCCCTCCACCTCCCCGTAACCCTGCACATTCACCCTTTTCAGACTGCCAAACTGATTCCCTCCTGAATGCTCATTCACATTCTTATATTCCAGCTGCACTGGTGAAACAAACAGCAGGAACCACAGACCCTGTGTGATAAAGACTCAACTTCTGAGTACTTCAATATTGTCACAAAACGTTGCCTGAAGAAACCTTTCAGCTGCCGCCTCTTTCAGCAAGTATTTGTGCTCACGTTTGCAAGGCTCTCAATTTAAGCCTGAGAGGTTTGACTGATGGTTAAAATGAACTTTGCTTGAAAATTTTGATCAATTGAACTTCAATGGAAAGCTTATGGTCACAGCAACATCACCTAACTAATCACTTTCCTCACCTGCCCATCTTTATCGAAACACAGAATGAAACAGTGTGGAAGGAGATCATTCGGCCCATCGTGTCTGTGCTGGCCCTTTGAAAGAGCTATCCAATTAGTCCGACTCTCCAGCCGTTCCCCCTAGTTTGCAAACTTTTCCCCTTTTAAATATGTATCTTTCCTGATAGTCGTTTGGGAGTACAGAACTTGAGTATTGCTGAAAAAGGAAACTTTTTTGTCGAAACTTTTCACCTTGCACTCATCAGGACAATGTCAGGGAAACAACATATTTATACTGCATGAAAAGAGAGTGCTGATTTGCAGATGGAAAAAACACGTACACACATTGTGCCTATTTCAGCTAAACAAAATAAGTGACAGCCATTCACTGGTTCATTCCCCAAAGCAATGTCTTGACCAATCAGAGTCAAGCTGCCTAGCTTAAATTTTAAACAATGCTTGGCAGTTAGCTCAGTCACAATCAACTGGTGCATTCTTCATGGCAACACCTGTACCAATCAGAGTCCACTTGCCAACCAATCAACAGTCTCTTCTCATGCAATATAAATATGTTGTTTCCCCCGACATTGGTATTTTCTTGCAAATTGTCCTGATGAGTGCAAGACAAAAAACTTTGACAAAACAATCTCTCTTTTTTCCAGCAATACCTTTTCAAAGTGATTATTGAATTTTTTTCCACCACTTTTGCCAGTCTGTGTCCTCTGGTTACCGACAGTTCTGCCAGTGGAAACAGTTTCTCCTTATTTACTCTATCGAAACCCTACATGGTGTTGTACACCTCTATCAAATCTCTTCTTAATTTTTCTGAGTAAAAACGCCCCAGATTCTCCAGTCCCCTTGTGTCACTGGCTCTTATCCTTGGAACCATTCCCATAAATCCCCCCCCCCTCCCCTTTCCAAGCCATTAATGTCTTTCCTATCATGCAGTGCCTAGAATTGGATCCAGTGCTCCATCGGGCCTAGCCAGTGTGTTATCAAGGTTTAACCTAACTTCCTTAGTTTTGTACCCGGTTCCTCTATTAATAAAGCCCAGGATTCTTGCTGCCTTGTTACAGCGTTCACAACTTTGTCCTGCCACTGGCAAAGATTCGTATGCGCACAAAACAAAAACAGAATTACCTGGAAAAACTCAGCAGGTCTGGCAGCATCGGCGGAGAAGAAAAGAGTTGACGTTTCAAGTCCTCATGACCCTTCAACAGAACTGAGTAATATTAGGAGATTAGGATAAAAATTCACCCCTCTCCTAATATTACTCAGTTCTGTTGAAGGGTCATGAGGACTCGAAACGTCAACTCTTTTCTTCTCCGCTGATGCTGCCAGACCTGCTGAGTTTTTCCAGGTAATTCTGTTTTTGTTTTGGATTTCCAGCATCCGCAGTAGTTTTTTGTTTTTATTCGTATGCGCACAACCCATTCAAACTCTACCATTTGTTTTACATTGTCCCCCTTATTCTTCCGACCACAATGTACCGCTTCACACTTCACCTGAAATTTAGTCTGCCCATTTCTCCAGTCTGCCTGTGTCTTTCTCAAGCCTGTGACTGTCCTCCCCACCCTTGGGTTTTGTGTCCTCTGCAAACATTGAAACTATGCCCTGTATACACAAATCCAAGTCTTTATTATATGTAAAAATGGCAATGGCCCCAAGATTGACCCCTGTAAATTCTCTCCATTTCCCTTTTCTCAATCTCACTGCACCCTGTCCCTCAGCCCCAAGGACAGCGTTGGTTAGGCTGCATCTGGGCTCAGGGCTGGAATGCGCTGCCTGTAAGTGTGGTGGAGGCAGGCTCTATTGAGAGGACATTAAATGATTATTTGAATAGAAACAATGTGCAGGGGTATGGGGAACAGGCAGGGAAATGGCACTAGGTTGTAATGCTCATTTGGAGAGCTGGTGCAGACACGGGCCGTTAAGATTCTGTGATTCTGGTGTACTGTGTGCAGTTCTGGTCACCATACTATAGGAAGAATGTGATTGCACTGGAGAGGGTGCAGAGGAGATTCACCAGGGTGTTGTGTGGGCTGGACCGCTTCAGTTATAAAGAGGGACTGGATAGGCTGGGGCTGTTTTCCTTAGAGCAGAGAAGGCTGAGGGGGGACCTGATAGAGGTTTACAAAATTATGAGGGGCAAAGACAGGGTAGATAGGAAGAAACTTTTCATCTTAGTGGAGGGGTTAATAACTAGGGGGCATAGATTTAAGGTAAGGGGCAGGAGGTTTAGAGGGGATTTGAGGAAAAATTTTTTCACCCAGAGGGTGGGGGGTATCTGGAACTCACTGACTGAAAGGGTGGTAGAGGTGGGAACCCTCACAACATTTAAGAAGTATTTAGATGAACACTTGAAATGCCATAGCGTACATGGGCCAAGTGCTGGAAAATGGGATTAGAATAGATAGGTGCTTGATGGCCGGCATGGACACGATGGGCCAAAGGGCCTCTTTCCGTGCTGTAAACTCTATGACGATGACTATGACAAGATGGGGTGATATACTCCAGGCTCTGACAGCAACAATAATCATTGCAGGTACTCCAGATGCGCTGTAACTATTTGCTCTCCTTCTGTCTACACTCAGTCCAAATTGAGTCTGCCCTCAGCGGTGTAAAATGTACTGTCACTAGTAGGAAGGTTGGGTTTGGGATGTTTCTGGGAGTGGCTCCGGAATGCAAAGACTTAACAGAATGTCTCTGGAGGAGATGGTGGCATGGTGGACTGGTAATCCAGAGACCCAGGCTAATGCTCTGGGGACACAGGTTCAAATCCCACCGAGGCGGCTGGTGGAATTTAAATTCTATTAAGTAATAAATCTTGGAATATAAAGCTCATCTCAGTAATGGTGACCAGGAAACTATCGATTGTTGTGAAAACTCATCTGGTTCACTAATGTCCTTTAGAGAAGGAAATCTGCTGTCCTCACCCTGTCTGGCCTACCTGTGACTCCAGACTCACAGCAATGTGGGCGACTCTTAACTGCCCTCTGCCGAGCAAGCCACTCAGTTCGAGGGCAATTAGGGATGGGCAACAAATGCTGTCCTTGCCAGTGACGCCCTCATCCCATGACCAATAAGAAAAAATGGCAGTTGATCTACAACTAAGCTCAGGGAGATTAAGAGAAAGTAGGATTGTTGGCAAATTTCCTTTTAAAACCAGGACTCAGGGTCATATTTGGGTGGCTGAAAGATTTAAGATATATTGATCTGCTGTCAGAATCTTCCAAACCTGCTGAGAACGCATTTATACTGAGGGATGCGTTTGTCAAGAAAGTAAATGCCAGCTCAGAACAATCTTCAAGTTCCCCTGAAATAAAACCTGGCCCTTATTCAATGGGCTTATTCAGTTTGTGGCTGAGTTTGAGCTCCCGTTGTTATGTTGGTCCGACCATAAGGTGGGTATCTGTGGGTCACTTCCCCTGACTCCCCTCGGCTGCCTGACTGCAAATGCTGGGTAGTCTCGGGGTGGTGGGAACACCCTAACTACAGAGCTGAAATGTATTGGCATAACGTGGACGGATAAAGTGCAAAGGGACATCAGAAATAGGAGCAAGAGGAGGCCATCATGAAGACTGCCTATTTCCACCTCCATAACATTGCCCGATTTCACCCGTCTCAGCTCATCTGCTGCTGAAGCCATTGCCCATGCCTTCATTACCTCTAGACCTGACTTATTCCAACACATTCCTGGCTGGCCTCCCACATTCTATCCTCCGTAAACTTCAGGCCACTCTGCCGCCCATGTCTTAAATGCCATTAACTCTCACCTCCACTGACTCCCAGTTAAACAACTCCTCGATTTTCAAAATTCTCACCCTTGTTTTCAAATCCATTCTCACCCCTCCAGCCCCATTGGTCTCCAAGATACCTGCACTCCTCTAATTCTGGCCTCTTCAGCAACACCGAGTTTGATCGCTCTGCCATCAGCACCTTCAGTTGACAAGGCCCCAAGACCTGGAGTTCCCTCCAGAAACCTCTACACCTCTCTACCTTGCATTCCTCCTTTAAGACACTTCTGAAAACCTACCTCTTTGACCAAGCTGTTCTAATCTGGCGAGGTGTCATACTTTGGCCTGAATTTTCAGCTCAGCAGGCAGGCGCAATTGCTGGGCCCGGGAGCAGTCAGGAAACGGACCACCGACCGCGATCGGCCCCTGACTGCGATTTCACGCTGCCTGGCCAATTAACGGGCAGCCAGCATGAAACGCGCACTGAATAGCTCAGCGCTGCCAGGGTGGAGGGGGAGGGGCGGGAGGAGGGCAGGCGATGACATCACCTCGGGCACGGGCCAGAGCTGAACGAAAGCTCACTGAAGGCTAAGAGCTGCCTCAGGGAGCTGCAGACCCAAAAACCACAAAATAAAGTTTTGTAAATCAGGAAGAAAAATGCCCAAGCATCACAATCAGGCATCTGAACATATCGATGATAAAAATGTTGCCCACAGATTTTTATTTTTGTTTTATTTAATAGTGGAAAACTCATCCGGCCCTGGGATGAGGTTTCATGAAAAATGCAAAGTCCGCCTGGCCGATTCGACCGCCTGCCAACTGTAAGGTTGGACGGACCACGAAAAAGCGGAGTCAATTGTGCCGCTAGTGGGCTTAATTGCCTTCTTAATTGCCACCGAGCGCACTCCCAACTTCTGTACACGCCCGCCGAGCAAAACATCGCACGAGTGTGCAATGAAGTTCACATGATGACGGAGAGTAGGCTGATGGGGTGATTGGCCGGTTGGATTTGTCCTGCATTTTATGTACAGGACATACCTGGGCAATTTTCCACATAGCCGGGTAGATGCCAGTGTTGTAGCTGTAATAGAACAGCTTGGCTAGGGGCGCGGCTAGTTCTGGAGCACAAGTCTTCAGTACTATTGCCGGAATATTGTCAGGACCCATAGCCTTTGCAGTATCCAGTGCCTTCAGCCTTTTCTTGATATCACATGGAGTGATTCGAATTGGCTGAAGATTGGCATCTGTGATGCTGGGGACCTCCAGAGGGGGCCAAGATGGATCATCCACTTGGCACTTCTGGCTGGAGACTGTAGCAAATGATTCAGCCTTATCTTTTGCACTGGTGTGCTGGGCTCCTCTATCATTGAGGAAGGGGATATTTGTGGAGCCTCCTACTCCAGTGAATTGTTTAATTGTCCACCAGCATTCACGATTGGATGTGGCAGGACTACAGAACTTAGCTCTGATCCGTTGGTTGTGGGATCGCTTAGTTCTGTCTATCACTTGCTGCTCATGCTATTTGACACGCAAGTAGTCCTGTTGTATAGCTTCACCAGGTTGACACCTCATTCTTAGGTATGCCTGCTGCTGCTCCTGGCATGCTCTCCTGCACACTTCGTTGAACCAGGGTTGATCCCCTGGCTTGGTGATAATGGTAGAGTGGGGGGTATGCCAGACGATGAGGTTACATATTGCGTTTGAGTACAATTCTGCTGCTGCTGATGGCCCACAGCACCTCATGGATGCCCAGTCTTGAGCTGCAAGGTCTGTTCAAAATCTATCCCACTTATCACGGTGGTAGTGCCACACAACACGCTGGAGAGCATCCTCAATGTGAAGATGGGACTTTGTCTCCACAAGGACTGTGTGGTGGTCACTCCTACCAATACTGTCATGGACAGATGCATCTGTGACAGATTGGTGTTGATTGGTGAGGATGAGGTCAAGTAGGAATTTCCCTCTTGTTGGTTCCCTCACAACCTGCTGCAGACCCAGCCTGGCAGCTTTAGGGCTTGGCCAGCTCGGTCAGTGGTGGTGCTACCGAGCCACTCTTGGCGATGGGTATTGAAGTCCCCTACCCAGAGTACATTCATGTGGTGTTTAACATGGAGGAGTACTGATTCGCCAGGTGGGCGGTAGGTGGTAATCAGCAGGAGGTTTACTTGCGCACATGGGGTCCGGAATCAGTGTTTCGAACTCCCAGGGCAACTCCCTGCCGACTGTATACCACTGTGCCGCCCGCCACCTCTGCTGGGCCCGTTCTGTCAGTGGGACACGGCATATCCAGGCGTGGTGATGGTGGTGTCTGGGACATTGCCTGTAAGCTACGATTCTGTGAGTATGACTGTCAGGTTATTACATGACTAGTCTGCCTAACAGCTCTCCCAATTTTGGCCCAAGCCCCCAGATGCTCGTAAGGAGGACTTTGCATGGTCGACATGCCTAGGTGTGCCGTTGTTGTTTCTGGTGCCTAGGTCAATGCCGGGTGGCCCGTACAGTTTATTTCCATTTTGATTTTCCTGTAGCGGTTTGATACAAGTGAGTAGATTGCTTAGCTGTTTCAGAGGGCAGTTAAGAGTCAACCACATTGCTGTGGGTCTGGAGTCACATGTAGGCCAGACCAGGTAAGGACGGCAGATTTCCTTCCCTAAAGGACATTAGTGAACCAGCTGGGTTTTTACAACAATCAGTAGTTTCGTGATCATTATTAATGAGACCAGCATTTTATTCCAGATTAATTAATCACTGAATTTAAATTTTCCCAGCTATCCTGGTGGGGTTTGAACTCCAGTCTATGGAACTCCTCATGTGTACCAACACCTCTCAGGATATTTTTTCCCCTTCACGTCCCTCTGATCCCATTCCTTCTTCAAATTTCAGCCCTTCCTGCGTACTTAAGACGCCTTTCTGACCTTTGCTCCTCTGATCCTGAACAGCCTGCCCTTAGCAAATACTCCCCCAGCGGAACGAACAACACTGAGCTCCAATTGATCGCTTCCGCCTATGCGCCCTTTTCTTTTGAGTATATCCCCCAGGCAGTGACTCCTTTTATCCGTCTGCAGGATTCTCCCTCGAGCTGGACTCCTGCCTGCGCTCTTAACCTCTCTTGACCTTTTCAATGAGAATGATGGGAATGCTAGTGTCCTGCCCCTCCCCCCACCCCATGTGTACCCTCCTGATTCCATCTTGGGGTATTATTCCATGGGTACTGGCTCCCTCCTGTACCGGCCCAGAGTAGCAGGCTTTTCACCTGCATGGGCATCGCAGTCAGGCTGACCCTCTTGTCATGCAGTCTACTGTCCAGCAAAGGCCATTGGGCAGCCGTCAGGAATAGGGTGAATGGGGAATGGGGTTAGTTCACACATCTCAATGGAGCTTTAACCATTCCTGCTCAGTAGTGCTGCATTTACCCCAGCTCTGCCCGTGTTCCATAAACCTGCCTATACTGCATCCTGTTTAGACCAAATGCAGCCAGACTTGGGCTGACAAGCAGCAAGTAACATTCGCGCCACACAAGTACCAGACAATGACCATCTCCAACAAGAGAGAACCTAACCATCGCCCCTTGACATTCAATGGCATTACCATCATTGAATCCCCCACTATTAACATCCTGGTGGTCACCTTTGACCAGAAACTGAACTGGACCAGCCATATAAATGCTGTGGCTACAAGAGCAGATCAGAGGCTAGGAATCCTGTAACAAGTAACTCACCCCTTGACTCCCCAAAGCCTGTCCACCATCTACAAGGCACAAAGTCAGAAGTGTGATGGAATACTCCCCACTTGCCTGGATGAGTGCAGCTCCCACAACACTCAAGAAGGTTGACACCATCCAGGACAAAGCAGCCTGCTTGATTGGCACCCCATTCGCACGCATTCACTCCCTCCACCACCAACGCACAGTAGCAACAGTGTGTACCATCTACAAGATGCACTGCAAGAACTCACCAAGGCTCCTTAGACAGCACCTTCCAAACCCACGACCACTATCATCTAGAAGGACAAGGGCAGCAGATACATGGGAACACCACCACCTGGAAGTTCCCCTCCAAGTCACTCACCATCCTGACTTGGAAATATATCACCGCTCTTTCACTGTCGCTGGGTCAAAATCCTGGAACTCCCTCCTTAACAGCACTGTGGGTGTACCTACACCACATGGACTGCAGCGGCTCCAGAAGGCAGCTCACCACCACCTTCTCAAGGGGCAATTAGGGATGGGCAATAAATGCTGGTCCAGCCAGCGACGCCCACATCCCGTGAATGAATTTTTTTAAATGTGCCCACGAGTGCTCGTCTGAGCAAGCAAGCTTTGTAACCAGCTCCCGGTTTGAGTTTATGATTGTGGATGTGGGTTAAAAACTCACGCAGCGACAACGGCAAGCTACAGTCTGCTCACTCCCCACCCCATGCTCCCGGAGGTCAAAGATAGGAGATATATTTCTGGTGAGAGCGTTGAATAAGTGATATCAGGTCAGTAGCAGCTGGTAAATGGGAAGTGGGATTCTCCCTGAGGCCCCTGCTGTATGCTACACGAACCTTGAACTGCAATCTTCTGATTGGCAGGTGCCTGCAGGGTTGGCTTTGTGTCAACAGTCCAGGCAGCAGTGAGCGTTTTAGCGGAGAAGTTGTTCGACTGCAAGCAGGGGGACAGAGCAGCAGAGACTATTCAAATGCAGAGGCTGCACAGGTAGGATAAACCCTGCTCTGCAAACCGTACGATCTTGCGAGACTGAAAGAGCAACCCCCGCCCACCATGTTTCAGAATATTATGGTGCTCTTTCGAACTCTGTGAACTGTATTTGTTAGAGGGGATTTATTGATAGAAAGTTTAAAAAGAGTGGTAGTGCTGAAGGCAAAAATTGCAGCAGAAGTTTGCGTCAGTATTTCTGCGTGCAGTTTGTCATGGTGGTGAGAGGGACCGTTCTTCTGTTCGTGGGGGAACAAGGGTGGAATTGAGTTCAATGTACTTTTGAACAGAGAACAAAGGAATGCAATTTTTTTTCCTGTACTTGTGGGATTGAGAGGGTTTGAATGGGCGTGTGCAGAGGGAGGGATGACCTTTTAAATGGGCGGAGGAAGGCCAGGGGCAGGCTAGGAGGGGGGGTGGGGGGGAGAGGGTGAGTGAGCGGTTGGAGGGTGGGCAGTGCCGAGCAACGTGAGAAAGGTACGGGGCACCTCTGCCCTAATGAGGAGGACACCTGCCTGTCTCCCGAACTGAATGCCAGCCCGTGTGGCACCACAGTCGCAGCGAAGCGGGCAGTGGGGACGAAGTAAGGGAAGGGCATGGTTGAAGGCTGCAGTTCCAGCTCAGGTCCAGAAATGATGACCTTTATAGTATTTTATTCGGAGAACAGAATAGAATTGTGAGGGGCCTGTATACAAGTACATAGGGACGACCTACTCATCTCCACAGAGGGCTCAAACATGCAGAATTTTACCCCCCCACCCCCAACTCAAGGTGGGGGTGGGGCCAGAAAACGCAACAAGCCGTTCAAAATCCCACTGACATTGGCAGGACCGGAAAGCCCCACCAGCAGGAGGAGCCGTAAAATTTCGTTCTGGGGTGGGGTGGTCGATGCAAAATAATTGATGGAAGGACTAGGGACGAGATGAGGAAGAATTTTTTTTCACTCAGAGGTAGGGAGCTGGAACTCGCTGCTGGAAAGGTGGTAGAGGCAGAACCTCTCACCTCTTGAGAAAGTGTTTGGATGAACTCTGATGTGCATGGCCTAGTGCAGGAGGGTGAGATAAAGCTGGGCAGCTCTTCACTGACCATCACTAACACAATGGGCTGAAGGGCCTTCTCTCTGTGGTCAAACTCTCTCTGTTTCCGTAAACACTGCTCACCACTTTCGCTGCCATTTAATTTACAACACTCTGCGTTCGAGTGCCCGGGATTTTTTTTCCTTTGCTTCCAAACGTCAAGTGGGCCTTTGGAGTTATGAGAGATCCAGTTTTCCTTCGGCTCCCTCTTCTGTTCCCGCCCAGTGGCAAGTGCCAGCCCTTCAATGTCCGGACCCCCTCAGTTGCAGCCCCTTGCCTAGGGGAAGTTCTGTAGATCTCAAATACTGAACATTACATGGTAGAATTTGAAGTATTTCACCCCTCGGGACAAGACTTCATTCTCTGCCAGTTTTGGTTAAGTTTATCCTGGCCAATGAAAATATTACTGCAAAGATGTGAGTTATTTCTCATGTTGGAGCGACCACATTATTTTCCGAAGGGTTAACATATCTTCATCTTCGTGGGTACCAAGTGGTTCATGAGAAAGCTGAACTTTCATTATGTTACAGGAGTGGAGGGGGCGGTATGTAACTGGGTGGGTTTCCTCCCTTTATCTTCTTCGTTTGGACCACGGGGGGAGCCAGTAACACCGTTGCCGGATGCCCTTTAACCTCCGGAGCCAGGGTTAAAGTTTAAAGTTCAAACCATATTGAGAGGAGTACATGTTTTGTCTAGAGCTGGTATTAGTCAAGAACAACAACCTGCATTTATAGAGCACCTCTAAGATAATTAGAAACATCCCAAGGTGCTTCACAGGAGTGTTCCCCACCAATATTTGACACTAAGCCACATCAGGGCAGTTGGTGAATAGCTAGATCGAAGAGGTAAGTTTTTAAGAGCATTTTAAAGGACGAGAGAGAGAGAGAGTGGTGGAAAGGATTGGGGAGGGAATTCTAGAGCTAGGGCCCAGGCGACTGAAAGCAGGGCTGCCGGTAAAATGAAATAGTCCTACATAAAATGAATTTGAACAAACCTTCATCAATAATCGAACACAGAGTAATGTGAAATTATCGGCCTCCCTCGATGTGGGAACAGCAATGTCACATGTTCAGTAAGGGGTTAAGTTGGATGGTCGGAGTTGTGAAGTTGTTTCCTTGCAGCTGACAATCACGATATTGCTACAATATCACTGGGTACAAAATGTAGACCAGTGTCCCTGTCGAGCATTGGCACCCCTCACCTTGACAGGCACAGAAATAAGCAGAAAAACCTTTGAAAGAAATATTAAACACCAACAGTGACTATCCCTTTTCCCACACTAAAACAGTAACAACATTTCATAAGTACTTTATTGGCGGTAAAGTGCTTTGGGGTGTTCTGTGGCAGTGTAAAGTGTGAAATATATGCAAGGCTCTTTCTGCGTTTTGTGTTTATTACCTCAGGAATAGGGGAAACTATTCAATCCCATCTTCAGAATTTGACAGCAGCTTCTCGTGTTGTGTTGCCTCAGATACCTTTGCAGAGGCAATGGTGTTGCGAAGTTTTAGTGCCGGTGGTATCTGTAGATTAACGTTGCAGTCACATTGCCAAGACAATGTTGATCAGTGATGCACAGGAAGAGGCCATCCTGCCCCCTTGACCCTGCTGCACCTTTCAATAAGATCACGGCTGAGCTAAACCTCGACTCCATTGATCCACTTTTGATTCAGGCTCTCCCTTAGCAGGATAGAGCGAGCTTCTCCGTGACCAAGCTTCAGGGGATTTTACAGTGGAACCTTTCGTTAAGCTAGCCAATCCAAATTGGGACAGGGTGAATTATTCCTCCGGCCACGCAGTCACAATTGGTACAGGCTGAAGTCCTGCCACAGCTGCTCTCTATGCCAGAGGTGCGAAGGAGGTTGAGGCAAAGCCCTTGGATATCTTTACGGCAGAGATAGGTAGATTCTTGGTAAGCAAGGGGGTGAAAGGCTATCGGGGGTAGGCAGGAATGTGAGGTTAAAACCAGATCAGCCTTGACCTTATTGAATGGTGGAGCAGGTTCGAGGGGCCGAGTGGCCTACTCCTGCTCCCAATTCGTATGTTCACATGTAAGCTGTTTGCCTGTCCTGAGAGGAGGTGGGTAAACAGGAGGGGAGGGCCTGTGCTGCCTATTGGCGCTTGGTGCCCGGTGCCCAGAAGGAAAAGGAAGTAAAACTTGGAAATGACTGGTACAGGTCCGAACTGGAGTTCCCATTGTAAGGCATACAAGACCAGTTCGGAGCATTGCCAGTCATTTCCCAAGTTTTACTGGCTTTCCTTCTTGGTGATGGGAGATCCCAGCAGTGCCTGGTTTGAGAATACAGCCTCTTTATATAGCGCCTTTCAGAACCTCAGAACATCCAAAAGCACTCTATATATAACGTTACAAGTGTTGCCATTGTTAAACTTGGTTAAACGTCAAGGTGAGGGGTGCCAATCCTCGACAGCGACACTGGTCTACATTTTGCACCCAGTGATATTGTAGCAATATTGTGATTGTCAGCTGCAAGGAAACAACATCACAACTCTGACCATCCAGCTTAACCCCTTACACGTTCGTGTGACATTGCTGTTCTCACACCCGGGGAGGCTGTGCTGTGGAGTATAGCATCAGCATTGCACAGAAGGAGGCCATTCAGCCTATTGAGAACTTCTAGCCATCAGGAAAAGGCTGAGAATGCTCAAACTCATTCTATGTAGGACCATTTCATTTCACTGGCAGCCGTGCCTTCAGTTGCCTGAGTGCTAAGGTCTACAATTCCCTCCCTAATCCTCTTCAGCTCTCTCTCTCTCTTTCTCGTCCTTTAAGATGCTCTTAAAACCTTACATCTTCGGCAATGCGATTTGCCACCTGCCCTGATGTGGCTTGGCGTCAAATATTGGTGGCGAACACTCCTGTGAAGGGGCCTTGTGATGTTTCTACAATGTTAAAGACGCCACATAAATGCAGGCTGCTGTCCTTGGCTAGAAGAAACATTTACTCTCTCAAACAAAAACAAAAATACCTGGAAAAACTCAGCAGGTCTGACAACATCTACAGAGAGGAACATAGTTAACGTTTCGAGTCCATATGACTCTTCAACAGAACTAAGGAAAAATAGAAAAGAGGTGAAATATAAACTGGATTAAGGGGGGTGGGACAAGTAGAGCTGGATAGAGGGCCAGTGATAGGTGGTGATAACCAAAAGATGTTATAGACAAAAGGACAAAGAGGTGTTGAAGCTGGTGATATTATCTAAGGAATGTGATAATAAAGGTACAGATAGCCCGCGTGGGGGTGGGGTGGGGTGGGGGGAAGGGATCGAAATAGGCTAAAAGGCAAAGATAAAACAATGGATGGAAATACATTTAAAAATAATGGAAATAGGTGGGAAAAGAAAAATCTATATAAATTATTGGATAAAAAGGGGATCAGAAAGGGGGTGGGGATGTAGGAAAGAGTTCAGGATCTAAAATTGTTGAACTCAATATTCAGTCAGGAAGGCTGTAAAGTGCCTAGTTGGAAGATGAGGTGCTGTTCCTCCAGTTTGCGTTGAGCTTCACTGGAACAATGCAGCAGGCCAAGGACGGACATGTGGGCATGAGAGCAGGATGGAGTGTTGAAATGGCAAGGGACAGGGAGGTCTGGGCCGTGCTTGCAGACAGACCGAAGGTGTTCCGCAAAGCGGTCACCCAGTCTGCATTTGGTCTCTCCAATGTAGAGGAGACCGCATTGGGAGCAGCGAATGCAGTAGACTAAATTGAGGGAAGTGCAAGTGAAATGCTGCTTCACTTGAAAGGAGTGTTTAGGCCCTTGGACGGTGAGGAGAGGGGAAGTAAAGGGGCAGGTGTTGCACCTTCTGCGGTTGCATGGGAAGGTGCCGTGGGAGGGGGTGGGGGTTGAGGTGTAGGGGGTGATGGAGGAGTGGACCAGGGTGTCCAGGAGGGAACGATCCCTGCGGAATGCCGCCAGAAGGGGTGAAGGGAAGATGTGTTTGGTGGTGGCATCACGCTGGAGTTGGCGGAAATGGCAGAGGATGATCCTTTGAATGCAGAGGCTGGTGGGGTGATAAGTGACGACAAGGGGGACCCTATCATGTTTCTGGGAGGGAGAGGAAGGTGTGAGGGCGGATGCATGGGAGATGGGCCGGACACGGTTGAGGGCCCTGTCAACCACCGTGGGTGGAAAACCTCGGTTAAGGAAGAAGGAAGACATGCCAGAGGAACTGTTTTTGAAAGTGGCATCATCAGAACAGATGCGACGGAGGCGAAAGAACTGAGAGAATGGGATGGAGTCCTTACAGGAAGCGGGGTGTGAGGAGCTGTAGTCGAGGTAGCTGTGGGAGCCGGTAGGCTTGTAATGAATATTGGTGGACAGTCTATCACCAGAAATTGAGACAGAGAGGTCAAGGAAGGGAAGGGAAGTGTCAGAGATAGACCATGTGAAAATGATGGAGGGGTGGAAATTGGAAACAAATTTAATAAATTTTTCCAGGTCCTGACGAGAGCATGAAGCAGCACCGAAGCAATCATCGATGTACCGGAGAAAGAGTTGTGGGAGGGGGCCGGAGTAGGACTGGAAATATTTATTCTCTCAATATGGTTTGAACTTTAACCCGGGCTCCAGAGGTGAGCGGACAACCGGGACTGGAATCACTGGTTCCCCGCTCCCCAATTTACACTCCACGGGCTCTCAACTCATGATTGGCTGTTTGACACGCTTGTGTTCTCTTAAAATGGGCCCTGAGCATTTTTCCTGCTGTTTAATGAGGGAAGAGTTCTTATAGTTTAGGACACCAACCACAATGACTCTGCTAAACACTGCATCATCCTATGTTTAACAAGAAGCCTGAGAGAGGCCGGACTGGATCCTATAGCGAGCTGCCAATGTGACTGTTTGTTCGACTGCTGGGCAAAGGGGTGGGACGAATGTGTTTACCGGGTGATATGAGGGGAAGAGCTGCTTTTATCTCCTTCCAACAGATAAAACAGACCGACTCCACCCTTCATGCTCATTGCAGCTGTGGCAGCTGACCAGCTCCACCCGCCCAGATGCCTTTGGTTGTTAAAAATACTTCAGTTCTCTGCTCGGAGACGCTGGTTTTAAATCGGCTACCGACCCCTCCCCGTTGCACAGAAACTCACGGTCCTTCCGCAATTCGCATGTTGGGAATCTGAACAGCAGTAGAATGGGGAAGGTTTCAGCGATGTTTGACTAAGCTGAAGTTTTACCTGCTTTACTTTCCCCTCACAGCCCCCACTCACTCTATTTGCTCCACTCTGGCCCCACTTTTTCAGCTTGGGCCCCTCTCTCAGCCTGATCCCGATAGCCAATTGGCTGTTGCTTTCTTTCCTTGTGCCCCTCTCGTTTCTCGCTCCATTCTCCTCTTGCCGTTGGTGCAAACAGGTAAATCAACTGGGGCGCAAGTCAAAGTTCAAAAGGAATAGTGTCACATCGTTGCGTTCATTTGTTGTTGCCACTGTTTCTCGCTGTGTTTCGGATGAGATGTTAAACCGAAGTACCGTCTGCCCTCTTGGTGTAAGATCCCACGGCACTATTTTGAAGGAGAACAGGGGGGTTCTCCCGGGTGCCCCGGCCAATATTTATCCCTCAATCAGCATCACAAGAACGGATTACCTGGCCTTTATAGCATTGTTGTTTGTGGGAGCTTGCTGTGCAGGAATTGGCTGCCGCATTCCCTACATTACAACAGAGACTATTCTTCAAAAAGGTTTTCATTGGCTCTAAAGCGCTTCAGGACATCCTGAGGTCATGAATGGCGCTATATAAATGCAGGTTTTTCATCCCTTTTCTTCCCTCTGCTATCGTACTGGGGCTTTCAACCTTCTATTGTTGCAGTTCCTATGGTTCAAACTTCATTTTGACCTTCGTGAAAATTCACTGGAGAAGAATCTTTTTGAGGCGTTTTTACCATAATCGGCCACTCCTCTGTGCTTTCCTTCACATACCTGCCCCTCGAAGCCTTCCGCGGTGGTCAGCCCTGCGTTAAGCATCGCCTGGTGTGGCTCGGGAGTCCGCGTTTGCTGCAGAGGAAGCCAGTGAACCGAGAAGACACACGATTCGCTGGCCCCTGTTTGCTCTGAGCCCTCTTGGCAGCCAGCTGTTTCATTTCTGCTCACCCCTCCCGACCCCTTTCCAAACAGCCAGCCCCCAGAGGTCACGGCCGCCAGTGACTGTCTCCCTGTCAGTGCCAGGCTCCGCCATCTTCACATCTCACTTCCAGGTGACCCTTTGAACTTTTGGTAGAGTATGGATGCCCAGTGACTAGTTCACCGCACAGAAGGCCTTTGGGTATGTTAGGACACTACACCTAAAAATAATGAGGAGCCTCGATAGACTGGAGGGGAAGGTCCCATTCCATCTTGATTGAGGAGTCCAAATCCACAGAGCATAGATTTAGGTGTAGAGGTAGGAAGGCTGGAGGGAATTTGAGGAGAAAGGTTTCTATCCACAGGCTGCTGGGGATCTGGAACTCAGTGCCTGAAAGGGCGGAAGAGGCAGAAGCCCTCATCGCATTTAAAAAGCACTTGGATATGCACTTGCAGTCCCCAATCTACAGGGCTATGGACCCAGAGCTGGAGAATGGGATTCAGCTGGATGGCTCCTTGTTGGTCAGTGTGAACACGATGGGCCGAATGGCCTCCTTCCATGCTGGAAACCCAGATGATTTCTGTGGACCTTCCGCCAACCAGATAGTTGAGCTTTACCTCAATGGGACAGGCTATGGCTGGCCAAATGGGGAGGTGATGGTGTAGTGGTATTGCCGCTGAACTAATAACCCAGGGTAATGCTCTGGGGCATCAGGTTCAAATCCTGTCACTGCAGATAGTGGAATTCAAAAATCTGGAATTAAAAGTCTAACAATGAAACCATTGTTGATTGTTGTAAAAACCCATCTGGTTCACTAATGCCCTTTAGGGAAGGAAATCTGACATCCTTACCCAGTTTGGCCTACATGTGACTCCAGACCCACAGCAATGTGGTTGATTCTTAAATGCTGTCTGAATAAGGGCAATTAGGGATGGGCAATAAATGTTGGCCTAACCAGCGATGCCTACATCCCATGAATGAATTTTTAAAAATCCTCTCAGACTCCCATTCACTCGTTGGTCTTGGGGGAGGGGGGCGGAATTTTACAGCCCCTCCCACTGGCGGGAATTTCTGCCGAAGCCAATGGACTTCTGAACGGCTCACCGCATTTTCCGGAACCGCGGCCACGACGGGGCTGTAAAATTCCACCTGTGCCGTTCATGCTGTGAGCACACGCGCAAGCTGCTCGTGGCAACGCTTTGACAAATCCTCGAATAAGAAAGGACGCTGAGGCCTCTTACTTTTGAAAGCAAAAACATGTGTCAGACCCTCCAGTCTCCTCACACAGAGGAAGGTGAGATATAACGAAATTCCAAAGTTGTTATTAATGTCTGATTTTTTTAAAGAATATTCCTGGTTAATAAAACAAATGGAACAAAACACAAGAGAGGCTTTGAGTTCCTTAGCCATGAATATAATTTCGGCTTTTGTAAAGCTGTGGTACGCAGTGAGGATTCCAGAGTGATTGTAGCCATGATACACTGAACTTCCCGTTTACAAAGCCAGAGGTTAAATCCCAGCCTTGGATAATGTTTAGGTGCCCTCCTCCCCTCAAGCAGGTGAAGTCAGCCAGCGCTCAGCAAAGGCAGGCAAGGACGCTGCTTTTCCCACAGCAAGATCTCTGATTCCGCTGGGAAGGACCCGCCTTGTGGCCCTCGTCCCCTCTCCGCCTGAGGGACAGCATTGTCTTTTCGGAGGATGACAGCGGCTTGCATTTGTGTAGCGCCTTCCGCAACTCCGGGGATCACAAAGCATTTTACAACCAATGGAGCGCTTTCGAAGTGTAGTCACCACGGCAACGTGGGAAACCCGGCAGCCAGTGTGTGCACAGCAAGCTCCCGCAGACAGCAATGTGATAATGAGCAGATAACCTGCATTTGTGATGTTGGCAAAGGGACGAATATCAGGCAAGGCAGCACCAGGGAGAACTTTCCTGCTCTTCCTCAGAATAGTGCTGTGGGATCTTTGACGCCCACCTGAGAGGGCAGACTGGGCCTCAGTTTAGCGCCTGATCTAAAAGGCACGGCCTCTGACAGTGCAGCAGCCTCTCAGTACCGCATCTGGAGTGTCAGCCTTGATATTGTTGCTGTAGGGCTGAGGGGCGTCGGAGTTTGCAACGCGAGCACCAGAGCGGGTCCTGAGCCTGCCTGCTGGGCAATCTTATCACGGACAGCCTGCCAATTGCCTATCTGTGCATCCGTGGACGGTTAAAGGACGGTGGGCAGGCTCCTGATGCTTCCAGGCCAACCTGAGGCCTCGGTAGTGTCACTGAGAGAGGTGGCATTCCAGGACCTGGAGGCCCTGAGAGGCCACTTTAAAAAGCGCTTTTGAAAAATGAGGGGCCGCTGGTCAAAGGGAAAACCCCCGTCAAGGGGAGGCCATTGGGCCCATGGGTGCTGCCTTCCCTACCACGGCCCTTTCTTTAGCCCATGCAGCCTTACCCCGCCCCAAACTGTGGCAGGGAAGCCATCTTTATTTGGCTGGTGGCCCTCCCCAGTGTGCCGGAGTCAGCGGGAGTTGGGGGGGGGTCGGGGGGTCAGGTTGCTGTCACCAAGACATCGAAGGACATTGTAAAATGGCCCCTACCTGGGTCTTTGATGATATCAACCGGCTGCATACCGCCTTGGGCAATCTGTCCACACTGAGGCCCGGGTTTGGCAAAATGCCATCAACAGTGTCAGGGAGCCCGTCTGACCCAGCTCCTCACCCCCACCCCTGGGGCCTGGTTAACCATGGCCCCCAAGCCCCTGGAGTGGGGCTTGAATCCACGGCTCACTGCCTCAAGAGGTAGGCGTGCTACCCAATGAGTCTCCACTGTCACGTCAGGGCTGTAACCGGACTTGCCTTCTGGCGAGGCGCCTAGATAAACAACCGCCTTAAAGGGACAGGCCAGGGTAAACACTGCGCCAGCTGAGCACCAACTAGATCCCCAACAACACACAAGTCGTGCCCCAGGGAATTAGCCAGGCACGGAATGAGAAAGTGTTTGCAAGTCTGCAAGGCCCTCTCGGGACTTGGATAACTGCATAAATTAATTGACATCATCCTAACCCTTTGCCAAGTGCTCCCAGGTGTCAGTTATTCCCGATTTGCCAGACTTGGCAAAGGTCGGAGTAAATCAGAGCATTCACAACAACAGCTGTACCCTGCAGGCCTTCTCTTCAACTACTACCGAAGACTGGAAGTAAAAGGGAGGGGAAAGAATTCTGTTGCCATCGCTTGATGTCTATAACACAACAACGAACGTTATCTGTGAAATAAGTTTAGGAAGGGGCCCAGTTTTCCATAAAGCTTAAGAAGTCGAACCGAACTATCGAATATGCCGGAGGAATTGAATTCACATTGAAGTTGGTCCTGTCACGGCCCGAGCATTTCTTCAGCCCAGAAACCTGGTGTCGATGGAACCTGAGGATGCAGCCAATAGGCCTCGTCTCTCTTTCAAGGCACACTCTAGGGCAGTGCATGCCACATCCTAACCACTTGCTGTGTAAAAAGGTTTTTCCTCATGTTGCCATTGCTTCTTTTACCAATCACCTTCAATTGGTGCCTTCTCGTTCTCGACCCTTCCACCAACAGGGACAATTTATTCCTACCTACTCAGTCCTGATCCCTCATGGTTTTGAACGCCTCTATCAAATCTCATCTCAACCTTCTGTTCTCCAAGAGGAACAGTCCCAGCTTCTCCAATCTATCCACGTAACTGAAGTTCCTCATCCCTGGAACCATTCTTGTGGATCTTTTCCGCACCTTGTCTAATGCTTTCACATCCTTCCCAAAAGTGTGGCGCCCTGAACTGGACGCAGTAGTCCAGTTGGGATCAAATCAGCGTTTGATGATAACTTCCTGGCTTATGTACTCTGTGCCTCTCTTTATAAAGCCCAGAGTTCCCATGTGCCTTATTAACCGCTTTCTCAACCTGTCTTAACCCCTTCAACGATTTGTGTACATATACCCCTGTGCTCCTGAACTCCTTTTATCTGCTTTTCATTTTATTCTCATCTCTCCTCGTTATTCCGACTAAAATGAATCACTTTACACTTCTCTGCATTAAATTTCATTTGTGTTTGCCTATTCCATCAATCCTCTCAAAGTTGATCACCCTCCTCTTTTTCCTCAGTTCACAGGACTTCCAAGCTTTGTGTCCTCAACGAGCTGGTAATCCAATCGAGTGGCAAACTCTTTAGGGTTAGCATCATTGGGGATGTAACGGGACTTGGGTGGGGTTCAAAATGGGAGCAATTGCATCCGCCACCCATTGTTGAGCTAGTGGCAGGTGAGACGTGCATGTTTTAGGCCCATTCCCAGAGGTCACTCACGAAGTGTCAACTGCACAGAAAGAAACAGATAGTTGTTTGGTAGGACAGAACTTGAGTATTGCTGAAAGCATACATTTTTGGCGAAGCTTTTCAATTTGCACTCATCAGGACAGTCGCAAGAATACCTATGTCAGGGGAAGCAACAACTTTATACGTCTGAGAAGAGAGTGCTGATTGGTTGGCAAGCGGACTCTGATTGGTAGAGGCATTGCCATGGAGAATGCACCAGTTGACAGCGACTGACAGTTAATTGCCAAGCATTGTTTGAAATTTAAACTAGGCAGCTTGACTCTGATTGGTCAAGGCATTGCCCTGAGAAATGAACCAGCAAATTGATGTCACTTATTTTGTTTAGCTGAAACAGGTGCAATGTGTTTATGTGTTCTTTCTGTCTGCAAAGAACAGGGCCCTGTGTATTAATATATGAAGGGGCAGGCAGCAAGAGAGGAGACTGGACAACATGAGAAGAACTTGACACTGCTGTCTATTTCTAAACTGAAGTCAGGGCTCAAATGCTCATTCTTTCTAGCATCCACATCCAGTATCCGCCACAGTGGAGGAAAACTCGCCTCCCCCTAGGCCTGGTGGGTAATAAAAGTTGCCGACCTGGCGTATAAGACGACCCCATTTTTCCGGCCCCAGAAATACTGTTTTTGCATATCCTCAATGTATAAGTCGACCCTGCCCTGTTTTCGGCCACGACGTGCTACACTCACATTAGTCGTTGGCCTCAATTTTCCTGCCATTCTGTAACTGTGAAGAGTCACCAATGCCCATGATAATATGGAGCTGGTACGCAGAATAAGAGGATTGCCCATCCTTTGACTCGTTCTGTGCACCATTGCCCAAGAAGCAATGTCATCCTATCTAATTGGTAACCCTGGCTGTCTTAGCCTCCGAAAGCACACAGCTTTGCGTGTGGCCCCTCTGGTTTCCGCCTCCAAGGCCAGAGGTCATCCTGCAGCTCAAGGCAGTAGAGAAAAGGAGGTGGGCGGGGGGAAACCGTGGGCCAGGTTTCCTCATAGAGATAGTTCTGTGACCTTGCACGCAGACATTCTCACACAATGCAATGCGAGCTCGCAGAAGAGGAAACCTGCATTTCCTGTATTTGTCTCCTGTCTTTCTGCTCCGGAATGAAGGCTCGTCGCGAGCTCTGCGCTGCTGCTTTCCCGAGTTGGCTTCGCAGAGGGAATGAAATCCGTCCAATATTTCTCAAAACTACTTATTTGAAACAAACAGCTAGCAAACACAAAGTATCACTTCCTCAAAAGTTGCAACACATTTGTTATCTGAAGGGCAGATTCAGAAAAGCTTCCTCACCAAGGGAAATCAGCCAGATAAGATCTAGAAATGACAACATTTCACTTGGCATTTCACAAACATCTTACAATTACAAATCATTTGTTTCCTATTCCATCTCCTGAAGACAGCTCCGTAATGCCCTTATAATCTGTGTGCCTGCTGACAAAGCCATAAGGTGAAGTATGCAGCTAGACGTAAATTCTTTTCTTGATAATTCCTTTATTTACAGAATGCAGCATTACACGCATCTACCTCCTACCTAGTAATGCAGTGTCTCAGCAGTCTCTCTTTATACTCTTTTGAGCATGCCTGTAACAAGTTTAGCAAATTAGCATGTAAACAGATCCAATTAAGTACACAGATCAGATCAAATTAAAGTGATAACCCCCTGTAACACAGAAGAGCATTTTTAAAGGAACCTCATTGAATCAAATCAAAATTTCATTTTGGGGTTGAGGAAGCACTCCAGCCCCCACAGTGCCCACTGGCTGCAGAAAGGCACAAGTGTGCCAGTGGACACTGCGTGCTACCTCTTCAAGGGCACCCAACCACGAACACAAGTCTCTCTTTATAAGTGCTCGAGGTATTTAACAAATCAATACCCTTCATTTGTTTATCCTTAATTAACATAATATGAGCACCCACCAGAATTACTCTTTTTTAACACATTTCTCCCTTTGTGTCTCAACCCTCAGCCAAGGAAAGCCAAACGCCTACCCAGTGCCGCTCTCCTTTCAATCCAGCATTGATCAACCCCATGTGGCTGTCTCTTCCCTCCAGCTCCACTTGGCTCTTCCCACACTGACAACATTGGCGTGGTTAAACCATGGTTTTCAGGCCCCTCAATATGGAGAGTCCAAATCCCAGCACTCTGTCATGTAGCAGCCTATCATAACACTGCCCTTCCCCGGCTCCTCCATTTCTCTTAGAGTGTGGTGGGTGCAGATCGAAATGCAGCTTTCAAAAGGGAATTGAATAATTATCTGAAGAGGAAAAAATTCAAGTTTATGAATAATTCTGTACATTCTTTGTTTATTTCTGATGCCTTGGTTAGTGCTTGGTTTGGTTCCCCTGTTGTTTTGGCTCAGAGTTCCTGCTTAGGCACTGTCAGGGAATAGTATCAGGAATGCCCACAGATGCAGCAGTGAATCTGTTTTAGTGCCAGGAATGGAAGAGCTGGCATCTTGCTACCAGGTGTAACTTTTTTTTAACATCCCTCCATGGGATGTGGGTGTCGCTGGCTGGGCCAGCATTTATTGCCCATCCCTAATTGCCCTTGAGAAGGCGGTGGTGAGCCGCCTTTTTGAACCGCTGCAGTCCATGTGGTGTAGGCACACCCACGGTGCTGTTAGGGAGGGAGTTCCAGGATTTTGACCCAGAGACAGCCAAGGAATGGTGATGTATTTCCAAGTCAGGATGATGTGTGGCTTGGAGGGGAACTTCCAGGTGGTGGTGTTCCCATGCTGCCCTTTCCTTCTAGGTGCGGGTTTGAAAGGTGCTGCCGAAGGAGCCTTGGTGAGTTGCTGCAGTGCATCTTGTAGATGGTACACACTGCTGCCACTGTGTGTATGTGGTGGAGGGAGTGAATGCTGAGGGTGGTGGGTGGGATGCTGATCAAGCGGCTGCTTTGTCCTGGATGCTTATCCTCATGGGGATAATCAGTAATTCAATACAATATAGCTGCCTTTTGGACCAATGTCCAAACTGTAGACTCTAAACCCTGGCAGTCTGCTGATTGACGCTCATTTGTGCTGAATACAATACTTCTTCTTGCTCGTTTGCAATGTTTGAATTTTATGGACCTTGGAGATTTGGGAGGGGCGGCTCTGTGGCCTAAACCAGAATGCCAAGACCTGTCAACACGAGCAACTTGACATTTGTTGAGGGCATTGGGTTGTGAATTTAACCGTTCTCAGACTCCATTCTACTCACCTAAGCAGCCCACAAAGACAATAAGCTCGGGACAACTGTGACTTAATCTCTTTAGTCTGAGACAGACCCATCCTAGGCCCAAGGGAGCAGTGGGTTGGCTAGAGTAAAGGGTAGGCAAGTAATCTTAGAACGAATAGTCTGCAGCTTGCTCATTTTACATGGTCTTATTGTCTTTACATGAAAGGATAGTGTTCATAGAACAACACAGCAAAGCCATTTGGCCCATTGTTCCTGTTCCAGCTGTTTGGAAGAGCGATCCATTAGTCCCACTCCCCCTGCTGTAACCCCATAGCTTGGCAAAAGTATTTATCCACTTTCCTTATGAAAACTGCTACTGAATCTGCTCCCACCGCCCTTACAGGCAGCGCATTCCAGATCACAACAACTCGCTGCGGTTTTTTTCCCCCTCGTGTCGGTTTTTTTGCCCTACCACCTCTTGTTCTCACTCGCTGAACTGCTTAACCCTCAAGGATGGATTAAACCCAAATGAAAATGCATCACCCGGGAAGGAGACTTTTTAGTCTAAAATCTGCTGTAGGAAAGTTATTACAATCTATAATTAGGGGCACAGTGGCTGAGCACTTAAGAGAAATTTGAGTTAATTAGAGAGAGGCAACACTGATTTGAAAAGAATAGGTGTGTCCAATAAACTTAACATAATTTTTGAGGAAATAACTAAATTGGTAGACGATGAATATCTGTGGATGTGGCTTATATGGACTTCCAGAAGGCATTTGATAAAGTTCCACATGACAGACTCTTGACTAAGATTAAAACCCATGGAATTGAAGACTAATTATTGACCTGCTTAAATGATTGGATAAGTCATCAGCAATAGAAATTAGGGATAGTGGATATACACAAGAATTGAAAGGAAGTGTTGAGTGGTACCTCACAAGGATTTGTTCTCACGGCTCAACTATTCATGAAACAGTCATTTGATAGTACGGAACTTGAGTATTGCTGAAAAAATAGACATCCTATCAAAGGTTTTCGCCTTGCACTCATCAGGACAGCTACTCCAGTATTGCTGAAAAAAGAGACATATCAAAGCTTTTCATCTTGCACTCATCAGGACACTTCGCAAGAATACCAACGTAAGGAGAAAACAATTTATACTATATGAGAAGAGAGCGTTGATTGGTTGGCAAGGGGTCTCTGATTGGTGGAGGTATTGCCACGGAGAATGTACCAGTTGATGGTGACTGACCATTATTACCAAGCATTGTTTGACATTTAAAGCAGGCAGCTTGACCCTGATTGGTCACGGCATTGCCCTGAGGAATGAGTCAGGGAATGGCTGTCACTTATTTTGTTTGTTTGGGCTGCCAACCAGAGTCCACTTGCCAACCAATTGGCACTGTCTTCTCATACAGTATAAATTGTTGTTTTCCCCTTATGTTGGTACCCTTGGGGTGCCCTAATGAGTGCAATACTCAAGTTTTGTACTACCAAACGACTACAGCTACTCAAGGTAAACCAACAATAGAGCGAACAACAATTGTTTATTGTCTTTGTGGCCTGTTTAGGTGAATAGAGTGGAGTCTGAGAACATTTAAATCCATGACCCATTACCCTCCACATATGGTTTATCTTGCGAAGTGTCCTGATGAGTGCAAGACAAAAAGCTTTGACAGAATGTCTCTTTTTTCAGCAATATTCGCTATATATTTATTAATGACTTTGTTAACAATGAGAGTCACACATCCAACTTTACCGAAGGCACAAGGATAGGTGGCATAGTAAGTCGTGTAGATAGGAGCATAAAACTAGAGAGACATTGATAAATTTAAGTGGGGCAAATGGTGGAAGATGGGGGTCATCCATTTTGGACCAGGAAAAGGATAGATCCGAGTATTACATAAACAATGAAAAGCTCAACAGCGGAGGTCCAAAGAGATGTAGATTCACATAAACAGACCACAAATGTGTGATGGTCAGGTACAAAAAAAAAATTGAAAAAAGCTAATGGAAGGTTAGTCTTGAAAGCTAGACGAATATAAAGGACAGGGTGTTTGTTACTGCTAGACAAAGCCCTAGTTAGGCTGCATCTGGAGTATTGTGTACAGTTCGCACCTCCTCTTAGAAAGGATATACTGGCCTGAGAAGGAGCACAGCACAGATTCAACAGAATGTTACCAAGGCTCCAAGGATTAGATTATGAGGAGAGATTATGTAAACTAGGCTTGTATTCCCCAGAGTATCGGAGGTTAAGGAGGGATTGGGTTGAGATTTCTACAATTTTGAATGGAATTGATAAGGTCGACAGAGAGAAAGTTTATTCACTGTTGGGGAAATAGAACAAGGGGAACAACCTTAAAATCAGAGCCAGGCTATTCAGGGTGGAAGTTGGCTAACATTTCTTCACACAGTGCGTGGTAGAAGTGTGGAACTCTTCCCGCAAAAAGCAGTCAGTGACGGTTAGGAATTCACCCTGTCTGCGCTCATTCGCTTACTCCCCCATTTCTCTCCTGAATGTGCTGATTCATTTGGGAGTTTGATCACTGTACCTTTCCCATACCAAGCATAGGCAGCGAGCGCCGGAGGGCTGATCAACTCTGGAGGGCATTACTGATGTCCACACATCCACACTGTACGGCGATTGACAACTGATCTTTCCGCGTCCTTTTCGAAAGAGTCTCTGAAGCAAAGAATAACCCGGAGAAGTCACAGTAAAACCCTCTAGATCAGTAAAGGCAGCACTGAGCAAGCCAGCACACAGCTGCCACACCAGAATACTGACAGGGGCTGGCTGCTCTGCAGGTAACGCTCGAGAAAACGAATGTAACAACTAGTTCTAATCTCTGGAGCTTTTCCGTAGCATTTACGGCACCGAAACAGGCCATTCAGCCCATCTGATCTGCGCTGGTGTTTATTGCCCACACGAATCTCCTCCCACTCCTCCTCACACCCTCATCCCCCTCCGCCACCCCATCAACATGACATGTTCTTTCCTTCCTCCATTGTTAGTTTCCCTTTACATGCCTCTACATGATTTGCCTCAACCACTCCCTATGTATGGAGTTCCTCATTCTCACCACTCCCTGGATAAAGACGTATCTCCTGATTTTCTGATTGTAATTGTTCAATTTGCGATCCCTAGATTTGGACTGCACCCCCTCCAACCACACCCACAAGTGGAAACATCTTATCCACATTGACCCTGTGGGCCAAAGCCTTTCATTCTCTTAAGTACCTCTTATCAGCCCACTCCTCTTACCCAGCGAACACCCCAGACTGTGGCCTTAACACATTTGGCTTTAAAACCAAGAGTGAGCCTGTCGATGGCAAAAGCAAGGTTCATTCCTGCAGTACATACACCCAATAGCAGCCCTGCACAAAAGAGGCTGCCAGTTACTGATGGTGTAATTGTTATAATCAGGCAGTACAGTGACTATTAGGTGTAATGAGCTGTAATCATCATGTAAGCCTGTCACTAAGGGCTAATTACAGTGAGTGTGAGCCCAAAGTCACCCCAAGCACTCGAAGCAATGCAAGGATCAAACATTTTCAACATTTAATTATTTTTTAAATTCATTAACATTTTCAACGGGAGGACCAATATTTTCAAAATGTGTGCAGCGAGCTCATTTGCCTCATTTGGCACTCAGTGCTTCTGGAGCTTTCTTCCAAAGGAAATGTTTTGCAGCACAACAATTTGAAGCCTTTGTTTCAAATAATTTGACAAATTGCAGAAAAATGTTAAACAGGGGGTTCAGCTCCTGCCACTAGTGATGTAGGAATAGAATCACATGGCGAAAGTTGACCAAACCAAGCTGTTACTGGCTGTGGGCCTTAATAAACAATGATTTCTGATTCATTATGGGCTTAATGTTTACATTGTAACTCGCTCATAGGAAACAGATTACCCTGCAATCCATTCAGTACTCTCACTTTTCACACTTTGTGGTTTCAAACGAGCTTTCTTTCTTAGTCCCTATTACACAGCTTGCACGCCTCAATACTTAGTGACCAGCTTCACTCAAAAGCTGCAGCTCCACTGTCAATGGGGAAATGTTCTCCTCTGCGCTGTGTGGCAGTGCCAATGCAATACACCGAGAGGGTCTCCTCTGGGAACTCTGTCGGTGACACTGTGAATACAGTGAGAGGGTCTCCTCTGGGAACTCTGTAGGTGACACTGCAAATACAGTGAGAGGGTTTCCTTTGGTAACTGTCGGTGACACTGTAAATACACTGAGAGGGTTTCACCTGGTAACTCTGTCAGTGATACTGTGAATACAGTGAGAGGGTTTCCTCTTTGAACTCTGTCAGTGACACTGTAAATACAGTGAGAGGGTTTCCTTTGGTAACTGTCAGTGATACTGTGAATACAGTGAGAGGGTTTCCTCTGGTAACTCTGTCAGTGACACTGTGAATACAGTGAGAGGGTTTCCTCTGGAACTCTGTCAGTGACACTATGAATACAGTGAGAGGGTTTCCTCTGGAAATCTGTCAGTGACACTGTGAATACAGTGAGAGGGTTTCCTCTTTGAACTCTGTCAGTGACACTGTGAATACAGTGAGAGGGTTTCCTCTGGAACTCTGTCAGTGACACCATGAATACAGTGAGAGGGTTTCCTTTGGTAACTGTCAGTGACAGTGAATAGAGTGAGAGGGTTTCCTCTTGTAACCCTGTCAGTGACACTGTGAATACAGTGAGAGGGTTTCCTCTGGAACTCTGTCAGTGACACTATGAATACAGTGAGAGGGTTTCCTCTTTGAACTCTGTCAGTGACACTGTGAATACAGTGAGAGGGTTTCCTCTGGAACGCTGTCAGTGACACCATGAATACAGTGAGAGGGTTTCCTCGGGAAATCTGTCAGTGACACCGTGAATACAGTGAGAGGGTTTCCTCTGGAACTCTGTCAGTGACACTGTGAATACAGTGAGAGGGTTTCCTCTGGAACTCTGTCAGTGACAGCGTGAATACAGTGAGAGGGTTTCCTCTGGAACTCTGTCAATGACACTGTGAATATAGTGAGAGGGTTTCCTCTGGGAACTCTTGTCAGTGACAATATGAATACAGTGAGAGGGTTTCCTCTGGAACTCTTGTCAGTGACAATGTGAATACAGTGAGAGGGTTTCCTCTGGAGTTCTGTCAGAGACTCTGAATACAGTGAGAGGATTTCCTCTGGAGCTCTGTCAGTGGCACTGTGAATACAGTGAGAGGATTTCCTCTGGGAACTCTTGTCAGTGATAATGTGAATAGAGTGAGAGAATTTCCTGTGGAGCCCTGTCAGCGACTCTGAATACAGTGAGAGGGTTTCCTCTGGAGCCCTGTCAGCGATTCTGAGTACAGTGAGAGGGTTTCCTCTGGGAACTCATGTCAGTGACAATGTGAATACAGTCAGATGGTTTTCTCTGGGAACTCTTGCCAGTGACAATGTGAATACAGTGAGAGGGTTTCCTCTGGAGCTCTGTCAGTGACACTGTGAATACAGTGAGAGTATTTCCTCTGGGAATTTTGTCTGTGACTTTGAATACAGTGAGAGGATTTCATATGGGAATTTTGTCAGTGACTCAGAATACAGTGAGAGGGTTTCCTCTGTGAATTTTGTCAGTGACTCTGGATACAGTGAGAGGGTTTCCTCTGTGAATTTTGTCAGTGACTCTGAATACAGTGAGGGGTTTCCTCTGGAACTCGTTCAGTGACACTGTGAACACAATGAGAGGATTTCCTCTGGGAATTTTGTCAGCGACTCCGAATACAGTGAGAGGATTTCCTCTGGGAATTTTGTCAATTACTCTGAATGCAGTGAGGGGTTTCTTCTGGAGCTCTGTCAGTGACTCTGAATACACTGAGATGGTTTATTCTGGGAATTCTGTCAGTGACTCTGAATACAGTGAGAGGTTTCCTCTGGAGCTCTGTCAGGGACACTGTGAATACAGTGAGGGTATTTCCTCTGGGAATTTTGTCTGTGACTTTGAATACAGTGAGAGGATTTCCTCTGGGAATTTTGTCAGTGACTCTGAATACAGTGAGGGGTTTCCTCCGGAACTCTGTCAGTGACACTGTGAACACAGTGAGAGGATTTCCTCTGGGAATTTTGTCAGCGACTCTGAATACAGTGAGAGGATTTCCTCTGGGAATTTTGTCAATGACTCTGAATACAGTGAGGGGTTTCCTCCGGAACTCTGTCAGTGACTCTGAATACACTGAGAGGGTTTCTTCTGGGAATTCTGTCAGTGACTCTGAATACAGTGAGAGGTTTCCTCTGGAGCTCTGTCAGGGCCACTGTGAATACAGTGAGAGGATTTCCTCTGGGAATTTTGTCAGTGACTCTGAATACAGTGAGGGGTTTCCTCCGGAACTCTGTCAGTGACACTGTGAACACAGTGAGAGGATTTCCTCTGGGAATTCTGTCAATGACTCTGAATACAGTGAGAGGTTTCCTCTGGAGCTCTGTCAGTGACTCTGAATACACTGAGAGGGTTTCTTCTGGGAATTCTGTCAGTGACTCTGAATACAGTGAGAGGTTTCCTCTGGAGCTCTGTCAGGGACACTGTGAATACAGTGAGGGGGTTTCCTCTTTGTACTTAATCTTTGGCCTAACAGGTCACCTCAGCATACCCTCTCGTGTCAGGTTAAAGATGGCGGGGGGGTCCCTGCCTGAGGAGCCCGAAACAGAAACTCAAATCTTACTTCTTTCTTACATCAGAAATGGCTGCACATTGAGTAGTCTCTTGAGATTCAAGGTTCTGAGCCAGTGTAGAATGTGCTACCATTTTGGTGCTGTACTGTGACAGTGCTGCAGTGTCAGGGGGGCTGTCTTTCACATGAAATGCTTCACTGAAGCCAGACGTAATAGATACTCCAGCGCTATTGGAAGAAGATTGAGGGAATTACTTTTGTATCCTAACCACCATTTATCCCACAACAAACCAACATTTTAAGAAACACAGGTCAGTTGGTTCTCTGTCTTCTGTTTGTGTGACTTTGCTGTCTACAACTTGGGTTCTGTATATGCCTCTGAAATAACAGTGATTGAAATTCAAAATAACTCCTGACCTATGAGGCGCTTTGGCAGGTGAAAGGCACACTATCAGTGGAAGGCCTCTGCTCTTTATTTGTTCAGTGTCTGCCCAATCCTTTCAAGTGACAGAGATATTTACGACGTATAAGGTGGCCATTCAGCCCATCGAGTCCATGCCAGCTCTCTGTCGATCAATCCAGTCAGTCCCATTCCCCCTGCTCTATCCCCGCAGCCCTGCAAGTTTATTCCCCTCTAGTGACCATCCAGTTTCCTTTTGAAATCATTCATCATCTCCACTCCCACCACCCTCAAAGGCAGTGAGTTCCAGCTCATTACCACTCGCTGTGTGAAAAAGTTCTTCCTCACATAGCTCCCCCTGCCCTGTATCTCACCCAAAACCTCAAATCTGTGTCCCCCAGCACAAACTTGAAGCACTATGCCGAGTGCAGCTGTCTGAGAAAGCAATGAATGCCTCGGTCCAGTTACTTTTTTATACATTCACGGGACGTTGGCTTCGCTGGCTGGGCCAGCATTTATTGTCCATCCCTAATTGCCCTTGAGAAGGTGGTGGTGAGCTGCCTTCTTGAACCTCTGCAGTCCATGTGGTGAAGGTACACCCACAGTGCTGTTAGGGAGGGAGCTCCAGGATTTTGACCCAGCGACAGTGAAGGAATGGCGAAAAATTTCCAAGTCAGGAAGGCGAGTGACTTGGGCGAGTGGGGGGAAGCTTCCAGGTAGTGATGTTCCCATCTATCTGCTGCTCTTGTCCTTCTAGATGGTAGTGGTCATAGAAGGTGCTGCCTAAGGAGCCCTGATAAGTTTCTGCATCTTGTAGATGGTACACACTGCTGCTACTGTGCATCAGTGGTGGAGGGAGTGAATGTTTTGGATGTGGTGCCAATCAAGCGGGCTGCTTTGCCCTGGATGGTGTCGAGCTTCTTGAGTGTTGTGGGAGCTGCACTCATCCAGGCAAGTGGAGAGTATTCCATCATACTCCTGACTTGTGCCTTATAGATGGTGGACAGGCTTTGGGGAGTCAGGAGGTGAGTTATTTACTGCAGGATTCCCAGCCTCTGACCTGCTCTTATAGTTACAGTATTTATATGGCTAGTCCAGTTCAGTTTCTGGTCAATGGTAACCTCCAGGATGTTGATAGTGGGGGATTCATTGATGGTAATGCCATTGAATGTTATGGGGAGGTGATTGGTTTGACAGAAGAATGCAACACAAAACGGTCCATAAATTATCACTGATTACAATTGAACTATAAACATAAAGATTAAAAATATGAGTCTGGTAAACAGAGCTCTTCTGAGGTCATGTTTAAAGTTCTCTGTTGTGTTACGCCTGCCATGGGAGTACGTGTTGTAAACACTGACGCAAAAAGGAAACGATAAACATGTTCTGCAGCGACACCCCCCCATCAAGAAGCAAGAGAATTTGAAAATGATTTGTTTTGCGGAAAGTGCGAATTATCCTGATGCCAAATTGCATCTTTAGTCCTAATCCTTGGCTGGTTTCTCCACACAATTAGATTTCCAGCCAATTGGATTCATCCAACTGCCTCCTCCACTCGATGAGTCATCTCGGCCATTGGATTTGAATGAGTGCAGCCCAGTATTCTGTCAGAAATAGAATATAACCCTCGGTGCAACTTCAGACCCTCCAGGGGCACAGATGGTCCAGCTGACTAAACAACATATGCTGAAGAAAGCTCCAGCTTCTCCATTTCTTTCTTGATGAAATCTCCGCACTTCCCAGTCACTGCTGGTGGATAGTCAACAGCCTGCTTAGTGATTGACACAGATACTGGGAAGGGACAAACAAAGTGGCCGGACTGAAGCTTGAGAAAAGATGGAATAGATTCCCAGTTAACAAAGGACAATTGTTATTTTCCTTCAATAATGATTGAAGACCCATTCATTTGCACTTAAATATCACACACAAGCTTACCTTACATTAACTGAAGACGTTGTTGTAAATACTTGATTAATTATATTTTATTCCCCTGAGCTCTCCTCTGTTACTTACCTGATATAATTAGACAGCTCTCCCTCTGAAGGCACATCACTGCACTTTCAGGGCTGCTTGGTTGAAGCCGGGTAAAGTCAGGGTTGAGATGATACCCCCTCCTTCAAAGGCAGCATGGTGTCACCTTGGCAACCAGCATCCCCTTGGCAACCGGTGTCCCCTCGGCAACCGGTGTCCCCTCGGCAGCCTGTGTTTCATCGGCAACCGGTGTCCCCTTGGCAGCCAGTGTCTCCTTGGCAACTGATGTCCTCTTGGCAACCAGCACCTTCTCAGCAACCAGTGTCTCCTGGGCAACTGGTGTCTCCTTGGCAACTAGCGCCTTCTCAGCAACTAGTGCCCCCCTAGCCACCGGTGTCCCACCAGAAACCAGAATCTCCTTGGCAACCGGTGTCTCCTTGGCAACCAGCACCTCCTCAGCAACCAGTGTCCACCTTGCAACCAATATCTCCTTAACAACCGGTGTCCAGTCTGCAACTGGTATCTTCTTGGCAACCAGGATATCCTCGGCAACTGTTGTCCCCTCAGCAACCGGTGTCTTCTCGGCAACTAGTGCCTCCTTGGCAACCAGTATCTCCTATACAACTGATGTCCCCTTGACAACCAGCGCTTTCTCGGCAACCAGCGCCTTCTCAGCAACTAGTGCTCCCCTGGCAAACGGTGTCCCATCAGAAACCAGAATCTTCTCAGCAACCGGAGTCCCCTCGGCAACAGGTGTCTCCTTGACAACCGGTGTCCATTCAGCAACCAGCGCTTCCTCAGCAACTGGTATCCTCCTAGCAACCAGTGTCTCCTCAGCAACCGGTGACCTGTCGGCAGCTGGTATCTCCTTGGCAACCAGAATATCTTCAGCAACTGTGGTCCCCTCGGCAACCGGTGCCCCCTCAGCAACTGGTATCCCCTTGGCAATCGGCGTCCCTTCGGCAACCGATGTCCCTTCGGCAACCGATGTCCCCTCAGCAACCGATGCCCCCTCAGCAACTGGTGTCCTGTCGGCAAACAGTGACCCCTCAGCAACCGGAGCCCCCTCAGCAACCGGAGTCCCCTTGGCAACTGCCATCTACACACCTGGCCTTACGGGGGAGGCGGTGGTGTAGTGGTATTGTCACTGGACTGGTAATCTGGAAACCCAGGG
Organism: Cetorhinus maximus; assembly: GCF_964194155.1. Classification (NCBI taxonomy): domain Eukaryota; kingdom Metazoa; phylum Chordata; class Chondrichthyes; order Lamniformes; family Cetorhinidae; genus Cetorhinus; species Cetorhinus maximus. Next base: position 25,256,962 of record NC_135898.1, on the reverse strand, counting down.
GTAATGCTCTGGGGACCTGAGGACGAATCCCATCACAGCAGATGTTGGAATTTGAACCCAATAAAAAAAACGCTGGAATTAAAAGTCTCACTGTGACTGTGAACCATTGCCGATTGCCATAAAAACCCATCTGGTTCACTAGTGCCCTATAGGGAAGGAAGTCTGCTGTCCTTACCTGGTCTGGCCTACATGTGACTCCAGGCCCACAGCAATGTGGTTGACTCAAGGTGGTTGTTACAAGGGTAATTGAGGATGGGCAATAAACACTGGCTGAGCCAAAACCCATGAACAAATGAAAAAAACCCGGTGTTTCCCCCACACATGGCAATTACCCACCCTCAGCAACTGGTGTCCTCCTAGCAACCAGTGTCTCCTCAGCAACTGGTGACCTGTCAGCAACTGGTATCTCCTTGGCAATCAGGTGTCCCCTCTTCACCCTGGGAAGGGACAAAAAAATTTAGCGGCTGTTGCCTGAGTGAACTTTCCGAAGGTGCTTGTTAAGATGCCACATTGCAGTTTGTGATAAAAGTTAAGGTGTGTGGGATTGTAGGATTTAGCCTTACGGATAGAGAGATGGCTAAGGGACCAAAAGTAGGGATGGAAAGGCAAAATAGAACTCTAGTTTGGCACTGGGGGGGGATTGAATAGCAAAATAAGGAACTAATGCTAACGTTGTACAAGACATTGGTGAAGCTACAGTTGCTTCACATATCCCAGTGTTGGAAGGGTATTGGAGCCTTGGAAACAGTACGGTGACAACGAGTGGTGTCAGGGATGTAAGATTATAGTTATGAAAAGCTTGAAAAATGAGGAATTTTCTCATTGCAAAGCAAATGGTTAAGAGGGAACCCAAACAAGATTTTCGAGAGCATGAAAGATTTGGGGAGGATACTCGACCAAAAGATTGTTGCCATTGGCTGACTAATTGGTTGCAGGAGACATGGGCTGAAGTTTAGCCCTGGAAGGTTGAAGGTGGGGAAGAAAGTTAGAGGTTGTATTTTCACCCAGAACGATTTTGAAGCAGGGGTAGTTTTGCCACATGCGGCAATTGAGGCAGATAAGAGGTCGTTATTTTGAAGGGATTGAGTACTTGAAAGTCAGGACTATTAATGGGAGATGGGGAAAGGGCATGGAAATAGGATTAAAGTAGACAGCCCAATTGAAGTGCTCTAGTTCAGGTGTGGTGGGATATTTCGGTGCTGGCATCTATACGATTCTGCACGAGTTACTTCAGAATCTGAGAAAATACTTCAAAGTTGTGATCCTTCAGATAAGGTGCTTAAGAAGCAAGTTTTGCATTTCCAAAGCACCTTTCCTGACCTCAGGGTGTCCCAAAGCACTTTACAGTCAATGAAGTACTTTTGATCTAGGGAACGCACCAGCCAATTTGCGCACAGCAAGATCCCACAAAAGTAACGTGATAATGACCAGCTGATCTGTTTATGTGATGTTGACTAAATAATGGCCAGGAATGGGGGAGAACTCCCCTGCTCTTCTTCAACATAGTACCGTGCGCTACTTTATGTCCACTTGTGAGGGAAGACGGAGCCTCAGTTTGACATTTTAACCAAAAGACAGTACTGCACTGGAGCGTCAGCCTAAATTATTTCTTTTCTCACGTGTCTGGCATGTGCATTGAACCCACAAACTTGTGACTGAGAGGCAAGAGAGCTACCCACAGAGGATGGGCTAACTCCTAACAGAGGCAGCTAATGACTTGCTTACCTGCCTTAGTACAGGCACAAGGGAGTTGTCCCGAATTTCTCTCCAACATCCCACCCCATCTCCAAAGCAAAAAAAAAAGATTCACTTCGAAGTACGGAACTTGCACATTGCTGAAAAGAGAGACATGTTGCCGAAGCTTTTCATCTTGCACTCATCAGGACAAACACATGAATTCCAAATTTCAGACAATCAGAACAATTTGTACGACAGGAGAAAAGGATGCTGATTGGTTGGTTGAGCTGCATTGCCAACCAGTCAGCCCCCTTTTCTCCTGTAGTATAAATTGTTATGATGGGGAAATTGCGGCAGTCAATTTGAGCGTAGCAAGGTCCCATAAACAATGACCAGTGAGTATGCTGTTGATCTGAGAGATAAATATTGACCAGGACATTGAGGATAACTCCCTGCTCCTCTTCAAAATAGTGTCACAGGATCTTTTTAACATCCACCTGATCAGGCAAATGTGGCCTTGGTTTAATTTCTTATCCGAAAGATGGCAGTGCGGCACTCCCTCGGTACTGCACTGGAGTATCAGCCTGGATTTTTGTGCTCGAGTCGAGTGGGGCTTGAACCCAGAACTTTGTCACTCAGGGGTGAGAGTGCTATAAGTTTAAGTACCCATAGGATAGATGTATTGCTGAAATAAGAGACATGTTGAAGCTTTCCGTCTTGCACTCATCAGTACTCTTCGCAAGAAAACCAATATAAGGGGAAAACAACAATTTATACCATATGAGAAGATAGTACTGATTGGTTGGCAAGTGGACTCTGATTGGCAGAGACATTGCCATGGAGAATGCACCATGATGGCGACAGACAGTTAACTGCCAAGCACTGTCTGAAATTAATCAGGCAACTTGAGCCTGATTGGTCAAGGCATTGCCCTAAGGAATGAGTCAGTGAATGCTTGTCACTTATTTCGTTTAGCTGAACAGGCACAGTGTGTGTACATGTTCTTTCTGTCTGCAAAGAATAGGGCCCCGTGTATTAGTATATTTGGCTTCCAGTACACACAAATGTGCCGCACTGCAAGCCTGACTTAAATTGGTTGTCAGCATAATTCTTAGCACGCTGAGGGTTATTTAGCAAATGTTGTCCAATTGCGGAATCACATCTAATGTTGGACACTGTGTTTTGAGTTTTGCTAGCACGGGCTGGTTGGATACAGTCTGTACATTGTTGTGAACAGTGGCTGGGACATGCTGTTTGATACGATCCGCCAGTCTTTGGGACGTACAGCCTACATACCTAGCATCACACTGGCACTGAAATTCATATACCACATTGCTCAATTGTGTGATTGACAGAATGTCTTTTTGGCTTGACGGTAGCATCCTGTTGGTGGCGAATACCACTCGTGTCGCTACTGCATTGTAGCAGCGTGAAACAGCTCGCTTCACCTGTTACTGAGATTTTTGAGATACCTTCCAGGGTAACCTGAGGTAGACTGGGTAGACTGATATTCAGAATATAACGTCAGTTGAGTAGGAGAATAAGCTCCAAGCTCCAGAGTCTGTCAGCCCACCGAGAAAGGAATTGGCCAAGATCTGATTCCTTCATCAGAGATAATTGACTGTCTGCTTTTTAATCTCCTGTGCAGAAAATTGGATCATCAGCAGAACAGAATCTAACGATGAGTGGGGAGGCTGCCCAGGAGGTAGTAGCGGTATCGCCCCCACCAAGCTCCACCCGAAAGGAGTGCTATTTTGACCGGGTCTCCGAGAATGATCCCGAATACCTTCGGCTGAGGAACATGGCTCCAACCCTGAGACAAGACTTCAACCTGATGGAGCAGAAAAAGCGAGTGACTGTGATCCTGCAAAGCCCGGTGAGCAAAAGATGTGTCGGAGCCTGCCGTACTGTAAAGCACTGGTTATCTCTCGTGGCTGCCATGCACATTGAATGTGCATTTACGGATGCCCTGGTAATGTTCTGTTCCTCCTGACACGCAACCTTCCCTCCACAAAGTGGGGATCAGAAAACTGCACAACTGCACGATAACCGTCCCTCGAAAATTAAGCCCTGAGCCAGAGGGAATCATTTGACCTTTGGCTAGTCTGAATGGCTGAAGATGGGCCAAATGGCCTTCTTCCTCCAGTCTTGGGCATAAGCTGCATATTAAATTCACTGATCTTTTGCGCTGGTTCAGACGATTCCGCTCAGAATCTGTGAGAAGTTGGGGGGGTGCGCTCAAAACCCATACAAACACCTCACCCCCACCTCCCCTCTCCAAGCGTGTTAGAAATAGCAGCAGAGTGATGCCTTGGTGTCAGCAATGGCAGGAGGTGAAGCCTGTTGCTATGACTGAAAGCACAAGCTGCAAGATCCAACCTGAAAGGGATTTTTGACTATCTCTAGGCCAAAAAGAGCACGGGAGTGGAAAGAGTTGGATAGCTCTTTAAATAATCAGTACAGACACGATGGACCGAATGTCCTCCTTGTGTGTCGTTTGATTCTATTGGTTGCCTGGTGAGAAAATGGGGCATTGGGAATCAGTTTCTAATCCAGCGCCAACTGGTGGAATGAAAGCCTCGGACTCGCTCTTTGGGTCTGAAGGTGTGTTGCTGGGCCACGTCAAGCCAGTCCCAGGCGCTGCCCGGGGGTAACCCAGAAATGACCCATTGACCCAATCTGATTGGCTATTAGCTCTCTAGCCCCGGCAGCACCAGAAGCTGCCGTGGACAGGACTGGGACAACAAGCAGGCCCCAGGACCTAAGTCCCAAGATTCCAGGACCAGGTAATTGTGACCAGGACGGGTTTGTGGGCGTGGGGGGGTTGGGCAGAGGGGGGTTGGGGTGTCAGTGGAGATGCCAGGGGGTGTGAGGAGGGTGCGGAGTCATTACAGGAGTCAGACCTTTTGTGGGGGGTAGGGGTTGCCCGATGTTAACAGGAGGGTGCTGATGGAGCGTTGGAGTCTCCTCCTTCCCTCCTGAGGCCTAACAGCGTTAATTTTTGGGCTTCCCTCACTTGCCCCTGAACTCCTCCCGCCAGCCTGAAAATTGAGGCTGGGCGGTAAACGCCCCTTCAGTGGTCAACCATTGGCCACCTAAGGGTCTCAATTGAGGCAAGGCAAAGCCAGGCAGGCTAGCCTAGGCCTCGCCCATCCAGGTGTAAAATTGAGGAGAGGCCGAGGTGGGCGTGAGCCCGGTGGGAAGGACGTCCGAGAAACTTTACAGTCACTCTGCTGGTGGCTAGGCTAAGTACGAGTAACGAAGCTTCTCGTTTTCCGTTTTCCCATTAGGCTTTCCGAGATGAGTTGGAAGGTTTGATCCAGGAGCAGATGAGGAAAGGAAATGACTCGAGCAACCTCTGGGCGCTGCGCCAGATTGTGGACTTTATGACGAGCACTCCACTGGCCCTCCCGACATCCCCGCCCGGTAGGCCCGCCTGATGCAATCTATTCAGCCTTTTCGCGTCCCACGTGAGCTGTTCTTCCATTGCACCGTACATTTTGAGTCGGGTGATTTGTTGTTCATTCTCCACCCGGCTCGCACACCTACGCCCAAATTAATCAGTCTCAAAATACATCGAGCCTGTTAACGGAACAGCTCTTGAGTGTCTGCTCCAACAAGAACTGCAGCGACATGTATTTATATAGCAAATAGTCGTTTGGTAGTACAGAACTTGAGTGGTGCTGAAAAATGTCGAAGCTTTTTGTCTTGCAGTCATCAGGACACTTTGCAAGAATACCAATATAAGGGGAAAACAACAACTGTATGTGAAGAGAGTGCCAATTGGTTGGCAAGTGGCGTTGCCAACTTGGTGGTGATAGTGACTGACAGTTAACTGCCACTTGAGTACAAATAGAACAACATTCCCAAGGAGTATTATCAAGCAGTTTGACACTGAGCCAAATGAGACATTAGGATAGGTGACCAAAGATTTGGTCAAAGTGGCCAGTTTTAAGGGGTGTCTTCAAGGATGAAAGCGAGGTAGAGAGGGGGAGAGGTGTGGGGAGGGAACTCCAGAGCTCAGGGTCAAAGCAGCTGAAGGCATGGCCACCAGTGATGGAGAGATTAACATCAGGGATGTTCAGGAGGTCAGAATTAGAGGAACGCAGAGATCATGGAAGGTTGTGGGGGCTGGAGGAGATTAAAAAGATAGGGAGGGGTGCAAGGTGGTTGAGGGATTTGAAAAGAAGGATGAGAATTTGAAGGCAATGGAAGTCAGTGGGCACAGGAGTGATGGGTGAACGGGACTTGGTGCGAGTAAGGACAGAGGCAGCAGAGTTTCGGGCGAGCTACAGTTTACGGAGGGAAGAATGTGAGGGACCAGCCAGGAGTGCGTGGGAATAGTCAAGGTGGTAACAGAGGCATGGACAAGGGTGTCAGAAGCAGATGAGTTGAGGCAGGGGCAGAGTTGGACAACCTCATGGTGCGGAAGTGCGGTTGGAAGTTCATCTTGGGGAATAACGTGGCCACGAGACTGCGAGCTGTCTGGCCTAGCCTCGGACAGATGCCAGTGAGAGGGACGGAGCCCGTAGTTCAGGAGCCGAGTTTGTGACAGGAGCCAAAGCCAGTGGCTTCAGTCTTCCCAGTATTCAGTTGGCGAAGGTATCTACTCATCCAGTTCTGGATGTTGGGCAGATAGTTAAATCATTTTGAGACGGGTGGAGAGAGAGGTGGAGAGAGAGGTGGTGTTGAGTTGGAGCTGGGAGCTGCCAGTGTGCATGTGGAAACTGATGTGTTCTCAGATGATGTTGTCGATGTGAAGTGAGAAATGTGTCACCATCTGCCTCCAACTGATCTCTTGCACAAATTAACACATTCCTCCTCGCCACTTTTGTCGAGCCACGACAGTGTATGACCTCGGCTGTGTCCAATTGCTGCGCTCAGTTGCATGGCACAATGAATGTCCTGGTACTCAAATCCCGATACTTGACCTGCCAAGGGATACAGCACTGGGCAGAGATGTATCGCTGGTGCGCAGGCAGAATTCCGGACTAAGCTTTGCGTCTTCATGTCTCGTATTTAATATTAATTTGCGAGCTCTGGGCGAGCTGATGACCAAGCAGGTCGGTGACGCTTTTTAACTCTTTCTGTCAAAAAAGGAGTGACAATGGTAGCGCCAATCAATGACTTCCGAGCAACTGAATCTTTGACCTTTGTCAAGGGAGAACGACTGATGCGATGTAAGCTGGCCAGCATCTATCGGCTGTTGGATCTCTTTGGCTTGGCTGAACTTGCCAATACGTACATCACGGTGAGTAGAGCTGATAAGACCAACATAGCTGAGCGGTGTGTTCCTGATTAAAACAAGGGAGGCTTTGCTCCAATAAGAAAGAATGAACTCTGCAGGGCAGGGAAGCTGTAGACGAAGCACATGGGAGAAGGTTTTTACTTTCAATGTCTCAAATTGAGACAAGGCCTCAGTGAAGCAAAGTGATGTCGGTTCTCAAGGGGACGGGGTATTAACTGTGAATTGTTGGTGTCGGCAGTAACTGCATGAAGTTCCGTACAAGAGACGCTTTGGAAATGTGTACGCAGCGGAAAATGGCTTCCTCACTACCCTGCCCATCTCATCATTTCCCCAGTAAGAACAATAATGCCTCTATTCTATTCTCTCTCTCTCTCCTCTGTTTCTTTCTCTCTCTCTGTCTCTCTCTCTCTCTGTCTCTCTCTCTCTCTGGCACTCTCTCTCTCTCTTCGGACTCTTTCTTTCCCTCTATCCCTCTCTCTCTCCCCATCTCTCCCTCTCTTCTTGTCTCTCTCTCTCTCCCTGTTTCTCTCTTTCACCCCATCTGTCTCTCTCTGTTGCCACCTTCTCTCCCTCTTTCTCTGTCTCCATGTCTGTGTGTCTCTCTCTCTCTCTCCATCTCTCTCTCTCTCCCTGTCTCTCTCTCCCCGTCTGTCTCTCTCTGCCTGTCTCTCTCTCTTTGCTGTCTCTCTCTCACTCTCTCTCCCTGTCTCTCTCCCTCGCCCCCTCTCCCGCCTCTCTCTCTCTCCCTGTCTCACTCTCTTTCTCCCATCTTTCTCCCCATCTGTCTGTCTCTCTCTCCCCATCTGTCTCTCTCCCCGTCTGTCTCTCTCTCTCCCCATCTGTCTCTCTCCCCTTCTGTCTTTCGCTCCCTGTCTCTCTCTCTCTCCCGCCTCTCTCTCTCTCTCTCCCCCATCTCTCTCTCTCTCCCCATTTCTGTCTCTCTCTCTCTTCCCATTTCTCTCTCTCTTTCTCCCCCCGCTCTCTCTCCTGTCTCTCTCGCTTTCTCTCCCTGTCTCTCTTTCTCCCCCTGTCTCTTTCTCTCACTGTCTCTCTCTTTCCCCATCTCTCTCTCCCTCCCTGTCTCTCTCTCTCTCTCTCTCTCTCTGTCTTTCCCTCCCTTCCTGTCTCTCCTTGTCTTTCTCTCACTCCCCGTCTCTCCCTCTATCTCCCCCGTCTCTGTCTCTCTCCCCGTCTCTCTCTTTCTCTCCCTATCTCTCTCTCTCGCGGTTTCTCTCTGTCTGTGTCTGTTGTACACTCTCAGTCATTCCAGTCTCTGAGCAGGTAGATTGTATCGGCACCTTCCTATTCCATCATTATCAAAGCTCAGACATGGGTTTCAGACTTTGACCTCGGCTGTTCTTGAATCCATGTTGCTGGGTTCATTCCTGCTGGGGGAGTTAGTTTGGTGTCTGCTCTGAGCAAGTTCCCTGAAAGGGGAATCAGAACCTGACCTCCTTGGAACAGGGAACGCTTTGTGCCTCGAACTTTATTCCTTCCTTAAATCCAGTGTTATTTTTCACTCTTCCTTGTCTTCCTTTGTTACAACATTGCTTGAGTTTGCTTCTTTGGATTCCTCCTTCAGGGCAGACGTAATGAAGTGTAACTGTGCAGCCCTGGGACCGTGTGCAAGTACATCAAATAACACGGCAGGATGGAATAAACACCCCCAGGCTAACCCACATTCTACCTGAGATCCATTTGATCTCCAAAATGGTAGCTTTGTATCAATATTTCATGATGCAAGGCAAGAAAACTCTCACAATGACTGTCAACTTCCGCTATTTAAACTGGCTGGACACCTCTCCCTCTCTCTCTCTCTCTCTCTCTCCCTGTCTCACTCTCTCTCCCTCTCCCTGTCTCACTCTCACTTTCTCTCTCTCTGTCTCACTCTATCCCTGTCTCTCTCCCTCTCTCCCTGTCTCACTCTCTGTCTCTCTCTCTCTCCCTGTCTCACTCTCACTCTCTCTCTCTCTCTGTCTCTCTCTCTCTACCTGTCTCACTCTCACTCTCTCTCCCTGTCTCACTCTCACTCACTCTCTCTCTCCCCCTCTCTCTCTCCCTCTCTCTCCCTCTCTCTCTACTGCCTCACTCTCTCTCTCTCTCTCCCTGCCTCACTCTCTCTCTCTCCCTGTCTCACTCTCTCTCCCTCTCCCTGTCTCACTCTCACTCACTCTCTCTCCCTCTTTCTCTCTCTCTCCCCCTCTCTCTCTCTCTCTCTCTGCCTCACTCTCTCTCTCCCCCTGTCCCAGTGCACAACCTTAACTGCTATTTACCACCCCTTTGCTGAATGTGCCACACGTCAATCTGAGCGACAACTGAACCCTGGAAGCAGAATTGAATCTGCTCAATAAAAATCTGCCCCAGTCTGGCAGAATTCTCAATTCCAATACGTCTTCTCAGGCCAATGCTTTGATTGAGGGTAAGTCCAATCCTAGCCCAAGCGATGGATGTATACAGCGGCCTTCCCAAAAAACAGCATCTGCCGTGTCCACCAGCCGGAATTAGAGGAAACGTTCGGTTAGGAACAAGGTTGCTTGGGTAAATCTACAGGCCGTCACTTCCTGAACTTGTTTCTGTGGGAGCCTCTCGAGTGTTGACTCACTCCTATGGACCCCTCTCAAATGCACCATCAGCAGCCCACTCAAGTATAAAAACACTTCCAATGAAACCCCTTTGGCTATTGAAAAGCTCCTGGGAATCCCCTCAACTGCTGCCAAATTCCCGCGAAGTGCCGGCAGGCAGTCGGATGACCCCTCACATCCGCACCCCACCCCCTCCCCCACCGCCTCCCCATCTGAACATCAGTTAGATGGTGTCAGAGGAAGTTGCAGTCACTGCAGAAATGCTCCTACGGTCGAGCACATCAGTGGAAATATGGAGTGAGTGAGCCAAGAAGTGCAGAAATGCACAGCGATCGATGATCTGGCAGACCCTCTTCCCACTTCCCCCATCTCTACCCACCAAAACCCCCCCACCACCTCGGGACCTCCACGTGGATTCCCTTGAGTCTTCAGGAAGGCCCTTTGAGAACCCAGTGTGTACCCGATCAAACACTTCAATCGGATGCAGCCTTCATGCAGCGGGTCTGTACAAAATGCACTGGGGCCGTGCATAAAAGTGCGGAGTTGCCTCGTCAGGAAGGGAGAAGCCTCGCACTGATTGTTCTCTCAAAATTCAGCCCCAGTTTCCTCAGAGTATAGATTGTACCCTGTGTGGAGGGAAGTTTCTCAGTGCCAATCCCTGACCTTGATTGTGCGCACCCTTTACTGGTTACTGGGTCTCCCACCCAGTTCAGCCGGATTCGCCGGGTGGGCAGCCTTATCGGAGGAGCAGGGAAAACCAGTGAAGCCTGGGAAACGACTGGCACTGGTCTGAACAGGTCTTGTATAGCTTAAAATGGAACTGCAGTTCATGCCAGTACCAGTCATTTCTAACTTTTACTGACCTCCTCTTCATGGAAAAAACTTGACAGAAGTTTTCAAAATCATGAGGGGCCCGGACAGAGTAGATAGGGAGAAACTGTTCCCGCTCATAAACAAATCGAGAACCAGAGGGTACAGTTTTAAAGTGTTTTGCGAAAGGAGCAAATGCGAGGTGAGAAAAATCTTTTTCACGCAGTGAGTAATTAGGGTTCGGGACCCACTGCCTGGAAGTGTGGTGGAGGCAGGTTCAACTGAGGCATTCAAGAGGGCATTGGATGATTATCTAAATAGAAATAACGCGCAGGGGTATGGGGAAGGGCAGGAGATTGGCACTAAGTTAAAATACTCAGAGAGCCGGTGCGGACACAATGGGCCGAATGGCCTCCTTCTACACCGTAACAATTCTGTGATGAAACAAAGCCAAAATGTGAGACACACTGCACTCTGAGGGCAAAAGTGACTCCCCACTCCCAGTCTTGAAGGATGTAGAATGGTCTAGCACAGACAGAGCCTAATTGAAGAAGGGTGAGTTTTATTTTCAATGATACTATTTGGCTTAATAATGATGAATTCACAAAATGTGGCTTTTGCTTGAAAATGTCCCTATCTAAGTTACCGAAAATAATTTCCCATCTCTACATGACGTCCCCTCCAGCCCAACCCCGTCAAAGTGTCCAGCATGGGAAAGGCTTTGCCAGCCTCGGTATGCTACCCGCAGATTGGAATACCGCTGTCTGACGTTTGCAGAATGTCGGTCCAGACAAGCTGACCCCTCATGTCAAGCTGCACCTGATGAGGAAAGGGGACTGGGGTCACTTGCGTGTTGGGGGAGGGAAAACTCTCATTCTCGAGGCAGAGATGCGAACTGAAAGGAAGAAGATTCTAAATGGGATGAAAAAGTAGGTCCAGAAAAGAACTTCAATGTTAGTCCAAAACTAAGGGTTACAGTGTCAGGTAGTCAGTATCCCGCGAGGGACGTTAGGAGAAACGCCTTTACCCACAGCGTGGTGAGGAGGTGGAATTTGCTGCCACCAAGAGTGGTTGAGGGAATAGTTTAGATGCATTTAAGGGAAATCCGAATAAACACATGAGGGAAAATAACGGAGGATATGCTGATAGGGTGAGGTGGTAGGGTTGGAGGAGGCTCATGTTGGGTAGAAGCATCAACTTAGACCAGTTGGACTGAATGGCCTGTTTCAGGACCGTATGTTCTCCGTCCGGTAGCCCCTTCACACATAGGCTTATTAACACACGGGATTGGCTTCCAGTCATTAAATGGGGAGCTCATGGGATAGTTGCACTTAAGGTGGGCCAAATGGTCTTCCTCATTGCCAAGCAACTTGAGCATTGCTGAAAAACGAGAGACCTTTCCTGTCGAAGCTTTTCATCTTGCACTCATCAGGACAAGCAACTTGTGATCTAACCTTCCCTTTTCTCTGTGTGTTTGGCTTCAGCTCAGAGTTAGTAAAGAGCAGGATCACTTCCTCATCGCTCCCAGAGGGGTTTCCTATGGAGAGGTCTCTGGCTCCATCCTGGTGAGTATCTGCATCAGGAACAGTCATCTCGAACTTTAACCCTCCTCTCCCCACCCCGATTCAGGCCTTTTTATTCCTCTTTGGTTTCATACCAAACCTAGGCTAGTTAATCAGTGTGTTTCACAAAGGAACAGGACAAGGCTATTTGGTGCATCTAATTGGCCAATGGTCATGCTGGCCCTTTGTTAACGACTTCATCCAACTTGGTTGATTCTCCCATTTTCTGCCTCTTTTCCTCAACTCCAGTGCCTGCCCACCTTTTTACCTCATGAAAGATGTGCAACTAATGGACACCCAATCATTCACAGGTCAAGGTGAATATCCTGGGAGGGGTGGTTAACCAGGGCAGCAGCAGTTTATCTGTGGACTGTGCCGGATTCAGCTTGCACTCGGCAATATATGCAGCCCGCCCTGATGTCCGATGTATAATCCACTTACACACACCGGCCACTGCTGCGGTAAGTACTTTGACATGCGAAGACTAGATGTTAGCAGCACTATGCTTTTTAGTGTACGCTGTGTGACTTAATGATGTGTAGAAATAGTCAACTCTATGTTTCTTACACTTGGTCAAATCAACATCAACTTAGGTACAGCAGATAATTAGGAAAGCCAATAGAACGTTATCATTTATTGTGAGGGGAATTAAATACAACAGTAGGGAGGTTATGCTTCAGTTGTACAGGGCACCAATGAGACCAGATCTGGGGTACTGTGTACAGTATTGGTCTCCTTATTTAAGGGAGGATGTAAAAGTGTTAGAAGTGGTTCAGAGAAGGTTTACCAGACTAACACCAGGAATAGACGGGTTGTCTTATAAGGAAAGGTTGGGCAGGTTAGGCTTGTATCCACTGGAGTTTAGAAGGGTAAGAGGCGACTTGATTGAAACCTTTAAGATCCTGAGGGAACTTGACAGGATGGATGTGGAGAGGACGTTTCCTCTTGTGGGAGAATCTAGAACTTGAGGTCACAGTTTAAAAATAAGGGGTCACCTGTTTAACACAGAGATGGGGACTTTTTTCTCTCAGAGGATCGTGAATCTAGAACTCTTCCTGAAAAGGCAGTGGAAGCAGAGCCTTTGAATATTTTTAAGGCAGAGCTGGATAGATTCTTGATTAACAAGGGGAAGTGAAAGGTTATCAGGAGGTTACAGTTAGATCGGCTATGATCTTATTGAATGGCAGAGCAGGTTTGAGAGCCCAAGTGGCCTACCCCTGCTCCATGTTCGTATGTCCATTCACTCATCCTGGCTCCATTTTCCTTACTGCTCTGCTGGTCCTTGGATCTCTAGCAAGGCAATAACACCAGCAAGGGGTCTTTCGGAGTTGACTGTGTATTCTATTACATTCTTGATCTTAATATCAGGGCTGTTGACTGAAGAGAGCAGCTAACTGGCTTCACCATAATCCCTCACAATATGAACAGGAAAACGGTTTCATCTCTGAGGATTTCCTTTTGTTCTCCAGGTTTCCGCCATGAAGTGTGGCATTTTACCTCTATCCCATGAGGCCTTGCTCATTGGCGATGTGGCCTATTATGAATATAATGGAGCTTTGGATGAAGAGGAGGACAGGATCCAACTACAGAAATGCCTGGGCCCTACCTGTAAGGTATCTCACACATTTATTGCTCGTAGTTTGAGGTCCGATTCATTTATTTTTCTGAACCACCCCTTGTGCAGCTCTGCAAATGAACTTATTTCCGGTACGAGAATGGCCAAGGTGAGCTGCCATTGGCTGTTAAGTGAGCAGAGAATACTGAGGGGCAACCTGATCGCGGTGTACAAGATTATGAGGGGCATGGACAGGGTGGATAGGGAGCAGCTGTTCCCCTTAGTTGAAGGGTCAGTTACAAGGGGGCATAAGTTCAAGGTGAGGAGCAGGTAGTTTAGGAGGGGATGTGAGGAAAATTTTTTTACCCCAAGGGTGGTGACGGTCTGGAATGCACTGCCTGGGAGGGTGGTGGAGGCGGGTTGCCTCACATCCTTTAAAAAGTACCTGGATGAGCGCTTGGCACGACATAACATTCAAGGCTATGGGCCAAGTGCTGGTAAATGGGATTAGGTAGGTAGGTCAGGTGTTTCTCATGTTGGTGCAGACTCGATGGGCCAAAGGGCCTCTTCTGCACTGTGATTCTGTGAAGTTGGCAGCTTTGTTGCGTGAACCTTGACCCTTTGTCTTTCCGCCTGTCACCTCTCTGCCCCTGGTATCCCCCCTCTCTTCCCCTCCCTCCGCACTCCCGATTGGTCCACTCAGACTGCATGTTTTACCTGAGAACTGCTCCATTTGGAAAACCAGAGGTTAATCATATGACAGATGATGAAACAAGATTGTCAAGAAAATGCCTCCCTCCCCTCCTTGACCCCATTGGTATTGAACTGCAGACCACTCAGCCTTCCCCATGCCAGCCGATATTGTGAATGGTTTTCCCTCGAAGGGGCTTATTCCTTTCAAACGCATCCATCAACCCCTCCCCAAATAACCTCAGCCTCGACCCCTTCATCCTTGCAAACTAACCCCCCTCCCAACCATTTCCCACCTCACTTTCCTCTCAAGTCCTCCAACCAAATCTGTGCCCATGGGGCAGACTTCCCACCCACCAAAAATGTCACCAAAAATGTCACCATAAAACATGTCCCTACCTCTGAGGAGCATTAATTGGCTTGACAAAAGCCTTACCAACCACCTCCGCCCCCCCCCACCCTCCCAATTTGGGCCGGAAGTCCCGCCTACGAGAGCTGCTGGCCATTTGATTGGCCAGAAGCCCTCTGCGCCCAGCAGCACTACCTGGAGCATCCAGTTCCCTCATGAGGACGAGCCAGGAGCTGGAATACAGGTAACTTGGCAGAAGTTCCAGGTGGATCCAGGTTAAGAGGCCCTGGGGTGTATTACAACCAGTCCTGAATGAGGCCCCCAATTTGTTAAATTCCCGGACAAGATTCCCAATTCATTACGACTGGATCGGGACCCTAATTTTATAATGATCCTGGCTCCCCTCTTTATTCAGCCTCTTCGGTTGGTGGCAACAAGGTTAGTTTAAAAGTCCTTTTTTAAAATCTTTTCCCAGTCCAAATGTATTTACTTTTTACAAGGAGGCAATTTAACCAGGCTTTCTTGAGTGAAAGAAAGCATAAGTTTATTAGTTACTAAAACCTTGAAGAATGATAATAAATGATGTGACACACACTTACACACACTGATCAGAAATGAGAAGTTTAGAGTCCAAATAAAAGTTTTGAAAATATACAAATCAGTCCTTGGCTTGTCCGTGAGGCGTAGATGATGGTACGTTGCAGCCAGGTTAGGTTAGGATTGGGTGATTTCGGTGGAGCTGACTTAAGCAGATTCGCAGTCTATTGGAAACTCTTCTAGGTTTGTCCCAGGGGAGGAATCCTGGCCCTGCCAGGGAGCTGAAGAGGCTGTCCAGTTTCCTTTTTGGTTGTGCTTTCTGCTAAAACCTTGTCTTCAGCAAAAGAGAGAGAGAGAAAAAAATCACCTGTTTGTCTTTGCAGTGGTGATTGACTAGTGTTTCTTCTGGTTTCTGTCACTCACGTACTGGTCTGCAGCCAGCTTATTAACCCATTTTCCTTGTGTATTCCCGAAAAGGGTAATAGTCATGTCTTGCGCCGAGTCTATTTTTCTTTCATCTCAGGCGATTTTACACATTCTGAGGTATAAATCAACAGATTGGTTTTTGGGTGACTGCTGTGATGTGAGAATCAGTTTCATTGTCTCCACAAATACAGGTGATTAAAAGTCCAGTCTTTTGTATTTTCCATATCTTCCTTTCAAGTGTCCCAGTTTGAAGTAGGCTTTAACATCACTTCAGGTGCGACATTCCATGTTCCTTCAGGACAGGTCTGTCAGTATAATCCACATAGGAATTTTCCAGAAAGTGGTCACTTTAAATTATCGGCTATCTTTTGTTCAGTCTTTATACGTATTTCTTTTAAAAATGCAGGTGTTGCTTTAAAAAAGTTCAGTATGCCTCCGTAGGTAGTTGGTAGCTGTAGTCCGCTTTAGTGGCAGGTGAGCGGGGCGGGAGGTGCGAGGGGCGTTGGGGCTGCGGTGCACAGGCCAGGGGGTGCACGGACCTTGGCGCAGAGGCACCCCCAGCCTTTCTATCCAAGGCCCAAGCAAACTAACTTGCAGGGCGTTCCCTTCCACTCCCTGGCCTACTCGCACGGGCCAGAAAATGGAGCATGAATTGGCCACTTATAGGCCTCAATTGGTGCGGGAGTGTCTTTGCTGCCCCAGTCCTCGCCCGATGCCCCATGAATTGCAGCCAGATTGGGAGGTGGGGGGGACAGGTGTCAACAGGTGGAGGCGGAAAAGTCACCTGTAGAATTTTACAGGACCTCACCCCGCTTGCAAACTATCCCACTGCAGACTGCCCCATCTCTCCCAGAGCTCCCAGTTTCCGTCTCTCCCGGAGCTCCCAGTTTCCGCCTCTCCCGGAGCTCCCAGTTCCCGTCTCTCCCAGAGCTCCCAGTTTCCGTCTCTCCTGGAGCTCCCAGTTTCCATCTCTCCCGGAGTTCCCAGTTTCCATCTCTCCCAGAGCTCCCAATTTCCATCTCTCCCAGAGCTCCCAGGATCCATCTCTCCAATCTGCTTTCCCCTCCTCCCCCTACATGGAACTGGATGACCTTCCGATTCCTCTGATTGTTGCCATGGTGATAATACCCCCTTAATGGCCTCTAAACATAGGGATCTGCTGATATTTAGGGTTCAAGTGCTTTAGCAATTGACAAAAAAGAATAAAGATGCTCGGGGACTTATTAACACATCTTTGGGCTGTTGAGATGGGTTGAAAGGTTGTTAAGAAGGAACACTCTGACTGACGATACCTGGTTACCGTGATCTCTGTACTGGCTGTCAGTTCATGGGCTTAGATCAAGATTTAAGGCCAAAATGTCGTACCAATGAGTGTAAACTAACCTCAGTGTGGGCTTGCCGCCAACTGCCAGCACAAGCTCGGCGCATTTAATCCATGATTCCTGCCATCTTTTCCCATGCAGTGTGCAGGCAGAGAGGCAACAGAGTCTCAAGAGTCAGGCATCATCACTCAGCCTGTGCTTGAATACTGGCTGGGGGATGGGCAGGGGCGGGGAAGAAAGGCAGCAAGGGGTCATCGAGCAGGGAGATGACAGAATTTTTTACAATCAGATCTACTGTTCTATCCCGTTCCATTGGCGGTGTGTGACTTTCGCCTTGTTGGGGCAATGCACACAGGGCACCTCAAGCATGTGGCAGCCCTCAGCCCTTCACTCAGCATGACTGAATACTTTAGGTGCTAGAGAGAATTTGTTGTCAAACACCCCTCACCACCAAGGTCCGGTATTCTTTGTCAAAGCCCCATTACGCATACGGCGATCACCAAGATGGTGCCAGAGTGTTGACTTGAATTCCCTCTTGTATTTAGGTTCTCCTTTTAAGAAATCATGGCGTGATAGCACTCGGTGAAACCGTGGAGGAAGCTTTCTACAAAATTTACCATCTTCAGTCAGCATGTGAAGTACAGGTAAGAGCTGTGAGCTACACACTTCACTCCCTTCTGCTTCCGCTTTAGAATTACCAATTCATCCCCTAACGACAGGCTCTATAACCCTCCGTATTCAATGAAATAAAGCCCACAGGGGAGGCGATGGCACAGCGGTATTGTCGTTGAGCTCATAATTCAGAGACCCAGGGTGATGCTTTGGGGACCTGGGTTCGAATCCCAACATGGCAGATGTTGAAATTTGCATTGAATTGATGTTGATTGTCGCAAAAAACCATCTGGCCCACAACTGCCCTTTAGGGAAGGAAATCTGCTGTTCTTACCTGGTTTGGCCTACAGCAATGTGGTTGACTTATCCTGATACTGTGGCCCCTTGTTCTAGATTTCCCCAATGAGGGGAAGCATCCACCCTGTCAAGCCCCCTCAGAATCTTATATGTTTCAATAAGATCACATCCAATGATTATAGGCCCAACCTGCTTGGGTTGACAGTTGAAGGGCAATAAATGTTGGCCTAGCCAGGAGGCCTCCATCCCATGAGTGAATAAAATAAAAGCCATTTATGGGAGCCAGCTGATGACAGGGATTTAAAAAAAAACAACTTAAACTAAAATGGATGAACCCATCCACATGCTCCCCAGTTCGGTATGTGGTGCAGAGTAACAGTACAAACTATGTCTGCTCTGTTGTACACAACTTGCGGTAGCAATTGATTGCTTTACAACATAAGAAGCAGGAGTAGGCCATTCAGCCCCTCAAGCCTGCTTCGCCATTCAATACGATCATGGCTGATCTGATTGTGGCCCTAACTCCACTTTCCTGCCTGTCCCCCATAACCCTCGACCCTCTTGTCGATCAAAAACCTTGTTTAACTCAGCCTTGAATATATTCAATGACCCAGCTCCCACTGCTCTCTGGGGGAGAGAGTTCCACAGAACAACAACCCTCTAAGAGAGGAAATTCCTCCTCATCTCCGTCTTAAATGGGCGACCCCTTATCCTGATACTGTGCCCCCTTGTTCTAGGTTCCCCCATGAGGGGAAAAATCCTCTCAGCATCTACCCTGTCAAGCCCCCTCAGAATCTTATATGTTTCAATAAGATCACCTCCAGTGACTATAGGCCCAACCCGCTTGGGTAATCTGTTCCAGAGACGCTGCTTCATCCCAGGAATCAGCAATCACTCCAAGAAATTCAAATGGTTTGTTGATAAAGCTTCACTCTCAGCTATTCTACTTGAGAAATTGGAGTTAGGCCTTTGGGAAGGGTTTGATTTGTTTTTTCCTTCTCTTTATCTCATCCGACTGCATTCTTGTCCTGTTGGGAGTAGCCTGCGTTTCACCCTTGCCCCTTCCCCCAGTAGCATGGCTAGAGTTGGGAAATCTGTTGAATCTTGGGGCAGTAGCCGATCGGGCATCCCTCAATCCCTGGCCTAGTGCCTCAGTCAGAGAGCAGCATTTAACACACACGCACCTTGGTTGCAGGTCTCATGCCTCTCCAGCGCGGGCGGAGTGGAGAACGTGATCCTCTTGGACCGCGACAGGTACAAGCCTCACGAAATGGGCTCGGTGGGCTGGGCAGGCAGCACCTTCGGGCCGATGCAGAAGAGCCGAGTTGGTGAGCATGAGTTTGAGGCTCTGATGAGGATGCTGGACAACTTGGTGAGTGGAATGGAGTCCGCGTTTAAACTCTTAACTTAATGGTCTTCACGGCCAAGGAGCGACATGCAGAAAAGATGCACAACACAGAGAGAGGAGTGATAAACATGCAGACGATAGCAAAGCTTTGAGGCATATACCAACTCATATTTAAAACGCCGGAAAGAAAGAAAGACTTGCATTTATATAGCACCTTTTGTGACCTTAGAATATCCCAAAGCACTTTAAACCAAATTGAGGTGCACACCATAAGCCAATTTCCATGCAGCAAGCTTCTATGAACAGGCATGAGTTAACGGTCAGGTAATCTGTTACAGAGATACCAACTGAGGGACAAATGTTTTCTCTGTTCTTCCTCAAGATAGCATCTCGGGGCACCTCTCAGAGTTTAACGTCTCATCTGGAGGTTGGCACCCGCGACAGTACAGCACTCCCTCAGTACTGCATCGGAGCGTGAACCTCAATTCTGTGCTCAAATCCCTCAGGGAGACAACCCGCTGACTTAAGAGGCAAGGGTGCTAGCAACTGAGCCAGGGCTGGCACCTGAGATGCCTCTACGTGACTTACCCTCCAAATGAGAAGGAACAATGGTAGTGTCTTCCTGAGATTGAAATACCCTTCATTAACAAGCACTAATTACTTAATTAACAACTTACATTTTTGGGAACCTTGCAGCACAGGGGGAGGCCATTCTGCCCATCGTGTCTTTGCTATCCAGTTAGTCCCATCCCCCACTGGTCTTTCCTGATACCTATGCAACTTGGGGTAACTTTTTGATGTAAGGTAACAGCCGGAACTTTCTGGCCCCCTAGCCGCCTCCATAGCGCTGCCAAGTACAAGAGCTGCTAGCCTCTGATTGGCCAGCAGTTCTTGGCAGGCGGTATGTCGTCTCCTGGGGTCCTCAGCCAAGAGGAGGGCCTGCCGCTGTCCACTTCCCTGCCTGATGGGCAGAAGGTACAGCGGGTCTTCCTCCTCAGAGTCAGCAGGAATATCTCGCTGCTTTTTCAGGCAGCTGGCGAGACACCAGCGAAGAACATAAGGTTCCGTCCAACGTTTCTGCACAAGGGCTGAAGACTTTGATGTCGCATGTCTCTTCGAGTTTGCTGTTCAGTGGAAGAATCAATTAGGATCTTGCAGAGTGTGAGCTTTCACTACCTCGGGTGCTGCACACAGTGACAGAGAATGGGTTACCCTTGTACAGGATCTGGACACATTTATTTTAAACAGGATGGCACTAACGATAAACACACACCAACATCCTGAGCGTTCCCATTGTCCAGAAACTGAACTGGACCAGCCACACACATACTGTGGCTACAAGAGCAAGTCAGGGGCTAGGAATCCTGCAGTGAGTAACTCACCTCCTGACTCCCCAAAGCCTGTCCACAATCTACAAGGCACAAGTCAGGAGTGTGATGGAATACTCCCCACTTGGCTGGTTGAGTGCAGCTCCCACAACACTCAAGAAGCTTGACACCATCCAGGACAAAGCAGTCCGCTTGATTAGCACCCCATCCACAAACATTCACTCCTTCCACCACCGACGCACAGTAGCAGCAGTATGTACCATCTATAAGATGCACTGCAAGAACTCACCAAGCCTCCGTAGACAGCATCTTCCAAACTCACGACTGCTACCATCTCAAGGGACAAGGGCAGCAGATACATGGGAACACCACCACCTGGAAGTTCCCCTCCAAGCCACTCACCATCCTGACTTGGAAATATATCGCTGTTCCTTCACTGTCGCTGGGTCAGAATCCTGGAACTCCCTCCCTAACAGCACTGTGGGTGTGCCTACACCGTATGGACTGCAGTGGCTCAAAAAGGCATCTCAGCACCCCCTTCTCAAGGGCAATTAGGGATGGACAATAAAATTCTAGCCTAGCCAGCGAAGCCCACATCCTACATCCCAAAAAAAATGGACACGTTAATCAGTACGTTAGCAAAAGAGAGTTAATCCTGTCTGAATTTTACCGGGAACCGCGGTTTCCACCCTCTGTTCAGAGTTGGGTCATTTTTTTACACAGGGTCTGTGTTTGGGGGAAGGAGTTCACATTTTCAAAAGGACCCAAGTTAAGAGCAATTGCCACTCGTTCATTTTTATTTACATCATCGTAACTTGTTTGTATGTGGAAGTAAGCCAGCGTAAAAGGTGGCTTTTAAGGCCAGCTTTTAAGGTGAGCACAGCCACAGACACCACAGAAGGTAGCGAGGTGAATGAATGTAGCAGCAAACATCCCACTGGTTCATGCTTACTACAGTGATTCTCTGAGCCCTGCAGGAACGTTTCTAGTGTTAAAAGGATAGGTCGAAGTAAGAGAAGTGTGACAAGCAGCAGGCATAGCCTACACGTCTCCATGACTGTTTATTGTGGATTATTACAGTAGGGCTCTGCTCCTCCACATTTTAGAAACCACTTGGATTCGAAGGCTGTAGCTGAGTTTTCCCAGGAGGAATCCAAGGTGGAGGGGCTTAGAGAATTTATTCCAGAGCTTGGGGCCCAGGCAGCTGAAAGCCAATGGTGGAGTGATTCAAATCAGCGGGGAGTGCTCAAGAGGTCAGAATTAGAGGAGCACAGAGATCTCGGAGAGTTGTGGAGCTGGAGGAGATTACAGAGATTGACAGGCAGTTCAGGGGTGGAGGGGAAGAGGGACTTGAAAAGAAGGACGAGGATTTTAAAATTGAGGCTTTGCTTGACCAGGAGCCGGTGTAGGTCAGTGAGCACAGGGGTGCTAGGGGAACGGGACTCGGTGTGAGTTACGACTCGGGCAGGAGAGTTTTGGATGAGCTCAAGTTTACGGAGGGTAGAACGTGGGACACCAGCCAGGACCGTGTCGGAATAGTCGAGTCTGGAGCTACCGAAGGCAGGGATGAGGGCTCTAATAGCAGATGAGCTGAGACAGGGAAGGAGTTGGGCGAAGTTACGGAGGTGGAGAGGGGTGATTTTAGTGAGCTCATCCTGGGGTCAAATATGACACCAAGATTGTGAGCATTCCAGTTCAGCCTCAGACTGTCGCCAGGGAGAGGGATGGAGTGGGTGGCAAGGGAACTGAGGTTGTTGCAGGCACCGGAGACAGTGGGATGGATGTTTCGTCTGGGGTCAGAGCCCCAGCGTCAGGGCCCACATTGCATCGGAAGTAGACCCACAATGCGATATTTCAGCTCAATTTTTCAGTTAATGCTAGGGCCACAAACAAAGCCCAATTCAGGATGAAAGGGAACCGTTAACAATATCGGCTAACGTGGGGGGCCAGGAGGGGACGTTGGGTGGTCAGCATGGAGGCCAGGAAGGCAAGGTGGGAGGTCACCAGTTTAGTAAGAAAAGGGTCAAGAGAGCAGGAGGTGAGTCTGATGGACAAGGTGAGATCGGAGAGGGAATGAGGGGAGATTGGAGAGGAGGATGAGAGTTCCGGGCTGGTGCAGTGGGGAGAAGTAGAGGAGATGTGGGCCAGTGGGCTAGGGGGAGGGAGGGAAGCAGCAGAGCTATCTGATTGGATGATCTCAGTCTATGTGACAGTGCATGAGCTCCTCACACTTATTGTTGGAGGTGAGGATGGAAGGGAGAGGGGTTTAAGAAGACGGGCTGTAGTAGGGAAAAGACACCGGGCATTATGCATCCCAGGATGATTCTAGCATGATGCGCAGTTTTAGTAGGATGAGATAGTTCTTAATGTAGTCCAGCCTGATCTGGGAATGACTGACTAAACTGTTCATCTAGCCATATCCATTCAAATCTGTGACTTAAGTGAGTGAAGATGAGGGTTGTACCAGAGGGGAACAGCCAGGGTGAGAGAGAGAGAGAGGGTGGGGAGAGAGTGCATTAATTTATTTGGGGCTGAGTACATCGTAAGTGGAAGTGAGGGAGAATGGATGAGTAGCTGTAGAAATTCCACAGTGAACGGAGTGCAGGCGGGAGAGTGGAGATTTTGAAAGTTCAGTTGCAAAAGAATTTGAGATTGTTTTGCAGACACAGAGGAAGTAGGGTTTGGATGGGGTGGGGGGCGGGGTGGGGGTGTGTTTGGGGGAGGGAGGGGGGTGATGTGCGTCCAGAGTGAGAGTGTGGAAAAGGTCAGAGATGGCTTTATCTGCAGTTGACACAATGGGAGTCCCAAGACTATGTGAGATGGCGAGGTTAAGAGGGTGGTTGTGAATATGGGTCGGGGAGTTTACATGGCCGGAGAGATTTAGGGAGGAAATAAGAGGACAGTAAATTCAGGGGAGAGAGAAGATGATGGAGTTGAGATGGAGGCTGAAATCCCAGAGGATGAGAAGTCACTCAGTGCGGAAGCTGAGGGAGGTAAAGCAGTGAAGATATCCTGATGAGAAAATATTTATAGTACTCGGGTGGGTGGGTAGAGAACGAGGATTATGGTGGCAAGGCCGGGAACCTGATTGGAGGGATACAGAACTGGAATTCCGGGAAAGATTGGCATAGATTTGGGATGTGAGAAGCCGTACAAGGACTTTGGAGAGGAAAGGGAGGTCAGAGATGGGGGCGGTAATTTGCAGGAATGGAGGGAATCAGGGCTTTATTTTCAGGAGAGGGATGACAATGGCAAATTTGCAGGAGAGAGGGACAGATCCTAAGGAGTGAGAGCCATTAACAACATCGACTAACATGGGAGCCACGGGGGAAAGTTGGGTGGTCATCAGTTTAGTGGGAATAGGGTCAAGGGAGCAGAAGGTGGGTCTCATGGACAAGATGAGCTCGGAGAGGAAATGGAGGGGTGATAGGAGAGAAAGATTCAAGTTCTGGTCTAGTGCAGGTGGGAGCATAAGGGAATGTTTGGCCTAGTGGGCGCGGGGAAGGGAGGGAAGCAGCAGAGGCAGCTGATCGGATGGCCTTGATCTTAGTGACAAAGAGGTCCGTGAGTCCTTGCACTTGTTGGAAGTGAGAGTGGAGGGGAGAGGGGCTTAAGAAGATGGTTTGCATTGGGGAAAGGAAACCGGGTGGGTTGTCTTTGCATTCCAGGATGATCCTGGATCAGTGAGTGGTTTTAGCAGACGAGAGTAGGCAGCTCTGGCGGGGACTGACTAAACCAATTGCTCGCCATGCCCATTCGGGTCTGCACCCCTCGAACCTGAGGGACTGGAAATGAGAAGCATACCAACTGGGGGGGTGAGGAGAGCAGCCAGGCTGATGAGGGGAATGGCGTGAATGGGGACTGGGGCATCAAAGGTGAAGCTGTGGCTGTGCCAATTGATAGCTGCAGAGGGCTAAAGACTTGAGACTTTGAAATGTGCAGTTGTGACTGAATTGGAGAGTGCTTTCCAGCGCAGAGTCAGCATGTTCAGGAGGGCAAAGAGGGATGTGGGTGGAGAGTGATCTGTGATTGACACAATGGAAGTACTGAGGCTGCCCGTGAGATGACAGGGTTTAGGGGAGTGGCTGTGAAAGTGGACTGTAGAGTTTACATAGAGTTGGCGGGGGGATGATTTAGAAACACTCGCGCCCCCAGAAAACTACTGAGCTTTGATTGAAAATTTCACAAAGCATTTCCCCCCACACACAGCTGGAAATCTGAAATTCTCTCCGTTAAACTGTGGCTGTGGATACTGGGACCATCGGAGATTTCCGGAGTAAGCTGAATAGTTCCTTTATTGGGGAAGGGATATGGAACCAAGATGCAAATGGGAATCCCGGTACAAATCCCCTATCTAATTGAATGGTGAAGCAGGCTCAAGGGGCTGAATGGCCTCCTCCTGTTCCTCTGGTTGGTGACTGGATGCTGTTTATTCTGTTGAGCTATGTGAGGTAATGCTTTGTACCTTGTGGGATGAAACAATCGAAGATTATTCACCAGGCACATTCTGGAGACAGCTTGCAATAATAGAAAAACAGGAGTGTTATTATGTAACATGGCAATTGTTTTTTTAACATATCAGCATGTTTGGAGACAGAGGCAGCATTGGGCTAAGAGCGCTTGTGCAAGTTTATTAATAGTTGACCTTTTTATTTTGCGGTGTCAGGGTTACCGAACTGGCTATGCGTACAGACATCCCATTGTCCAGGAGAAGGTCAAGCATAAGAGTGAGGTGGAGATCCCGGCCACAGTTACAGCGTTCACCCTTGATGAGGATGTACTGCCTCACTCCTCGCTCAGGCACCACAGCCAGAAGCAGCAGCAGGAGAAGACTAGGTGGCTGAACTCTCCAAATACTTACCTGAGGGTCAACGTCAGCGACGAGCCACAGGGAGCTCCCAGCAGCCCCAGGGCCAAAACCACAGTAAGGATTCACGTGTTGTGTTGTATGCGCTGGCCTTGTGGCTTTCGTATCGAAGGTGTTTAGCCTGTCCATGATGGATTTTCCACAACCACTAGCCACCGGCCATGGAGCCATTTGGCCCATCAAGCCCATGCTGGCTCTCTTTAGGGCAATCCAGTCAGTCCCATTTCCACCCCCCCCCAACCCCCGCTCTATCCTGTGAGTTTATTTCCCTCAGGTGTCCATCCAATTCCCTTTTGAAATCATTCATCGTCTCCGCTTCCACCACCCTCATGGGCAGCGAGTTCCAGCTCATTCCCACTCGCTGCGTAAAAAAGTTCTTCCTCATATTCCCCCTCCTGTATCTCTCACCCAAAACCTTAAATCTGTGTCCCCCTAGTCCTTGCACCATCAGCCAATGGGAACAGCTTCTCTTTGTCTACCTTATCCAAACCTGTCAGAATCTTGTCCACCTCTATCAAATCTCCCCTCAATCTCCTTTGCTCCAAGGAGAACAACCCCAGCTTCTCCGACCCAACTTTGTAGCTAAAACCCCTCATCCCTGGAACCGTTCTGGTAAATCTCCTCCTCACCCTCTCAAGGACCCTCACATCCTTCCTAAAGTGCGGTGACCAGAACTGGACACAATACTCTAGTTGTGGCCTAAACAGAGCTTTATAAAGGTTCAGCATACCTTCCCTGCTTTTGAACTCAGTACCTCTATTTATGGAGCCCAAGGTCCCATATACTTTGCTAACCGTGCTCTCAATATGTCCTGCCATCTTCAAAGATTGATGCACATGAACTCCCAGCTCCCTCTGGCCCTGCCACACTCTTTAGAATTGTGCCATTGAGCCCACGCTCTCCCTATTCTTTCTGCAAAATGCATCACCTCACAGTTCTCTATATTAAATTCCATCTGCTCCTTATCTGTCCGTTCTGCTAGCCTAGCTATGTCCTGTTGCAGGCGGCTGGTCACATCCTCACTGTGAAGGGTGCGGGGAGGGCAAGGATAGAGGCTACAAGTCATCCTTGAAAACATAAGCAAAAGACTACGGATGCTGGCAATCTGGGATTAACACAGAAAATGCTGGAAACACTCAGCAGGTCAGGCGGCATCTGTGGAGAGAGAACCAGAGTCAACGTTTCGAGTCAATGACCTTTCTCCAGAACTGATCTCAAGAAGCAGCAAGAGCAGAACGTTGAGATATCTCTGATGGAGGGTAGAACTGAAGCTGGGACCTACATTAGAATCCATCTGGAATGAATTTAAGGGGGAGATGGTGACTGGGCATCATCATGGACTAGAGGGTCACTGGACTAGTAATCCAGAGGCCAAGGTTAATGCTCTGGAGACACGGGTTCAAAGCCCACCATGGCAGCTGGTGGAATTTAAATTCAATTAATAAATCTGGAATTGAAAGCTAGTCTCAGCGATGGTGACCATGACAACCATCGCCGAATGTCGTAAAGGCCCATCTGGTTCACTAATGTCCTTTAGGGAAGGAAATCAGCCATCCTTACCCGGTCTGGCCTACACGTGACTCCAGACCCACAGCACTGTGGTTGACTCTCAACTGCCCTTTGAAATGGCCCCAGCGAGCCACTCAGTTCAAAGGGTAATTAGGGATGGGCAACAAATGCTGGCCTTGCCAGCAACACCTTCATCCCAAGAGTGTTATCCAGCATCTTCCCTTTTTAGGACTCACGTTATCTTACAGTACAACAGTAACAGTAAAGACAGTGGGAAAAATACATTCAATCACTCATTTATCAGGAGAGGTTACATTTCAAGATTGAAACAAAACTATTTTGCTCCGAGGACAAAATAAAAACAAAATTGTGAAAACATTGAGGCTTCCTTGATTTGGAATGTCCATCGAACTCTCACTGGAACTCAGACAAGCTGCAGGCAACCGTGGGCATTTATTGATGCAGCCTTTCTGAAATGTTGGTATAAGGATTAATATCAGGGAGTGCTGGCCACACTGGAGTGTGTCATAGCCGGGGCTCCAGGGAGCTATCTGTAGTGGCAGTGGCTGTCAATACTCGACTATTATCATGAGCTTTAAGCATTTCCTAAAGCCCAAGGTTGAATTACAGTCTTTGGCTGACTTCCAGCTATTATTTATTTGCATTAGTAAATGTAATCAGGATACATGCTGCATTGAGTGAGCAAAGGTCATGGGCTGAGAGTGGTGCAGTAGTATTTGCTGTGTGTGATGACCAAATCAGGCACTGAGGGTCATGAGGACTCGAAACGTCAACTCTTTTCTTCTCCGCCGATGCTGCCAGGGCTGCTGAGTTTTTCCAGGTAATTCTGTTTTTGTTCTGAGTACAGGCAGTTCAACTGCGTCGCTGCAGGAGTCCCTCAGGGGAGTTTCCTCAGCCCAACCATCTTCAGCTGCTTCATCATTGGCCTTGCCTTCATCATAAGGTCAGAAGCGGGGACGTTCACTGATGACTAGACAAAGTCCAGCGACCCCTCAGGTACTGAAGCAGTCCGTGTCCCCATGCAGCAAGACCTGGACAACATTTAGGCTTGTGTTGATATGTGGCACGAATGTTACCTGCCACACAAGTGCCAGGCAATGGCCATCTCCAGCAACAGAGAATCTAACCATCTCCCCTTGACATTCAATGGCTTTACCATCGCTGAATCCCCCGCTATCAACATCTTGGGGGTTACCATTGACCAGAAACTGAACTGGACTAGCCATATAAATACAGTGGCTACAAGAGCAGGTCAGAGGCTTGGAATCCTGTGACGAGTAACTCACCTCCTGACTCCCCAAAGCCTATCCACCATCTACAAGGCACAAGTCAGGAGTGTGATGGAATGCTCCCCACTCGCCTGGGTGAGTGCAGCTCCCACAACACTCTAAAAGCTCGACACCACCCAGGACAAAGCAGCTGCTTCAAGGCATAAGGCCTGAGCACTGGGAACACACTGGGGTCAAAGGGCAGGTCACCTGGCACCCATAGTTTCTATAGAAGCGATTCGCTGTCGAAGAGGGGGCAGCAGTAAGCAAATGACTGAGGTGGCTTCAGAGGAGGATGTCCTGTGAGGAAGAGGGATGGTCAGTATTTGAGTTGAGGCAAGTTTCCATTCACCCTGAAATGAAAGCAAAATACTGCCGATGCTGGAAATCTGAAATAAAACAGAAAATGCTGGAAAAACTCAGCGGGTCTGGCAGCATCTGTGGAGACGGGAACAGAATTAATGTTTCAAGTCCGTGTGTCTGCTGTGAAGAAGGGTCAGATGGACTTGAAACATTAACTCTGTTTCTCTCTACACAGATGCTGCCAGACCCGCTGAGTTTTTCCAGCATTTTCTGTTTTCATTTCATCCTCGCTATCGCAGCTTGGGCACCAAAGCTGCACTCTGTCTACGTCTTGTTGAAGTTTATAATAACACATTCAAAGACGTCTTAGCTGCGTTTAGATTGAGGTTTTGTGTGATAGTGCGGAGCCACACTGGCAGCTGTTCTTGTAGGGTACCATTCTAATGCCCAGGTTTTGCCCCTGTTGTTCTAGTCCACTGCGTGCTGTTGCCATGCGTTTGACCTGTGACACATTACAGCCTGAGCCATGAGAGTCACACAGTGACGGCTAACACTTCCCTTTAGAATCTACTTGCTGGAGAAGGCCACAGGCAATAGAGGGCTCGGTGGCACTTTCTAAGCGCTGGAGGGGGAGGGGGAAGGGGGATTGCCCCACACTCGGTGGGGGGGGGGGGGGGAAACACAACACATCATGGGGGAAAATCCCAGCACGAGCCTTCAGGAGAGGCAAGTAGGCAATTGGAAGGAGTGAGAGCAAAGTGATTTGATTTCGCAATTTCATCAAAGTGTGCTGTCTCCTGTGTCTCAGTGATAGAGAAAGAGAGAGGGAGAGGGAGAGGACCTCATCTGCTTCCTTGCTGTCCTGACATTAGCTGTGCTCTCAAAGGGAATCTCCTGACTTAAATCTACATTAATTATTGCAACCTCCAGGCTTGCACTGATCTGATAGAAAGCCGTTGTTGTAATGATTCCTATCACTGGATGTACCTACCAGGCTAACAATTACACTTAAGTTCCAGCAGTGCGCTTACTCCAAGAGCTCTGTCAACTTCAAAGGCCGTTGGATGAAAGCTGTGCTTTGGTGCATCAGGTTAAATAGGCTGGTCTCACTGACTGGGACATAAGGCATGCCCCCGCTCTCCGCTGATTGCCAGTGTTTGTCTTGTGAAGCCCCCTCCTCGGAGACAGTGAGAGGGGGGATGGCGGGGGAAACCTGTCACTCTGATGTGTCTTGGGAATTGTGGGGGCAGGGTAGGGGGAGGGGGTGGGGTGGGGGTGGGGGCAGTGCGTGGGGGTTGGAGAAACAACCTGCTTGGCTCTCAAGCGTGGGAGGGAGGTCACAAAGGAGTGGGGGAAGCACCAGCCAGGGTCTCGCAACTTTTAAAATCCCAATCTGAAAGCAAGTTAATGTTTGCGCTCAGTAACATTTCACAGCCCAGAATAAAAACCCAGCACCTTCTCACTTTTTTTTCTATTGTCCTTTCACAGGGTGCAGGTGTCGCTGGGCTGAGCCAGCATTTATTGCCCATCCTTAATTGCCCCTTGAGAAGGTGGTGGTGAGCTGCCTTCTTGAATCACTGCAGCCCTTGTGGTGTAGGTACACCCACAGTGCTGTTAGGGAGGGAGTTCCAGGATTCTGACCCAGCAACAGTGAAGGGTCACTGGACAGAGGAGATCTGATAGAGGTGTTCAAAATCATGAGGGTTCTGGACAGGGTAGATAGGGAGAAACTGTTCCCATTAGAAGGGTTTAGAACCAGAGGGCACAGATTGAAGGTGATTGGTAAAAGAAGCAATGGAGACATGAGGAAAAACTTTCTCACTCAGTGAGTGGTTAGGATCTGGAACGCGCTTCCTGAGAGCGTGGGGGAGGCAGGTTCAATCGAGGCTTTCAAAAGGGAATTGGATCATTATCTGAAAAGGAAGTAAGTGCAGGGATACACGGGCAGGAGGCGGGGGAGTGGCACTAGGTGCATTGCTTCTTCAGGGAGCCAGCACAGACACAGTGGGCTGAATGGCCCTCAACTTGCGGATGAACAGATGAAAGGATGGCCGCTGGGCTTACCCGAGAGCCTCCCCTTATTGGCCAGAGAGGATTGGTTCATTTGCTCATGCACAGTTACCGATGGGGGGGGTCTCACTGTGTGCGGAGTGGGGGGCTACTACAGTGAGCATACCTTCCCCGGCAACCCGCTAAAGCTGTGACTCTCGAGAGTGAGTCCGGTACGGACAGGGTTAAAAGGATTCCCAAGCCAAGTGTTTGTTCAGGCGGAGACTGTAAAATAAATGAACCCATTCACTCCAGCTTGGAGAACACAATAGCAGTCCCCCCCACCCCCACCCCCACCCCACCCCACCCCACCCCAAACACACACACACACCCTCTGGCTTATACCCAGATGTGGCCTCTTGTATTTGGGGTTGAATGCATGTGTAAAAGATTAACTTGCCAGTGACTATATGGAAATCGAATCCTCTGTGGCCTCCTGACTCGACCCTCAGCCTCTCCCTGCAGGATGAGCAGTGGCTGGTGCAATGCAGGGGCAGTGCACTCCTGTGCTGCCTTCAGCACCCCCTTGTGGGAGAGTAGGTTAAAGACTCAACCAGAATTGCATTTGGCTTTATTCTGTCTGCACACTGTTTGCATTTTCCTGGGGATTTTATAATCGACCTTGCAGCAGCTTTGCTGATACAGATCCTTATCTTCCTCTCCCCCTGCGCACCCCACGCACCCCGCCCCCCCCACCCCACCATCCACCTCCTCCCTCAGCGACGACTCCCGTTCAAGCTGGATGTGAGGCGGGGGCGGTGCAGTGTAAAAATGTTCCAAGAGTAGGTGGGTCATTTTTTTATATAGATAAGGATGTGGGGAAAGGGCAGAAGATGGAGTTGCGGTACAGGTCAGCCATGGTCTAGTACAACAGCGGAACAAGCAGGAGGAGCTGAATGGCCTCCTTTTCCCATGTAACATGCTCGAGGGGGCTGAATGGCGTCCTCCTGTTTCCAGGATGTAGGCTGGAGGGGCTGAATAGCCCCCTCCTGTTCCTGTGTACACATTTGATGGGGCTAATGGCCACATCCTGTTCCTGTGTAACAGGCTCAAGCAGCTGAATGGCCTCCTATTCTCCTGTAAGCCTCAAGGGAATTGAATAGCCTCCTCCTGTTCCTGTGTGCACATTCGATGGGGCTAATGGCCACACCTGTTCCTGCGTAATAGTCTCGATGGACTGAATGGCCTCCTGTTCCGTTGTAACATGCTCAAGGGAGTTTTAATGGCCTCCTCCTGTTCCTGTGTAACAGGCTGGATTTTCCTGTGTAATGAGCTTGAGGGGCTGAATGGCCTTTTCCTGTTCCTGTGTAACTGGCTCAAGGGGCAGATTGGCCTGTTTCTGTTCCTGTGTAATAGTCTCGATGGACTGAATGGCCTCCTGTTTCGTTGTAACATGCTCAAGGGAGTTTTAATGGCCTCCTCCTGTTCCTGTGTAACAGGCTGGATTTTCCTGTGTAATGGGCTTGAGGGGCTGAATGGCCTTCTCCTGTTCTTGTGTAACTGGCTTGAGGGGCTGAATGGCCTCCTCCTGTTCCCGTGTAACAGGCTCAAGAGGGATGAATGACATCCTACTGCTCCCATGTAACAGGCTCAAGGGGGCTGAATGGCCTGCCCCTGTTCCCGTGTAACAGGCTCAAGGGGCTGAATAGCCTTCTCCTGTTCCTGTGTAACAGGCTCAAGGACCATCAGCAAAAATGTTTTTCCAAATTTAGATTTCTGTTGCGTTAGATAGATCACATCTGCGGTAGATTGTTATTGAATTAATCGAAATGTTCTCAATGGACTTTGATTTTTTTTTTGTTTTATTTTCACCTTTGTGTCAGTGATCTCTGTTTATTGTGCCAGTGCACTCTGCCAGTGATCTCTGTTTATTGTGCCAATGCACTCTGCCAGTGATCTCTGTTTATTGTGCCAGTGTGTTCTGCCAGTGATCTCTGTTTATTGTGCCAGTGCACTCTGCCAGTGATCTGTTTATTGTGCCAGTGCACTCTGCCAGTGATCTCTTTTGTGCCAGTGATCTCTGTTTATTGTGCCAGTGCACAATTGTAGCTGTTGGATGTCAGTCATCTCAGTTCCAGGACATCACTGCAGGAGTTCCTGAGGGTAGTGTCCTGAGCCCAACTATCTTCAGCTGCTTCATCAATGACCTTCCTTCCATCATAAGGTCAGAAGTGGGGATGTTCGCTGATGATTGCACAATGTTCAGCACCATTCACAACTCCTCAGATACTGAAGCAGTCCATGTCCAAATGCAGCAAGACGTGGGCAAGTCACTCACCATCCTGATTCGGAAATATATCGCTGTTCCTTCACTGTCGCTGGGTCAAAATCCTGGAACTCCCTCCCTAACAGCACTGTGGGTGTACCTACACCACATGGACTGCAGTGGTTCAAGGCAGCTCACCACCACCTTCTCAAGGGCAACTAGGGATGGGCAATGAATGCTGGCCCAGCCAGTGATATTTGCATCTCATGAACGAACAAAAAAATCCTCTGCCAGTTATCTCTGTTTATTGTGCCAGTGCACTCTGCCAGTGATCTCTTTTGTACCACTGATCTCTGCTTATTGTGCCAGTGCACTCTGCCAGTGACCTCTTTTGTGCCAGTTATCTCTGCTTATTGTGCCAGTGCACTCTGCCAGTGATCTCTATTGTGCTGTTGATCTCTGTTTATTATGCCAGTGCACTCTGCCAGTGATCTCCTTTCTGCCAATGATCTCTGGGTGTTGCATTAGTGTGCTCTGCAAGTGTTCTCTATCAGTTTAACTTAGCAGTGCACTCTGCCAGTGACCTGTGCGTGTTGCGCCAGTGCGCTCGGCCGTTCTCCGTCAGTATGCTCTGCCTGTGTGTTGTGCCAGTGTTCTGTGAGGGAAAACCCTGCCCTGTGGGATGGTGATAGAAGTGACACATGTATCTGTTGATTTGAAACAGTGGTTGAAGGCCGATGAGGTCACAAAATCTACCAGTGGGACTCCAATCAAGATTGAAACACCGAACCAGTTTGTGCCTCTTTTTACAGACCCTCGAGAAGTGCTTGAAACAAGGAATAAGGTAAGTCACTTCACAAATGTTCAATCCTACCAAATGGAATGCCATGGTGCCGGTGTCACCATACTCATGGTCAGCCGATGCGTGATGCTTATAGCTGGAGTACAGACCGACAGCTTATATTTGGATACAGTGACAAAAAATGAACTATCAACTGCCTGAATGTAAACAGTGTGGAAACTTGGTTTCTGGTAAGAAACATGTGCTCCACAGCCAAGGGCCTCCAGTCATTCTGATTCCTGGGATGACAGGATTGCCGTATGAGCAGAGATTGGGCCGACTAGGTCTGTATTCACTGGAGTTTGGAAGAATGAGAGGGGATCTCATCGAAACGCATAAAATTCTGACAAGACTGGACAGACTAGATGCAGGGATGAGGTTTCCGCTGGCTTGGGGGTGGATTTAGAACAAGGTGTCACAGTCTCAGGATACAGGGTAGGCCATTCAGGACTGAGATGAGGAGAAACTTCTTCACTCAGAGGGTGGTGAACCTGTGGAATTCTCTACCTCAGAAGGCTGTGGAGGCCAAGTCATTGAATATATTTAAGAAAGAAATAGATTTCTAGACTCTAAAGGCATCAAGGGATACGGGGAGAGAGCTGGAGTATGGCTTTGAGATAGAGGATCAGCCATGATCATATTGAACGGTGGAGCAGGCTCGAAGGGCCGAATCACCTGCTCCTGCTCCTATTATCTATGTTTCTATCTCTGGAGAGCAAGGGAGAGGGTGAGCATGGGTATTTACAGAGGATACATACTGGCAATAGCCTGTAGATGGATGGGATGAACCTAGAGAACACAGACTGGGAATATAGTGTACGAAACCAAGTTTGCTGGCTTGAGAAATCTTTATTAAAGCTGGAAAAGTACAATCTAAATGCTGAAAATGTCGAGACAGTGGAGGTGAAAAGAGATGTGGGTTCCAGGTACACAGATCATTAAAATGCCAATAGCTGGCACAGAAAGTAATCAAACAGACTAATGGAATGCTGAGCTTTATTAGACCATTTATTAGAGGATTAGGATAGAAGAGGGTAGGAAGTCAGGCTGTACACAGCCCTGGTTAGACCTCACCTGGAGTTACTGCGTGCAGTTCTGGACACCACGTCTTAGGAAGGATATTTTGGCCTTGCAGGGAGTCATTAATAAGTCAATAATAACTAATTGAGGCCCCATCATGGATCCTTGCGGGGCATCGCTTGACATATCCTGCCAATTAGAGTACCTGCCCATTATCCCTACTCTTTGTTTCTTGCCACTCAGCCAGTTTCCTCACCAGGTCAGTAATTTGCCATCAACCCCATGAGCTTCTATTTCAGCCTGGGTTCCCTCTCTCACTCCCTTAAATAGCGGACTGACAGACCCAATTTTCCAATCTAAAGGAGCAGTAACGGAACTAAGACTAGGACCTGGGACGGGCGGGTTGTCTTATGGGGAAAGGTTGAACAGGCTCGGCTTGTATCTACTGGAGTTTAGAAGAGTAAGAGGCGACATGACTGAAACATATAGGGGAGAATTTTCTCCGTCGGGGAGCTGGGCGGGTGCGCAGCCGATCACCGCCCACAATCCGCTGCGCACCGCCATTTTACATGGGTGAGCCAATAAAGGCCCACCAAGTGTGATGGGCATCCGGAAGTGCTGAGCGCTCCCTGTGCGGTTGGGGGGAGGAGGCTGAGTCGGGGCAAGCGCGCAGAAGAGCGCAGAAATCTCCCTGAGGCACAGAGCTGCCTCAGGGAGATTAGTTTAATGATGAAAAATTTAAATAAAGAAAAAAAAAAATTATTCAGCCATGTCCCCTCATGTGATAGTGAGCTGGGACATGTCAATGAATTTTAATTAAACATTTTATTGGATTTATAAACACTTCATGAAACCTCATCCTGCCCGTGGATGAAGTTTAATGATAAATGCAAAGTCCGCCTGGGCTCTTTGCCTGCCCCCCGCCGACCTTAAGGTTGGACGGGCAGCTCCGTTAATTCTTTTAATTAGTTTTAAAATGGCCTTAATTGGCCTTTGACAGATCGGCGGAGGCGCAGCCAACTCCGGTGCGCGCCCGCCGAACTGAAGATCAGAATGACGTGCGGTGACGCCGGGACGCACGCCCGAGTCACCACGCATCATTTTACGTGTCGGCGAGCAGGGCCCACCCCCACACACCGACCAGAAGATTCGGGCCATAGGATCCTGAGGGGCCTTGACAGGGTGGATATGGAAAGCATGTTTCCTCTTGTGGAAGAATCTAGAACAAGGGATCACTGTTTAAAAATAAGGGGTCACCCATTTAAGACAGAGATGAGGAAAAATTTTCTCTCTGAGGGTTGTGAGTCTTTGGAACTCTCTTCCTCAAAAGGCGATGGAAGCAGAGTCTTTGAATATTTTTAAGGCAGAGCGAGATAGATTCTTGACAAGCAAGGGGGTGAAATCATGGACAAGGCCTCACCAAAATTAACTTAGGCAGAATAACACTAAGAAGCATTAAAGAGTAACAAATCCCCGGGATCAAATCATTTCCATCCTCAGACTGTAAAGGGCGTGGGTGAGAACAGTGCAGACGCCCCAATTATCATCTTCAAAAGTTCTCTTCTGAACAAACAAATTTGGAGCAGGCCACTCGGGGGTGGGCGGGAATGTGGGGTTGAGGTTACAATCAGATCAGCCATGATCTTATTGAATGGCAGAGCAGGCTCGAAGGGCCGAGTGGCCTACTCCTATTTCATACGTTCGTAAGAGAACTTTTGGAGATGTTGGTAGGGCGTCTGCACTGTTCTCACCCACGCCCTTTAAAGTCTGAGGATGGAAATGATTTGATCACGGGGATTTGTCACTCTTTAATGCTTCTTAGTGTTATTTTGCCTAAGTTAATTTTGGTGAGGCCTTGTCCCCAGTTTAGAATTAGTTTCTTTCAGGTGCTCAGCATGCTACTCTATCAACATCTTCCTTTCTCCCTCAGGAAGGTTACCTAGCTTCCCCTTAAACACATCTCTGCGATTTGCCTGGCCTAGCGAGTTCTGCATTCGCACCACTTTCTAGGTGAAAGAATTCCTTCTGAATCCCCTGTTGGATTTAAGCAGCTACCTTGCTGGATAACTAGCTCTGGAAGGTTAGCGACATCGGAGGAAGTGGTTTACAGGAACAGAAACCTGGCACAAACAGAAGGAGGTTCACTAGCAAGAGAGAGAGTAACATCCAGAGCATGAGAGAGAAGCAAAGCCAGGGGCATGCAGAATGTGCAGGAGATACAGGAGGGAGGCCGCAGTGAGGGAGAGGCTGAAAGAAAGGACGAGAGAGAATTGAAGACAGCGACTAGCAAGGTGGCAACTGAAATTGTGTGAGGGGCACACGGAGGGTAAAAGTGAGAAACCGAACAGGCGCAGAGAGAGACAGAAAGAATTCGGGAAGAGTTCGAGTCAGAAAAATTAGAGCAGGAGAGAAGCCCAAAGGATCAGAGGGGAAAAAAGTTGGAAGGAATCAGAAAGAAGTGACAATTGAAGAAAGACAGGACTATATTCAGTTCTATCCCCTTTCTCTTTCTTCAACAGTTCCCAGAGAAATCAACTGTTTAAAAACCCCTGCTTGATCGCTGCATTTTTGAAATGTCTGCTGGTGCAGTAAACCTGTTCCCCGTCCGCCTGAAGCTTGTTCTTTAATTCGTAGATTCGAGAGCAAAATCGGCAGGATGTGAAGTCAGCGGGCCCACAGTCGCAGTTGTTGGCCGGAGTCATCACAGAGAAGAGCCGCAGCCCGGTGAGTTCTAACCATAGCATCGGCCACCCTGAACACTCCCAGCGACCCACGTCCCATTCATTCAACAACAAGTTTATGTTAGCTCCCCCTTTGAAGAGACTATGGTGGGGGAGGGGTAGTATCAGACATGATGGGCTGAATGGCCTCCTGTGCTGTATGGTTTTTATGATGAAAGGGATGGTGCAGGCATAACTGGCTGTAGTTTATCTGGGAGCTTAGGGGAATCCGGACTAAACACCAAATGCACCTTGGCGTTCCGAGATTCAGGAAAATGACGCTTTGTACACGCTTGCCTAGAGCTGAGCTGATGACTGTGCATGTTGCCTCTGTCAGTCCGCAGAGGGTATGCTGGCTTCGGAAGCCCAGACTCTGAGCCAGGAGGAGCTGCCGGAGGTGAGGAAAGAGCCCGAGCCACCGAATCCTTTCAACGAGCTTACAGACCAGGAACTGGAGGATTACAGGAGGGAGGTGGAGCGGAAACAGCTGGGCCTGGATGGTAATGTATCTCACTCCCTTGTTCACCAGATGTTCGGAGGGGTTTTGCAGGTTCAGATAACTATGACACAGAGTGTTGATAACTGTATCAGTACTGCAGGCGAGAAGGAGCTAGAGTTGTCTCCTGAGTCGGAAGGTTATGGGCAGAATTTTTCTCTCCCTGGGTGGCCACGC
The DNA here is from genome assembly GCF_964194155.1 of Cetorhinus maximus. Classification (NCBI taxonomy): domain Eukaryota; kingdom Metazoa; phylum Chordata; class Chondrichthyes; order Lamniformes; family Cetorhinidae; genus Cetorhinus; species Cetorhinus maximus. Next base: position 25,219,142 of record NC_135898.1, on the reverse strand, counting down.
GCCCGACCCGAGTGAGAGTAAAATAATGCGCGGTGATGAGGGGCGAGCATCACACTGTCATTGTGCACTCTCACAATATTTCGCTCAGCGGGCACGCGCGAGAGGTGGCAGTGCGCCCGCCAACAATTTGGAGGCCTATTAAGGCCCTTCGTCAATCAATTAAATCGGATTTTTCGCTGCCCATCCAACCTTTTGGTTGGCGGGCGGGCAAAAAGGCCAAGCAGCCTTTGGATTTTTTATGGAAACTCATCCACAGGCGGGATGAGGTTTCCAACAGGAATTAAAAATAAAACAAAAATGTTGAAATCTCATTTATAACATGTCCTTGCTCATGTGACAGAGTCACATGAGGGAACATGTTCACCTTATTTTTTTAAATCTTTATTTGTGCTGTTCTAAATCTTCAGCTCCCTGAGGCAGCACTGTGCCTTTGGGAAGCTTTCAGTGCGCGCATGCGCAAACATCCACGCCTGCCCTCCCTCCCCCCAACCTCTGCGGCGCTCAGCGTGGCAGCGCACAATTCATGCTGGCTGGCTGTTCGTTGGTCAGCCAGCGTCAAATCGCGATCGTGGCCCGATCGCGAGCGGCAGTCAGTTTCGCGACCGCTCCCGAGCCCGACGCCCCCACCTGCCCAACGAGGGCAAAATTTAGCCCTATGTGTTCAAATCCCACTTCAGACACTTGAGCATATAATTGAGGCTGAGTCTGCAAAGCGGCACTGAGGGAATGCTGCATTGTCAGAGGGGCCATGTTTTGGGTGGATGTAAAAGATCCCATGAGACTATCTGAAGAAGAGCAGGGGAGTTCTCCCCAGTGACCTGGCCAGCACTGATCCCTCAATCAACATCACGAAATTCAGACTATCTGGGTCACTATCACGTTGCAGTTTTTGGGAGCATGCTGTGCGCAAATTGGCTGCTGCGTTTCTTACATTACACTTCCATTTGCTGTCAAGCATTTTGGAATTGTGAGAAGTGTTGTAGACATCCAAATCTCCTTTTTCCCTTTCTTTATATCTTCCACAGTGCCCCCTATTCATGTTATCACTGACCTCACCCAAAACCCTGCTGCCTGTGTCTTAACTCAGAACTAGTCCAGTTCCCTTATCGCCTCCTGTGCTCGCTGACCCACACTGGCTCCCGGTCAAGCAACCCACGATTTTAAATTCTCATCCCTCTTTTCAAATCCTTCCATGGTCTCTCCTCTCCCTATCTCTGAAATCTCCTCCAGCTCCACAACCCTCCGAGATCTTTGCGCTCCTCCAATTCCAGCCTCTCGAGCATCCCCAATTTTAATCTTCCACCGTTGGCGGCCATGCCTTTAGCTGCCTGGGCCCAAAGCTTTGGAATTCCCTCCCTACACCTCCCCGCCCTCTCTACCTCACTTTCCTCCTTTAAGACACTCCTTAAAACCCACCTCTTTGACCAGGCTTATAGTCATTGGCCCTGATATGGCTTTTTGTGGCTCAGTGTCTTAATGTTGTTTGATAATACTCTGGTGAAGCACCACTGGGCATTTTTTGACCTAAAAGGTGCTATAAAAATACAAGTTGTTGTTGGGGTGGTCCACTTTAAAGTTCCCCCAGTAGGAAAGCCTGAATCCAAGGTAACACGGCCCAAACATTATTAAAACATAAACTGATCCTCAAAGCATTTGGAATAAACAATGAGAATGATTATTTTTGCACACAGGCGCAGATGAAGAGGATACGTCTGCTGGGATTTCTCCTCTGAAAACCCCACCTACATCACCATTAAAATCACCCACATCTCCCCGGTCACCAGGAGGTAAGCTGTTAGTGAATCTGCACTGGTCCCTCTACCTCACCAACGTTACAACGAGCTCAGCAACAAAACGATGCAGCTTCGTTTGCTAAATTCCTCAGCGAAATGCAATGGGAACCGTTGAAATGATTGTTCAGAAAGATGGTCATTCCCTGAATTAGCGTTATTAAAGCTTGATCCTTTCAGGGGTTCTGACAGCGGAGAGTTCCTGCTCACTGAGTCCCCGCTGATATCAGCAGCTCCTGACACTGAATCCCTGCTGATACCAGTGCTCCTGACACTAAATCCCTGCTGATACCAGCAGCTCCTGTCACTAAATCCCCACTGACACCAGCTGCTCCAAACCTCATTTGATACCAGCAGTTCCGGTTCACTGAATTTCACTGACACCAGCAGCTCCTGACACTGAATCCCATTTGATACCAGCAGCTCCTGTCACTGAATTCCCACTGATACCAGCAGCTTCTCTTTACTGAATCCCCATTGATACCAGCAGCTCCTGTCATTGAATCCCCATTGATACCAGCAGCTTCTCTTCACTGAATCCCCATTGATACCAGCAGCTCCTCCACTGAATCCCCACTGATATCAGAAGCTCCTGTCACTGTATGCCCACTGATACCAGCAGCTCTGGTTCACAATCCCCACTGATACCAGCAGCTCCTGTCATTGAATACCCACTGATACCAGCAGCTTCTGTCATTGAATACTCACTGATACCCGCAACTTCTCTTCACTGATTCCCCATTGATACCAGCAACCCCTCCACTGAATCCCCACTGATATCAGCAACTTCTGTCACTGTATGCCCACTATTACCAGCAGCTCTGGTTCACAATCCCCACTGATACCAGCAGCTCCTATCATTGAATCCCCATTGATACCAGCAGCTCCTGTCTCTAAATCCCCACTGATACTGTCACAGAGAGTGACTTTGCTGATACCAGCAGCTCCTGTACACTGATTTTTGGCGTCCATCTTTCCTTGTTGTGGTTGAGGCCCAGCTTCTTTTTCATACTAATGAAAGAATATGAATTGTGGGTTTGTGGACATCTTTGTGCCTGCCTTTGTGGGTTTCCCGCCCAGGGTGCTGATCTTTGTGATTTCAACACAAAGAAGGTGAACAAAATTGAAATGCAATGTGTTTCTGTTAGCTTTATACCCAAGTATAGGCTATTCCATGCTGTATACAGCTGGGTGTCTTATTCCCTGTGTACCCCCAGGAATCATATTTCCCGTGCACACCCAGGAATCTTATTCCCCGTGCACACCCAGGAATCTTATTCCCCGTGTACACCCTAGAATCTTATTCCCCATGCACACCCAGGAATCTTATATCCTGTGTACACCCAGGAATTTTATTCCCCGTGTACACCCAGGAATCCTATTCCCCGTGTACCCCGAAGAATCATATTCCCCGTGTACACCCGGGAGTCTTATTCCCTGTGTACCCCCAAGAACTATATTCCCCGTGTACCCCCGGGAATCCTATTCCCCGTGTACTCCCAAGAATCATATTCCCCGTGCACACCCAGGAATCCTATTCCCCGTGCACACCCAGGAATCATATTCCCCGTGTACACCCAGGAATCTTATTCCCCGTGTACCCCCAAGAATCATATTCCCTGTGTACCCCCGGGAATCTTATTCCCCGTGTACCCCCGGGAATCTTATTCCCCGTGTACACCCAGGAATCTTATATCCTGTGTACACCCAGGAATCTTATTCCCTGTGGACACCCAAGGATTCTTATTCCCCGTGTACACCCAGGAAACCTATTCCCTGTGTACACCCGGGATTCTTATTCCCCGTGTATACCCGGGATCCTTATTCCCTGTACCCACACAGGAATCTTATTCCCACTGTATCCCCAGGAATCTTATATACTGTGTACACCAGGGATCTTATATCCTGTGTATACCCAGGTATTTTTTGTCCCCTGTGTACAGCCAGACATTTACTATTATCTCTCTGTTTCTATTTGAAATATGTTTTTTCTTAGGTTTGTTCTGGTATGGCGTTGGTGTGCTGCTGGCTGTTTTTCTGTGTTATCTCTGTGTGTTTCTCTGTGTTATCTGTGTGTTTCCCTGTGTTACCTCTGTGTGTTTCTCTGTGTTATCTGTGTGTTTCCCTGTGTTATCTCTGTGTGTTTCCCTGTGTTACCTCTGTGTGTTTCCCTGTGTTATCTGTGTGTTTCCCTGTGTTATCTTTGTGTGTTTCCCTGTGTTATCTGTGTGTTTCCCTGTGTTATCTGTGTGTTTCCCTGTGTTATCTGTGTGTTTCCCTGTGTTATCTCTGTGTGTTTCTGTGTTATCTTTGTGTGTTTCCCTGTGTTATCTGTGTGTTTCCCTGTGTTATCTGTCTGTTTCTCTGTGTTATTTGTGTGTGTTTCTCTGTGTTATCTGTGTGTGTTTCTCTGTGTTATCTGTGTGTTTCTCTATCTGTGTGTTTCTCTGTGTTAACTGTGTGTTTCCCTGTGTTATCTCTGTGTGTTTCTGTGTTATCTGTGTGTTTCCCTGTGTTATCTGTGTGTTTCCCTGTGTTATCTGTCTGTTTCTCTGTGTTATTTGTGTGTGTTTCTCTGTGTTATCTGTGTGTTTCTCTGTGTTATCTGTGTGTGTTTCTCTATCTGTGTGTTTCACTGTGTTATCTGTGCCTGTTTCTCTGTATTATCGCTGTGTGTTTCCCTGTGTTATCTGTTTCTCTATCTTATCTGTGCATGTTTACCTGTGTTATCTGTGTCTGTTTCTCTGTGTTATCTGTGTGTGTTTCTCTGTGTTACCTGTGCCTGTTTCACTGTGTTATCTCTGTGTGTTTCTCTGTGTTATATGTGTGTGTTTCTCTATCTGTGTGTGTTTCTCTGTGTTATCTGTGTGTGTTTCCCTGTGTTATCTGTGTCTGTTTCCCTGTGTTATCTGTGTGTGTTTCTCTGTGTTATCTGTGTGTGTTTCTCTGTGTTATCTGTGTGTGTTTCTCTGTGTTACCTCTGTGTGTGTCTCTCTGTGTTATCTGTGTGTGTCTCTCTGTGTTATCTGTGTGTGTTTCCCTGTGTTATCTGTGTGTGTTTCTCTGTGTTATCTGTGTGTGTTTCTCTCTGTTATCTGTGTGTGTTTCTCTCTGTTATCTGTTTGTGTTTCTCTGTGTGTGTTTCTCTGTGTTATCTGTTTGTGTTTCTCTGTGTGTGTTTCTCTGTTTTATATCTATGCATATCTCTGTTATCTGTGTGTATTTCTCTGTGTTATCTGTTTGTGTTTCTCTGTGTTATCTGTTTGTGTTGCTCTGTCTTTCTCTGTGTATGCTTCTCTGTGTTATCTGTGTGTTTCTCTATCTGTGTGTGTTTCTCTTTGTTATCCGTGTGTGTTTCTGTGTGTTATCTGTGTGTGTTTCTCTGTGTTATCTGTGTGTGTTTCTCTCTGTTATCTGTTTGTGTTTCTCTGTGTGTGTTTCTCTGTTTTATATCTATGCAGATCTCTGTTATCTGTGTGTATTTCTCTGTGTTATCTGTTTGTGTTTCTCTGTGTTATCTGTTTGTGTTGCTCTGTCTTTCTCTGTGTATGCTTCTCTGTGTTATCTGTGTGTTTCTCTATCTGTGTGTGTTTCTCTTTGTTATCCGTGTGTGTTTCTGTGTGTTATCTGTTTGTGTTTCTCTGTGTTATCTGTTCGTGTTTCTCTGTTTTATCTCTGTGCAGTTCTCTATGTTATCTGTGTGTGTTTCTCTGTGTTATCTGTTTGTGTTTCGCTGTGTTATCCCTGCGTATTTCTCTGTGTTATCTGTTTGTGTTTCTCTGTGTGTTTCTCTGTGTTATCTGTTTGTGTTTCTCTGTGTGTTTCTGTGTTATCTGTGTATGTTTCTCTATCTGCGTGTGTTTCTCTGTGTTATCTGTGTATGTTTCTCTATCTGTGTGTGTTTCTCTGTGTTATCTGTTTGTGTTTATCTGTGTTATCTGTTTGTGTTTCTCTGTGTTATCTCCATGTGTGTGGTTCTCTGTGTTATCTGTGCCAGTTTTTCTGTGTTATCTGTTTGTGTTTCTCTGTTTTATTTCTGTGCAGTTCTCTATGTTATCTGTGTATGTTTCTCTGTGTTATCTGTGTTTCTCTGTTTTATTTCTGTGCAGTTCTCTATGTTATCTGTGTATGTTTCTCTGTGTTATCTGTTTGTGTTTCTCTGTGTGTGTTTCTCTGTGTTATCTGTTTGTGTTTCTCTGTGTCTGTTTCTCTGTGTTATCTGTTTGTGTTTCTCTGTGTTATCCGTGTTTCTCTATCTGCATGTGTTTCTCTGTGTTATCTGTGTCTGTTTCTCTGTGTTATCTGTTTGTGTTTCTCTGTGTGTGTTTCTCTTTGTTATCTGTTTGTGTTTCTCTGTGTGTGTTTCTCTGTGTTATCTGTGTCTGTTTCTCTTTGTTATCTGTGTGTGTTTCTCTGTGTTATCTCTGTGTGTTTCTCTGTGTTATCTGTGCCTGTTTCTCTGTGTTATCATTTTGTGTTTCTCTGTGTTATCTCTGCGCATTCCTCTGTTATCTGCGTGTGTTTCTCTGTGTTATCTGTGTGCGTTTTTCTGTGTTATCTGTGTGTGTTTCTGTGTTATCTGTGTGTGTTTCTCTGTTATTTCACATGCATTGTTTTGTGTTGACTCCATACTGTATTTCAATGAAAAGAGAAGCATCTGGTACACAGCAAGGGGCAATGCTGTTGATCCCTTCAGCGTCAGGCTGCTGGCAGGCATGCACAACATCAAGGTCAGGGTATCGCCAATCAATATGGGAACATTTTTGTGAGTTTTTTTCACTGAAGAAGGTTTCCCATTATGAAGAGTTAACCCCTTAACCCTCCCTGTTCCACAGAAGGTATCAGGAGACTGATGGTTTCCTGTTGATAGATATTTAGGAATGGTTGAGGTTGGTATAGGTAGTTATGCTATCTTTTTCACTTCCTCCCTTCCCTGAGGACGTTACAATATGGCCTGTGGCCCCTCAGTAAATGGCCGTTGGACAGAGAGTGCGGGTTGGCCATGATGTGCATCTCCAGTGTAGTGACAGGTCGGGAGAATTCTGACTTTTAAAAAAAAATTTTAACTCCCCCCATGCCAGCTGAGGTGAGGCTTATGGTAGTGACCACACCCTGCTCAACCCTGCCCCCAGTCCCCACCAACCCTGATCGCAGAGCAGCTAGTTCAGCAGTAGGAAAGCACTGATCTTCCTGATTTCAATCGCTTCAATGCTGGTGAGTCATTCAGGGAGTGGAACGTTGGTAGGAAGTGGGATTTCCCACCCCTTCCCCCCACCCCGACACCCACCACCCCTGATCCTGCCCATACCGGAAAGCCATTGACAATGAGATGCACTGCGTTGGGCTCCCAGTCTGTGTAGCACCTGTTTGGTTAACTGGGCAGCCGCAAGCTCTCCCATTGCAGGCAAAACGTGTGAGCCTACCCTGCGAGTCTTCAAAGCAAGGCTAGGGTACAGCAGCGCTAAAAACGTTGGCGCTGCCCCTGCCCTCGGCCTTGCTAGAGGGCAGCCCTGTGAGACCAAGTGGGTGCCTACCAGTTGCGTGCCACCACTGGGAAAGCGCAGAGCTCGGCTGCTCCCTGACTGCACTCCCCATTTTGTTTCAACATCAGAGACACTAGGTTTCAAACTGAGCCCTGTTAGGTAGACGGTTTCTCAAAGCCTCTCGCTTTTTGGTTGAAAAACGATGCTTCTTAATTTCTGTCGAATATGGTAATTGTGTGATGCACGCTGACCGGTGTCCATCTTGTCCCATCTGTGTTCTCTCTCTTTTTCCCTCATTTGGCTCACATTTAAAGGAGTTCCGCATGACACTGAGTACTTGTCTTTGTAGTAAGTATATTGTTCAACCCCACTCTCCCCTCCGTCCCTCGCCATGCCACCCCTCCACTCACCAGGTAACCCCTCGCAATCCTCAGTACCCTCCTTGGCCCAACCCTCCCCTCTGTGTGACACAGCAGGGACAGAGAAGTGACAGTGCAGCTTCCTTCAGTACCTGGGTCATGAATTGAGGAGCCCAAGTTCCTCACAAGTGAGACATCAGTTCCTGGCTGGGAAATGAGTGAGTGACTCATTGTGTTCCTTCTCAACCCTTCAGCTCCGCCTCACCCTCCACACTCACCAGCAAAGATTCACATCCCATATCAGTGACATTTCCACCTCCAAAGCTGTTTATCTCTGTGACTGTTGGTAACTCGAAAGAGTTTCCTCTCTGGCTGAAAGTGAGTGACTCCCCGCATCAGAGCTCAGCAAAGCAGCAGCACATTCGTGGCAGATTCTAACACTGTGTGTGTGTCCTGAGTGAGTTTGAATCTCACCCTCAGGGCTACAAGCTGCTTCTACATTTTTAATTTTGATTAAATTGAACATTAAAATTTGGCTTTGGATGCTGTAAACCGAAATAAGCAGGTTAACAATTCGCCCTCACACTACTCATTAGTACAGTCCTTTAATTTACATACCTGAATTAAAACTGATTTGGTTCTTTCCTGACCCCATCTTCACATTCCATGGGGCGGAATTTTACAAACAAACCAGGAGCAGGAGTAGGCCATTCAGCCCCTCGACCCTGCTCCACCATTTAATAAGATCATGGCTGATCTGATAGTCACCTGAAATCTGCATGCACCCCCCCCCAACCCCGGATAACCTATCACTCCCTTGCTTACCAAGGATCTATCTAGCTCTACCTTAAACATATTCAAAGACTCTGCTTCCACCGCCTTTTCAGGACGAGAGATGCATAGACTCTCATCCCTCTGAGAGAAAAAATTTCGCCTCATCTCTGTTTTAAATGGGCGACCCCTTCGTTTTAAACAGTGACCCCTCGTTTTACAGCCCTGTCATGGTGGGGATGGGGCCGTAAAATGAGGTGAGCTGTTCAAAAGTCCATTGACTTTAGCGGGACCGTAAAATCCCGCCCCGTGTTTATAAAAAAAACAGGGTGAAAGGAAGGGTGACCAAACGGCCAAATATCACACCATCACTTCACTTCTAGATGTGAACAGAGCCTAGGATAATGAGGCCGAGCTCCCCTCTTGACACCAATGGAGACTCTCAGATCCTTCGACCGCCCAGCAGTTATAACCCTCACTTTGATCAGCAGAAAGGGAGGAAGTTTCAGTAACACGTTCTCTGGAGTTGAGTTTAAAGTCCATTGAAGCAATAAACATGGTGTCACACATTAGCCTGAGGATTGGCTTCAGACTGTTGCTTCTCATACGTTTCGATCAATTGGTCCTCCAAACAGTCTTCTGTTTAGAATCAGAGCATCATCCAGCTTTGGTTCCCAAGTTCTCTCTCCTCGTGGTCGCTTTTAGGCCCCCTCCTTCTCCACATCTCTCAGCTGCCACTTGGGCTGCTCTCCGAGTGTTCCTGCTTGTGTACCCTGTGCCTAGAACCCTGGTCATGCTGTGTTTCTTGTGGATTACCTTCCTAAAGTGTGTGTATACATACGCCCTTGAGACCCCCTTCTCTCTACACCTTGGCTTCTGGTAACTGCTGTACACTCAACCCTCACTGGCACGAACGAGCGTCAGTCTTCTTTACCCCACTCTGGGTTTCACTGGAATAAAAGGTTGACTGGGAGCAGGAGAGGGGCTCGCACAGCGATGGAGGTCAGTGCAGCAACCTCCCTGTCCTGGAAGGGGCTGGGCAACCCTTTGACATAAGCTAAGCGCCAATTCAGACCTAGCTGGTCGTGGAGCGGAATCACAGCAGCCCCGCCACCCATCCCCACTCCCAGTCGCAAGGTCGGATGCCTGTGTACCAGAGATTTCCTTGGATAGAGAGCGGGATAAGTTTGAAAGGCTGCAATGTATTTGCCATTGTTCACTCTGTTTGAGCACTGACGAATCACCAGGCCTCACACCCTTGCACTGGGCACCCGGAGTGATAGGAGCCAAAGTCTCTGAAGCCATTTCCATTCAGCTCTCAGTAGAAGCAGTCGGTCCTGCAGTAAATTGCTCCAGTTAAATGTCCAGTAGAGTATGGGTGACGTTTTGAGTTCCACCTCGATCTCGACACGTTGCAACTCTCACATTCTTATTCCTTTGCCCTTTCTCCCCTTTCCTGAAGAAGCCAAGCTCCCCGACGACGCCGCGGGACTGGGCGAGACGGAGACAGCGGCGCCTGGAGTGGTGGCTAATGGGAAGCAGGAGGACCAGTCCGTGGAGGAGCAGCTGAGCAAAGGGATCAGCGAGATGATGACCAACGTGGAGAACGGCACCGAGGCCCCTGTGAAAACAGCCAAGGACAAAACGGAATCAGTGACCAGCGGCCCTCTCTCTCCGGAGGGCTCGCCATCCAAGTCTCCGTCCAAAAAAAAGAAGAAGTTTCGCACTCCATCTTTCTTGAAAAAGAGCAAGAAGAAAGAAAAATTAGAGTCTTGAATTATGGGGATGGGTGGGGTGGGGGAGGTGGGGGCAGAAAATAAATGTAAAAAAAAACCTTGTTTTAAGGAGCACCGAACACGAGCAGGGAGTTTTGTATTATAAAGCAGCGTTGTCAGTTAAATGCACCAACCTTTGTTTACGTTTACTCTAGTCCAGTGCAAAGTTACAACGTACGTGACAGCTGCCTGAGCACCAGGGGCTCAATCTCCTCTGGCCTGACAACATCTGTGGAGAGAAAGACAGAGTTAACGTTTCGAGTCCATATGACCCTTCTTCAGTCACAAGGACTTGAAACGTTAATGTCTTTCTCGCCGCAGATGCTGTCAGACCTGCTGAGTTTTTCCAGCGTTTTCTGTTTTTGTTTCAGATTTCCAGCATCCGCAGTATTTTGCTTTTATCTTAGCTGAATCTCCTCTGGTCCCCTCATAGTTTTGTTTTTTGCCTCTGTTTGACACATTTTCCGCTCCCCACTATTTTAACTAAGTGGGCTACCCTTTTATTTTCTCCTGGGCTCGTGGTTTAGTTACAACCCTGCCGGCAGGAATCTGAAGCAAACCCATAACAGCCAGCGCACTCGGATGAGTTGCAGAGGAACTTCAGCCGCCGCATTGTAGTCACAGTCCAGCTTTATATCTCCCGCACAGATTGCCTGCGTGTGTGCAGTGTTGTTTGGAGTGTTACACCATAGGTGTGCAAATAAAGGGTGCCTGAATTGGTGCCTTAAGCTAAAGGTACCTGAGCTGCAAGGAGAGGTAATGGAAAACATGAGGGTTAACTCTGTGAGAAGAGCAGGCTGGCTTGTTGAGCATAGTGGTAGAAGTATGCTGTATCCTAATGATATGTTGGATGTAATAGCAAACCCATAAGGGAACACAGACTCGAGCTGGACACAGGGAACTATTTTGATTCAGCGACGATACCAGAGGGGAGCAAAATTTATGGAACAGATCGCTGGGAAGGCAGATTGTTAGAAGCAGATTCAGGGAGGAGCCAGATAGCTGAAGAGGCTGATGTGTGAACTCTGGACCAGCCAGATTGGTCCTTGTTACCCCTCGAAATCTTAGTAGGAAGGAGCCCACGGGAGTGTTTAGATTTCCCTGCAGGTGAGTGTTTCCATATTTTTTTATTTCCACTGTCGTTCATTCTCCATAGGGTCAGATATTCCCAATAAATTCCAGCCATATTCCACAATTTATTTTGCGGCATAGGTTTAATACTGAGCCCCAGTTCCCGTAAAGGACAAACTGTTATTCTGTTATCTCCAGAGACACTATTGGCCTTACAGGTCTCCTGAACCCCTGGCAGGCCCACCACTGTTCTGGTGAGGGAAACCTCAATCTACTTTGGGCTTCAAAGCAGTGATTTCAGGAGAGGAGACATCCTCAAGACAGGGCCAAAGTCACCCAGTAACCGCAATGACCACTTGTGGCGAGCTGTCTAAAATAGCTACCACACAGCAGAGGACTGATAGGAGGGCTGCTGAAATCTCCCTTGGCTAAAGTTGCAAGGGGCATACGAAATGTCCATTTAATTTTGGAACATTTCTATTTTCAGATCTGTCTGAAAGTATCTCACTGATCTGTCAGATGATGCCAAATGTTCCAAACAAAGGACACTTGTCCTCTTTTGTTCTCTCCCTCCCTCTTTCTCTTTTTCTCTCTCTCTCTCTCATATTCTTTCTCTCTCTCCCTTCCTCTCTTTCTCTCTCCATCTTTTTCTCTCAATCCCTCCCTCCTCTCTCTCTTTCTCCTTCACTCTCTTTCCTTCTTTCTCTCTCTCTCTGTCCCCCTCTCTCTCTTTCTCTCCCTCCCTCGGTCTCTCTCATATTCTTTCTCTCTCTCCCTCCCTCCCTTTCTTTCTCTCTCCATCTCTCTTTCTCACTATCCCTCCCTCCCTCTCTCGCTCTCTCTCCCCTCCTTTCTCGCTCTCTCTCTATGTCCCCCTGTCTCCTTTTCTCTCTCTCCCTCTCTCTCTGTCTATCTTTCCCTCTCTCTTCTCTTCCATCCACCCCCCCCTCCGGCAACCTCTGGTTTGAAAGTGCCTATTAACAGCCGTGTTGTCTTTTCCCATAGTGACAGAGGAAGACTCCATCCCGTCACATCACAGAGAGAGACGGATAAACAAATGGTTAGGGATAGGATTCCTTGGAAAAGTGCTGAGAAAGATGGTTGAAGGCTGTGTGGAACATGATGGTCCTAAAGCTCCTCAAAGCTGGAAACCATCATGTCAAGGCGGTTGGGGGAGGGGAATGCAAGATGTGTGTGGTGCAAGTTTTGAAGTTTAGCTTGATTGTGGGGTCAAAAAAATTGGAGTCCATTGTAGTTTTATCCCCACCCAGCTTGATCACAGTGCCCGCAGGTCAAGCCAGACGACATTACTGGAACTTGGAGATAGTTACTGGTTGAGAAACCCCTGTATGAGTCTTCGGACATGGCCCCGTGCATCACAAAGACAATAGAGAAACTCAGTTGAACGGAGTTCATCTCTATAATAGTCCCTGTCGCCTTAATCGTTTAGCCATTTACCCACAGCTTTGCCTGCTGATTGGATGAGGAGATTGATAAAAAGCAATGATGAGGTTTGGTGGGTACATTGCTGCACTTGTAATCGAGAGAATGTGAGTTCACATCACACCGTGCCAGTTTGAGAATGTGAATTTGCCTTTTGAAAGAACGGGTCTGGTATTGGTATAAGTGACTGGGCTGTCTGATGGACGAGGTCATTTGCAGATGAAGTCATGTTGTGCAGCCAGCGCATGGTGGTGTCGCACAAGGAGCGGTGTGCAACATAGCAGCAGCACCACTCTCCATCCCTTAGAAAAGTGGGGAAAATGTGGGATTTTTTTTTAGCCCATCTCTCAGGTTTTCCATAAGTATAGGATGCAAATCTGCCAGTATGGGCCTAGTGTGTTTTGGTTTGGTTCGAGTAGCAGGATGATAGATGGGTGGGAGTGCTGCTGAATGTTTTTTAACACATGGGTCGGCTTTCATGGGGGCGATTGCCGAAATTGAGCAGATTGTGAAGGCTTTCTGAAGCTCAGTGCTGAGATGTGGTCATCAGCACACTGCCAGGTATACTGTGACTCTTTACACCAGTGTCCAAGGGCTCCTCATGCATTTTGGTCTTGGAGATTACTCCTTCTGTATGTACACACACGGACACACACACACACACGGACACACACACGGACACAGACACACAAACACAGACACACACACACCACAGACACACACACAGACACACACACATCACAGACACACACAAACACGGACGCACACACACCATGGACACAGACACACACACGGACACACACATGCCACGGACACAGACACACACACACACCGTGGACACACACACACACACCACGGACACAGACACACACACGGACACACACACACCATGGACACAAACACGGACGCACACATACACCACGGACACAGACACACACACACACCACGGACACAGACACACACACACACGAACGCACACACACACACCACAGACACACACACACACAGACACACACGGACGGACACACACACCACGGACACAGACACACACACACACATGGACGCACACACACACGGACACACACACACACACATGGACACACACACACACACCACGGACACAGACACACACACACGGACACACACACACGGACACACAACACATACACACACCATGGACACAGACACATACACACCACAGACACAGACACACACGGACACACACACATCACAGACACAGACATACACAAACACAGACGCACACACACACACCACGGACACAGACACACACACGGACGGACACACACACCACGGACACAGACACACACACATGGATGCACACACACACACAGACACACACACGGACACACACACACCACGGACACAGACACACACGGACACACAACACATACACACACCACGGACACAGACACGCACACACCACGGACACAGACACACACACGGACACACACACATCACAGACACAGACATGCACAAACACAGACACACACACACACCGTGGACACACACACGCCACGGACACAGACACACACATCACAAACACAGACGCACACACACACCACGGACACAGACACACACACACATGGACGCACACACACACGGACACACACACACACCATGGACACAGACACACACACGGACACACACACACCACGGACACAGACACACACAGACACACAACACATACACACACCACAGACACAGACACACACACACCACGGACACAGACACACACACGGACACACACACATCACAGACATACACAAACACAGACACACACACACACCACGGACACACACACGCCACAGACACAGACACACACATCACAAACACAGACACACACACACACCATGGACACAGACACACACACACACCACGGACACAGACACACACGGACACACACCACGGACACAAACAAACACGGACACGCACACACACCACGGATACAGACACACACACACACATACACGGACACAGACACACATACACACACGGATGCACACACACACCAAGGACACAGACACACACACACACACGACACACACACACACGGACCCAGACACTCACACACGGACACACACACACACACGGACACACACACACACACACACCACGGACACAGACACACACATGGACACACACACCACGGACACAGACACACACACACACACACACATACACACAGACACACAACACATACACACACCACGGACACAGACACACACATGGACACACACACACACCACGGACACAGACATACACAAACACAGACGCGCACACACACCACGGACACACACACGGACACACACACACACCACGGACACAGACACACACACACTCCACACCACATACACACACGGACCCAGACACACACACACGGACACACACACACACACACACCACGGACACAGACACACACACATACACACGGAGACATACACACGGACACACAACACATACACACACCACGGACACAGACATAGACAAACACAGACGCGCACACACACCACGGACACAGACACACACTCACACGGACACACACACACACCACGGACACAGACACACACACACCACGGACACAGACACACACACACACCATGGACACAGACACACACACACGGACGCACACGCACACACACGGACACACACACACCACGGACACAGACACACACACTTCACACCACACACACACACACATCACACCCAAACACCACACACACACCACACACACATGCCACACATACACCACACACACCACACACATTCATACACCACACATCCCACATACACCATACACACACACCACACACACCTCACGTAAACCGGCAGGGTTTCTCCAGCATTTTCCTTGCCACTTGGTACAGCAAGCATTCGCAGAGAAATGAAGCCCCGTCTTTTACTGATTTAAAATACCCGTGTGTGGTAAGGCAGGGCCGTAACCAACCTGGACATTCACCCAGGAATGGCAAACAGAGGGAGGTGAACCCAGTCCCAGGTTGGATCAGCTGAGGGCCCAGTGACAGGCCAAAAAACTGGAAAGTTTCGCCTTAAAACTGTTCCTGCTTCTCTGTGGGTTGTTTTTTACCTCCAGTGTAAACAAATAAATAACTTTTGGTTAGAGTATCAGAACCAGCTGGAAGAAGCAGCAGGTATCGAATCTTACAGCACTAAAGGAGGCTTTTTGGCCCGTTGTACCTGTGCCAGCTCCTTGCTAGAGCTATTAAATTAGTCCGAGCCCCTCTTCTTGCTCCATAGCTCTACAATTCTTATTTTTTCTCATATTTATCCAAACGCCTTTTGTAGGTGATTGTTGAACCTGCTATTACTGTACTTTCCGATCATGTCCATCCATTACATAAAACAATGTACCTTCATGTTCCCACTGGATCTTTTGTCAATTCACTTAAATACGTGCCCTCTGCTCACTGACCCTCCTGCCGTTGGAACCCGTTATTTACTCTGTCAAAACTCCTCATCATTTTGAACAGCTCTAATAAATCTCCCCTGAACCTTCTCTGCGCTAAGGAGAACAATCCCTTGGTTCTCCAGTCTCATCCTGCTCAATCCCCTCTGCACCCTCGCCAAGGAAAAACAAATAAGATCCTGAGGGGACTTGACAGGATCAATGTGGAGAGGATGTTTCCTCTTTTGGGAGAATCTAGTACTAGGGGCCACTGTTTAACTATAAGGGGTCACCCATTTAAGACAAAGATAGTCATTTGGTAGTACATAACTTGAAAATTGCTGAAAAAAGAGACATGTCAAAGTTTTTTGTCTTACACTCATCAGGACACTTTGCAAGAATAGCAATATAAGGGAAATTGGTATTGGTATTCTTGCAAATTGTCCTGATGAGTGCAAGATGAAAAACTTTGACAAGTCTCTTTATTCAGCAATGCTTAAGACAGAGATGAGGAGAAATTGTTTTCTCTCAGAGGGTCATGAATCTTCCTCAAAAGACGATGGAGGCAGAATCTTTGAATATTTTGAAGGCAGAGGTAGACTCTTGATAAGCAAGGGGGGTGAGAGGTTATCAGGGGCAGACGGGAATGTGGGGTTGAGGTTACAATCAGATCAGCCACAATGTTATTGGATGGTGCAGCAGGCTTGAGGGGCCGAGTGGCCTACTCCTGCTCCTAATTCGTATTTAAGGCTTTGACATCTCTACAGATCCTGGCTTTGGGTAATTATTGCCGTGGGGACGAATTGCTTGTGAAGTTTATTTGGAAGGACAGACTGAAGGCCCAAAGCCCCTCAATCCCCAAGCCCCCACCCTAAGGGCACACAAAATAAAATGGTAAATAATGAGTGGGGCCCTGACAATCAATGGAAAATAATCAGCCCCTGAGGAGACTCCTTCTCATCAGCTCAGGCTTGGAGCTGACACTCTGGAGAATACAGTTACTGCAGAAACATGGACTGAGTTACGATTGTGTTGTATGATGGCAGTCAGAATCGAGGGCAGAGATACAGGGCAGGGAATGAATGCAAATGGAGAATCCCCTCGCTTTCCTCACGAATAGAAATCCTGCGCAGTGCTAGGGAAGGCCATTCAGCCTATTGAGCCCACCCACCTTTCCCAGTGCTCACAATCATGAGGGGTCTTGAGAGATAGATAGGGAGAAACTGTTCCCATTGGCAGAAGGATCGAGAACCAGAGGACACTGACTTAAGATAACTGGCAGAAAGAACCAGAGGCGAACATGAGGAACTTTTTTTCTTACAGTGAGCGGTTAGGATCTGGAATGCACTGCCTTAGAGTGTGGTGGAGGCAGGTTCAATCGGGGCTTTCAAAAAGGAATTGGGTAATTATCTGAAAAGAAAATGTTTTCTAGGCTACAGGGAGAGGGCGAAGGAATGGGACTAGCTAAATTGCTCTTACAGAGAGCCAGCATGGCAACAATGGGCTGAATGGACTCCTGTGCTGTAACCATTCAAAGATTCAGTTAGAATATGGCTGACCTATACATCAACGCCACTTCCCTGTCTTTTCTCCCAATCCCTTGATACCTCTACACAACTCAATGATCTGTTCCCTTAACCTCTGTCTCTGAGCGTTGAGCTGTTTGTGAAATATCTTGGGTGTTTCATTTATGGTGAATTTAATCTGTGAGTTGGATGGTGGTACTTTCAGGAGCAGGCAGGGCCATGGTGGGGTGTTTGGAATTGTTTATGCCACCCCACCATAGTCACAGCCACCCCGACCAGTGCCAACAGCTGCCTTGGGCTTCTCCATCTCTGTTTGAGCTTTGAGCTTCATTGTCGATGGATATGGGGCCACAATCTCCTGATGTGCCTTGTGTAGAGCGTGTTAGGCATCGTCATTGCCAAAGTTGCCTGCACAGACCCCAGAAACCTGTCCTGCAAGCCTCTGATCATTGTGTCAAGCAGTCGAACTAGTTCTGCAACAGGTCCTTGATTGCTGCAGCTTCCGGGAGAGTAGTACCCTTTGACTGGGCACTTTGTCCCCTAGCACAGTAAGCAACCTAATCTGAAGTCATCATCCCACAGTGTCATGCAACCCACTATTTATGGCTCTGGTCTCATTAGGAACATGAGAAGCCCAATCAGACCGATCGGAAAAGGCCCTTGAGTCTCTTCCTGTCGCTCAATTAGATCATGAGAGACATGCATCTTAACTCCACCTACCTACCTTCGTTCCTTAATCTTAATACCCTGACCTATCAGCCTCACATTTGAAATTTTCATATGGTCCACAGCCTCAAGCACTCTTTGAGGGAGAGTTTCAGATTTCCACTGCGCTTTGTGTGAAGAAGTGCTTTCCGACAGCACCCTTGAACAGCCTCACTCCTAATTTTGAGCTGCCTTGTTCTGAACTCTCTCACTAGAGATCTAGCAACCCTATTAAATTCCCTAGTCATCTTAAACATCCCAGTTAAATCACCCGTACACTAGTGTATGTGGTTGCTTATGGGTTTGTTTAGCATGAACCTACCTCAAAACAGCTTTATCCTGGATTAGATGACCCTCATCTGGATGGGCCAAATGCTTCATTCTCTGTAATTTAGACTTTATTTTCTGCATCAGACTCCGTGAAATGTTTTTTCTTCTGTCACACGGGGGGCTGTGCTCTTATATCATATCTGGGAGACAATCAGAAAAATTCATTTGGACTCTGGGACAACCTAATATAATCTGTGTTAACTAAAAGACAACCACAGGCATGTCACATTATAAAATACAACAGAGCAGCACTGAAGATGGTGATTTATTCCATCGAGCCTGTGTCGTCTCTTTCGGAGAATAATCCAGTGAGTCCCACTCCTCCACATATCCCTGCCAGTTTTGCTTTTATCCAATTCCCTTTTGAAAGCTACAATTGAATCTGTTTGCACTCCCACTGTCAGGCAGTGCATTCCAAATTCCAACCACGCATTGTATAAAATAGTTTGTCCTCGTGTCACCTCGAATTCCTTTGCCTGTCACCTTAACTGTGTGCCCTCTGGTTATCGACCCACTGGAAACAATTTCTCTTTATTTATTCTGTCTAAACCCGTCATGGTTTTAAACACTTCGATTAAAGCTCCCCTTCGCCCTCTCTGCTCTAAGGCAAACAACCCCAGCTTCTCCAGTTCATCTCATCCCTGAAACCATACTATTAAATCTATTCTGTACATTTCCCAAAGCCTTGATGTCCTTCTTAAAATGGGGTGCCCAGAACTGGGCATGATGGGGCTGAGCTACTTAGGTTTAGCAGCCTTTTTACTACCTTCAGAGATTTGTCACAAACACTCCCCAAGGAACCTCTGTTCTTGAATCCCCTATAAAATTGTTTCACTTTGATTGTCCCTCCTCATACTTTTTAACCAGAATGGATCACCTCACACATGCACAATATAATGTAAATAAGATTAAATACGCCCAGGAAAAAGATGCATTTAAAGTACCCAACCAGCCCGTGCTTGCAAAACTCAAAGCACAGTATCCAGCATGAGAAGTGATTCTGCGACTGGACAACATTTGCTAAATAACCCACAGTGCGCTAAGAATTATGCTGACAGCTAATTTAAGATTGTCAGTCAGGCTCACAATGTGGTGCATTTGTGTGTACTGGAAGCTGCATATATTAATATAGAGAGCCCCTGTTCTTTGCCAACAGAAAGAACATGTACACACATTGTGCCTATTTCAGCTAAACAAAATAAGTGACAGCCACTCACTGACTCATTTCTCAGGGCAACGCCTTGAGCAATCAGGGTCAAGCTACCTGGTTTAAATTTCACACAATGCTTGGCAGTTAGCTGTCAGTCACCATCAGTGGTGCATTCTCCATGGCAACGCCACTTGCCAACCAATCAGCACTCTCTTCATATACAGTATAAATTGTTATTATACCCTTATACTGGTATTCTTGCGAGTGTTCTGATGAGTGCCAGACAAAAAGATTCAACATGTCCTTTTTTTCAGCAGTACAAGTATTCACCAAATAAGAAATGCTGATTCTATATGACCTCTATGCAACGTGTCGATTTGAATGATTAATGTGAATTTAGGGCAAGAATGATAGAGCTTCAGCGATGCAGTCTCTTCACATTCATAACTGAAGTAAATTTATGCTTGTGTGTGTTGCCTGACACCATTTCAGATTTCCAAGAGGCAATATCGCCAATCAGGACCCCTTCTACTAAACATAGAATTAGCATAAATTGCAGGTAACGTACAAACGTCTTAATTATTGTTCTGTCGACTTTGACCATTTAAAATAAGGAGTGCCATTGACACCGCTGGGTGCAGGATTCAGGGCTTACTGGAGCTGACAATCAGGGAAGATGAGAAGGTTTTGTTTACACGGTGAGTTGTTGTTGTTGTCTGGAACGTGCTGCCTGAAAGGGAGGCAGAAGCAGATTCGATAGTAACATCCAATTGGATAAATAGTTGAAAGGGTGCAGGGTCATGGGGAAAGACAAGGTGAGTGGAACTAACTGGATAGCTCGTTCAAAGAGCTGGTGCACACACGATAGGCTGAATGGCCTCCTCCTGCAATATAAGGTTGTATGATGAACGTGTGGCTGATGATGAATCATCTTTGGATTAATGATCCTTACTGCATGGGCGTAATTAGCATTAGAACAGTCGAACTCCTTTAACCTGGTATTCTCTCCCAGGTTCGAGGTGACCACAGCACACTAGCTTACTCTCTTTGATCAGAGTGTCTGATATGCATGCACACCCATCACCATGCTTAACAATCTCCCACTCATACCCTGAGAAGTCTGCCCCCAATTATCTTGTTTTTGCCAGATGGCACCTTCGTGAAGGGAAGGGAGATGCCCAGAGAACATTGGGGTGCACAATGGTAAGCCCCAAGGCTCATGGACGAGCAAGTGCACATAGCTTTCATTCCAGAGGACTGGCATTGAACACTGGCAAGCTCTCTGCTGTGTGCCCAGCCAGTACCACACTACCCATTCAGGCAGGGTTTGAGCCAACAGAACAAGGGTATGCCCATGGTAACTCTGTAAAGCAGGGCATGCTTTTCTTAGCTGGATCAAAGGCATTAGTGGTTCCCTGTTATGTTGCTCACAGTGAGTGGGAGGATAGATGAACACAAATCGTGGAATGGATACGGCACAGAAGGAGGCCATTCTGCCTGTCACATCCGTGCTGGCTCTCTGCAAGAGCAACTCAGCTACTCCCACTTTTCCCAAACAGCCCTGCAAATTTTTTTCTGTCATGTCCAGTACTTGTCAGGAAGTGTGTGACGTTTACAGGAGGACTCGCTGGTTGGTTCTGAAATGATGTCGACATTGGTCCTTTAAGCACAGACTTCTCAAAATGTCTGGTTCCGTCACAAACACCTGATGGATGACTGGCATCCCCTCTGGGTCATGGGTACAAATTGAGCTGAACCAGTTAGGAGGGGGTATTCTTCTGTCAAATGCCACAAATAAATTGGCCCATTCTGTACCTAGGTGAAGGCAGTGGCATAGTGGTATTGTCACTGGATTTGCCTTCTAGGGTAATGCTCTGGGGAATGATTTGAATCCCACCCTCGTAGATGTTGAAATTTAAATTCAATAAAAAACCATTGCTGATTGTTTTAGGAAGGGAAATCTGCCATCCTTACCCGGTCTGGCCTACACGTGACTCCAGACCCGCAGCAATGTGGTTGACTCTGACATTCTGAACAAGGCCTCTGAACAAGGGCAATTAGGGATGGGCGATAAATGCCAGCGATGCCCACATCCAGATAAAAAAAAGCCTCCCAAACTCAAAAAATGGTGCCAAATTTGAAATCTGAAATTTGCTGTGAAATCCCAACATTGGAGGTACAATGTTATACAGCGATTATTCAACTAAACTCCGTGTGTTATGAAAATAAATGTAATCAAATATTAGCATAACATCCTGAATGCACAATAATGCGACAAACATGCAGCAGGAGTGAAGGTCAGAAACATGGGCCACACTACTCTTCCTCTGACCCATCTCCCGAAACATGGAATCACCCCAGTTTATGTCGGCTTTGTCCAAGCTGCACCAGAGTTGTGAATGTTACAGAGTCTGTATTTGTCCATATCTCACTTCTCAGTCTCCGATTGGTTCAGTGATCACATCAGTGACAACATCTGCACTCAAGTGATTGACCCCCACTCCAGCCACTTGAGCACAAAATTGAGGCTGCTACTCCAACGCAGTGCTGAGGGAGTGCTGCATTGCTGGAGATGCCGTCTTTTGTGTGAGACGATAAGCTGAGACCTCATCTTCCCGCAGATCGGTGTAAAGGATCCCTGGCCACTCTTTCGAAGAAGGGCAGGGGAGTTATCCTTTGCGTCCTGGCTAATATTTCTCCCTCAAGCTCATGATTTCATTATGAGAGCTTGCTGTGCGCAAATTGCCTACATTGTAACAGTGACTACACTTCCAAAAGTATGCCTTTGGCTGTAAGGCCCTTTGGGACTTCTGGTGGCTGTGAAAGGCGCTATGCAAATGCATCTTCTTGTTTCCCCACATTCTGTGCTTACAAACTGCCAATCGGAGAGATCCTGAGTGGGAGTCTATTGTGCGTAAAATCTCCCGTGAAGATTCTGGGCCCTGGGGAAAATGCCCTCAAGACCAGGTTGTTCCTTCAGGGCAGTTGCCACATGAAAGACTGGCTGCCGTGCTGCATCTCATGAATTTATAAATTGTAAGAGCCAAATGGAGTGATTGTTACAGTATCCACTCGGAGTATGTGCTAATTCCAATGAATGTCCATCTTCCTGTGCTTTCACAAATCACAAGGGTAATTCAGCATTGACTCCCCCGCTGGACTCTTCAATTGTTTTAAATGACTCCAAGCATTCTGCCTCCGCTCCTCAACACGGAATCTATTCCAGCTAATCATTCTGAATGAGATTTCCCTCACCAGTCCGAGAGTTGCTTTTTCCTAGTTTTGAACCTGTGTCTCCGTCTCACAATGTAAAGCAAGATCCCAGAAGCTCTCCAAAGCTCCTGTGCCAGCACAGGTGACAGGCTGCCGCGATTAAGAGCAAACCTCTACCATTTGGAGGACTCGGCGATATCACTGTATCAAAATCCAACTTCAATATTCGTTGTTGGACAGGTTACATAAGATTCCCACACTTGAGATTCACAACACACACATGGAATGCAAACCAAATATTAAAAAGACCAAGCTTCTTACCATTGCTATATAAATCCTTCACTGTATAATGTACCATTGACTCCCGACTTCCTAATGTTTGTGACCATAGAGCACTTAAAAAAAAAGGTTCTGGCTATATATTGTTCCAAGACTTTGATGCATTCCTTTGTGCTTGTTTTTAGCGAGCTATGTAACTTGTGCTGTCTGTGTCTGACAATCTATGGCAGGAGCCACAATCCAATGTAATGTATATGGCTTGATGTCTATATATAAGATAAAAAAAGTGTTGATGCATTGCATTATGGTGCCTCAGTGTGCTTCAGACTCCATGTAAATACCCATCTGTTTCCTCTTGACGTATGCCTGGTTCCCTGACCTAGTCTTGTATCTAATATTCTGCACTATCATTAAAATGAGCTTTGAAATAGCCAGTCTAAAAACGAGACACTGATTACTGCATACAATGACTGGACAAGTGACAGATGGAATTTAATACAAAGAAGTGTGAGGCAACATATTTTGGCAGAAGGGATAAGGATGGGTGATATAGAATTAATGGCACTATTCTGCAGGGACAGAGGGAGCTGGGGGTCCATGTGCATCGATCTTTGAAGGTAGCAGGACATATTGAGAGAGTGGTTAGCAAAGCTTATGGGATCTCAGGCTTCATAAAGAGAGGTATTGAGCACAAAAGCTGAGCCTTTATAAAGCTCAGGGTTAGGCCACAATTTGAGTATTGTGTCCAGTTCCAGTCACCACATTTTAGGAAGGATGCGAGGGTCCTTGAGAGAGTGCGGGGGGATTTACCAGAATGCGCGGACCTGCTATGGATGTGAGTGGCAGTCGGGGAGGATAAAAGAACGCGTGGACAATGTATTCCAAAAAGAAGCTAGGATTGAAGTCACAGGACATAGCAAGATATTCATTTAAACTAGAAACATAGAAAATAGGAGCAGGGGTAGGTCATTCGCCCCTTCTCCACCATTCAATATGAACATGGTAGATCCTCTATCTCAACACAGTAATCCCACTCTCTCCCCATACCCATAAATGCCTTTAGAGTACAGAAATCTATCTATTTCTTTCTTAAATATATATTTTTTTATGGGTTATGGGCATCACTGGCCAGGCCAGCATTTATTACCCATCCCTAGTTCAGAGGGCATTTAAGAGTCAACTATATTGCTGTGGGTCTGGAGTCACACATAGGCCAGACCAGAGAAAGGATGACAGATTTCCTTTCCTAAAGGATATTAGTGAACCAGATGGGTTTTTACAGCAATCAATAATGGTTTCATAGTCACCATTACACTTTTAATTCCAGATTTTTTTTCCCCCTCATTGAATTCAAATTCCACCATCTGCCATGGTAGGATCTGAATATAGGTCTCTGGATTACTGGTCCATCAACAATACCACCATGCCATCACCTCCCTGTATTCAGTGACTCAGCCTCCACAACCTTCTGTGTAGAGAATTCAGGTTCACCACCCTCTGAATGAATAAATTTCTCCTCATCTCAGTCCTAAATGGTCTACCCAATATCCTGAGACTGTGACCCCTTGTTCTAGACCCCACCCCCGACAGCCAGAGGAAATATCATCCCTACATCCAACCTGTCCATCCCTGTCAGAGTTTTATACGTTTCAATGAGATCTCTTATTTTTCTAAAGTCAAGTGAAAACAGGCCTAGTCGACCTAACATCTTATATAACAACCCTGCCACTCCAGGAATCAGTCTAGTGAACCTTTGCTGCGCTCTCTCTATGGCAAGTATATCCTTTCTTAGGTAAGGAGACCAAAGCTGCACACAATACTCCAGGTGTGGTCTCACCTAGGCCCTGTACAGCTGCAGTAAGACATCCTTGCTCCTGTACTCAAGTCCTCCCGCAATGAGGGCCAAAATACCAGGAGCTGGAGAACTCCAAATTCCAATCAGGGAATAAGTATAACAGTAAGTGAATTAACAACAATATTAGCACAGAGCATTATTAAAGTTAATAGTTCAAACTACTATTTAGAATCTCAAAGGCGGAGTAGAGATTATTCTATAGACCATGAATGGACAGCTGAGACTTGTTGCTTGCAGTTCCTGCATCACGTGTGAACCTCAGTGCATTTCGTGTGTCTTAGGTCAACACGTGTAAGAAGAGTCTCCAGCCGTTTCAGCTCGAGCTCAGGACTTCCGAGCTTGACAGGGTAGCCAGAGTCACTGTGGAGCGTCAGGGAGGATGAGAGTTTCCTGGATCATACCTTGCAAGAGGTGGTCATCCCAGAGGTAATGGGAGCTCGGTATAGCAGATGGGTGGCCACCCGGAGGAGTAGGAAGAGGCTTGAAGTCTTCATGCCACCCTCAGATACTCGGTATTGGAGATGACTGGGAGTGGCAATACCGTGAAGGAATGCAGCCGAGACCATGGCTCCAATCGCCAAGGGACTGCCCAGGAGGGAACCGCAAAGAGTAGAAATGCAGTCGTTCTCGGAGATCCCATAAGGGGAGAGACAGGAATTTCTGTAACCGCCATTGTGAGTCCCGCATGGTGTTTTGTCTCCCTGGTGTCAGAGTAAAGGGTGTCATAGAGAGGGTGCAGAATATTCTGCGACAGGAAGGGAGTGAGCTGGACATTGTGGTAGACGTTGGTACCAACAATATAGAAAGGGCAGGTATTAAGGTCCTATGATCAGACTTTCAGAAACTAGGGAGGAAGATTAAAAAGTAGGATCTTGAAGGTCGCAATCTCTGAATTACTCCCAGTGCCACGTGCGGGAGTTGGAATAGGAAAATAGGGAGGATCAAAGCGTGGCTTGATGTATGGTGCAAGAGGGAAGGCTTCAGATTCTTGGGCCATTGGTATTAGTTGTGGGACATAAGACATGGGTCAAAAGGAATGGGTCACACCTCAGAAGAACTGCAACCAATGTCTCTGCCAGGAGGTCCATTTGTGTGGTTGGGGAGGGGATAATCTAAATTGGCAGGAGGATGGGCACCAGCATATAGAAGTAGAAAAAAATGAATAAGATGCATAAAGTGAGAGTGTTGGATAGAATTAGATAGGAAAGTACCATATTGGATAGGAGTAGACTATAGAACATAGGGAATGCATGCATAGAAACACACAAAATGTGATGAATAAAGTGGGTGAACTACAAGCACAAATATCCCTGTGGGAATGTGAAGTGGCAAGAACAGAAGAATGGCTTAAAAATGCTGAGGACTGGATGTTTAATATTCAAGGCTACAAAGTATTCAGATAAGCTAGAGAAGGGAAAAAGGGAGGTGGGGTAGCAGTATTAATTGGGGAAGACTTCAGTGTTGGAAGTAGAGGATGTCTTTCAGGGGCCAAGGATAGCATCCATTTGATTAGAGTTGAGAAGCAAGTATGGGTATTCGATAAACCTCCAAATAGTGAGAGAGAGGAGCAAATCTACAGAAATGTGCATGAACTATCGACTGATCATATTGGGGAACTTCAATTGCCCAAATATCGATTGGGTTAATGTTGGAGTAAAAGGTAAGGAGGGGAGTGGAATTTCAGAAATGTGTTCAGGAGAACCTTCTTGACCATTGGTTCTCAGTCCAACTTGGAAGGGAACAGCACTGGATCTGGTGCTGGGGAGTGAGATGGACCAAGTGTCTGTGGGGGAGGGCTTTGGTATGAGTGATCATCGTATCCTACGGATTTGATGGAGAAGAGCAAGGCGCAGTCTGAAGTAGAACTTCTCGATTGGAAGAGGGCTAGCCTCAATAGGATGAGAGGGGATCTAGCCAGGGTAAAATGGAACCAATGGGCACGGTGGACCCCCAAAGGAGGTACCCCCTTCCTGACATATTTGAAGACGTGGGGGGCCACATGAAATAAAACAGGGGTCAGCCCATCACCTTCCACCCATCCCCAAGCTGTCCCCCATATTATGGGGAGCAGGTAAGAGCGCATCAGGCAGCCCACCTGCCCTTAGGCCTGTTGAGGCCCTAAAGTAGCCAATTAAAGACCGCTTACGGACCCATTCCACCTCTGCTACTCTAAGACATTGGGCAGGGGAAGATGGAAGGAAGGTTTACACAATTTTAACAGCTCAGGTTAAAAGGCAGGTATGGGGTACCTCCTCTGGGGGTCCACTGTGCCCATTGGTGGCACAAACCCGAGGATGGGACCCACTTTGTGCTTCCCCCATTGTCCTCAAAAACCCTAACCTGCATTCTCCTCTCCATCTCCCACCCCCACAAATGTAAATCTAGGGATTTGGTCAGGGATGGACTGGGCACCCCAGTGAGGGGCAGAGTCATCTGGAAGTCTGGGAGCCATCTTCCTTCTTCTCAGGACTGCCTGTAGTCCCAGCAGTGGCCACTACTTACTTCTGGCGCTGTCGGGACTACTCAAGATGCTGGCCAATTTGGGTTGGCCGGCACCTCCTGAGGGCGAGTCTTCCTGAGGGGAGGCAGTCCCACTCTCATCTTGTTAATGCTCCCCCAAGTGTATAATCGCTGCGAGGCAGCCAGATTTAAAGTTGGCATAGTGCCGACCGACTTTTCAACCAGTGGGCGAGGAATCACCTCTCCGTAAAATTCATCCCAATACACTTTGTATCGAAGTTGACTGAAGAAGAGGAGGCTGTCAAAATGTCGGTAGAGGGGATAGTAGAGATATTGTTGTTTCGATTGTAGTAAAAACCCATCTGGTTCACTAATGCCCTTTAGGGAAGGAAATCTGCTGTCCTTACCTGGCCTGTCCTACATGTGACACCAGGCCCCTAGCAATGTGGTTGACTCTTAAATGCTGTCTGAATAAAGGCATTTAGGGATGGGCAGTAATTGCTGGCCTAGCTGGGTCAGATGTCCAAAAGCTTGATCAAAGAGGTTGATTTTCAAGGACCATCTTAAAGGAGGAAATTGAGGTAGGCAGAGAGGTAAGGGGAGGGAATTCCAGGGAATTCCAGAGCTTGGGAATTAGGCAGCTGAAGGCACGCCACCCACCCCCCATGGTGGAGAAAATCAGGAATGCACAAGAGGCCAGAATTAGCGGAGCGGAGAGAGCTCGGACATTTGTGGGATTGAGCAAATTACAGAGATAGGGGAGGGCGAGGCCATGGAAGGATTTGAAGTCACGACAACTCCCACAGCTACAGCCATAATGGAAAGTGCTTGGTGCAGACATCATGGCCCAAGCCACTCACCATCCTGACTTGGAGGGTGGGGGGGGGTCGGATATGGGGGTGGTGGGCGGTGGCCCAGAGGGAAGCTTCATCTTTTATTCAGTGGAAATCCCTGGGGATTTATTTCCTCACAAAATGCTTTCATCAGGAATGTTTCCGAGGCTAAACAATTATCTGGACGCATGAAAAAGACGAATGGCATCAAAGTATTGATGGAATGGTTGTTTTCGGGGATGAAACGGGCAAGTAGCTCCTGCAAAATTCCCAGATGCATGAAAATCAGCAACTTTTTAAATTAAATAAAAACAGAAAATGCTGGAAATACTCAGCATGTCTGGCACCATCTGTGGAGAGAGAAACAGAGTTCATGTTTCAGCTCAATGACCTTTCATCAGAACAATTCTTATTTTTTATAAACACTGGTGTCAATATAACTCAGAAACAATATAGTTCACATTAACGTTCTCAAGAAAATGCCAACACAACAGCTCCGAAAACTTTATTTGCTTCTGATCGGTAAATAGCTGTTTAGTCCTACAGAACTTGAGCATTGCTGAAAAAAGACACATGCACCAGTTAACTGATGACTGACAGTTAACTGCCAAGCTATCACAGAATCCTTACTGTGCAGAAAGAGGCCATTCGGCCCATCGAGTCTGCACTGGCTCTCTGAAAGAGCATTGTACCAAGTCCCACTCCCCTGCTTTATCCCCGTAACCTTGCACATTCGTTCTTTTCAGATAACAATCCAATTCCCCTTTGAATACATCGGTTGAACCTGCCTCCACCACCCTTTCAGGAAGTTTGTTCCAGACTCCAACCACCCTCTGGGTGAAAAAAAGTTTTCCTCACATCACTTTTACTCCTTTTGCCCATTATTTTGAATCTATGCTCCCTAGTTCTCGATATTCTCTTGAATGGGAACAGTTTCTCACTGTTTACCCTGTCCATACTCCTCAGGATCTTGAACCCCTCTATCAAGTCTCCTCTCAGCCACCTTTTCTCAACGAAAACAGTCCCAACCTCTCTAATCTATCCTCATAGCTACAGTTCTTCATCCCGGGAATCATTCTTGTGAATCTCCTCTGTACTCTCTCCAATGCCTTCACACCCTTCCTCAAGTACAGCGCCCAGAACTGGACACAGTTCTCCAGATGAGGCCTACCTAGTGTCTTATACAAGTTCAACATGACCTCCTTACTCTCATACTCTATGCTCCTATTAATAGAGCCTGGGATACTAACAAAAAGCTAAAAGCTACTGCGGATGCTGGAAATCCAAAACAAAAACAGAATTACCTGGAAAAACTCAGCAGGTCTGGCAGCATCGGCGGAGAAGAAATCAGTTAACGTTTCGAGCCTTCATGGCCCTTCGGCAGAACTGAAGCATAGTTAGGAGAAGGGAGAAATATAAACTGGTTTAAGCTGGTGGGGGGGGGTGGGGGGGAGAGACGTTGAGGGTGTGGTGATTGTGGAGATGAGCAGATAATCAAAATATGTCACAGACAGAAGGGTCAAAGAGGTGTTGAAGGTGGTGATATTTGTCTAAGAAAAGTGCTAATTAAGAATGGAAGACAGGATATTCAAAGTACAGCTCTAGTGGGGGTGGGGTGGAAAGACTAACAAGGTTTTAGTTTTAGATTTAAAAATAATGGAAATAGGTGGGGAAAGAAGAATCTATATAAATTATTGAAAAAAAAAAGGCGGGGGGGGAGAAATGGGGTGGGGTTGGGGGGAGGGGGAGTTTAAGATCTAAAGTTGTTGAATTCAATATTCAGCCCGGAAGGCTGTAAAGTGCCTAGTCGGAAGATGAGGTGCTGTTCCTCCAGTTTGCTTTGGGCTTCACTGGAACAATGCAGCAAGCCAAGGACAGACATGTGGGCAAGAGAACAGGGTGGAGTGTTAAAATGGCAAGCGACAGGGAGGTTTGGGTCTTTCTTGTGGACAGACCGCAGGTGTTCCGCAAAACGGTCGCCCAGTTTGCGTTTGGTCTCTCCAATGTAGAGGAGACCGCATTGGGAGCAACGAATGCAGTAGACTAAGTTAGGGGAAATGCAAGTGAAATGCTGCTTCACTTGAAAGGAGTGTTTGGGCCCTTGGACGGTGAGGAGAGAGGAAGTGAAGGGGCAGGTGTTGCATCTTCTGCGTGGGCATGGGGAGGTGCCATAAATGGGGGTTGAGGAGTAGGGGGTGATGGAGGAATGGACCAGGGTGTCCCGGAGGGAACGATCCCTACGGAATGCCGTCAGGGGGGGTGAAGGGAAGATGTGTTTGGTGGTGGCATCATGCTGGAGCTGGCGGATCCAGCATGATGCCACCACCAAACACATCTTCCCTTCACCCCCCCTGATGGCATTCCGTAGGGATCGTTCCCTCCGGGACACCCTGGTCCACTCCTCCATCACCCCCTACTCCTCAACCCCCACTTATGGCACCTCCCCATGCCCACGCAGAAGATGCAACACCTGCCCCTTCACTTCCTCTCTCCTCACCGTCCAAGGGCCCAAACACTCCTTTCAAGTGAAGCAGCATTTCACTTGCATTTCCCCTAACTTAGTCTACTGCATTCGTTGCTCCCAATGCGGTCTCCTCTACATTGGAGAGACCAAACGCAAACTGGGCGACCGTTTTGCGGAACACCTGCGGTCTGTCCGCAAGAAAGACCCAAACCTCCCTGTCGCTTGCCATTTTAACACTCCACCCTGTTCTCTTGCCCACATGTCTGTCCTTGGCTTGCTGCATTGTTCCAGTGAAGCCCAACGCAAACTGGAGGAACAGCACCTCATCTTCCGACTAGGCACTTTACAGCTTTCCAGGCTGAATATTGAATTCAACAACTTTAGATCTTAAACTCCCCCTCCCCCCATCCCCACCCCGTTTCTCCACCCCCCCCCACCCCCTTTTTTTTCAATAATTTATATAGATTCTTCTTTCCCCACCTATTTCCATTATTTTTAAATCTAAAACTAAAACCTTGTTAGTCTTTCCACCCCACCCCCACTAGAGCTGTACTTTGAATATCCTGTCTTCCATTCTTAATTAGCACTTTTCTTAGACAAATATCACCACCTTCAACACCTCTTTGACCCTTCTGTCTGTGACATCTTTTGATTATCTGCTCATCTCCACAATCACCACACCCTCAACGTCTCTCCCCCCCACCCCCCCCCCACCCCCACCACCTTAAACCAGTTTATATTTCTCCCTTCTCCTAACTATGCTTCAGTTCTGCCGAAGGGCCATGAAGGCTCGAAACGTTAACTGATTTCTTCTCCGCCGATGCTGCCAGACCTGCTGAGTTTTTCCAGGTAATTCTGTTTTTGCCTGGGATACTATATGCTTTATTAACTGCTCTCTCAACCTGCCCTGACATCTTCCTCCCCCAGCGGGATCTCTGTTTGGTCCACTTGCTCGCTGCGGTCTGGTCCTCCAACGGCGGGATTTGGTCCTCCAGGCCGGGGGTGGGGGGGGGGTTTGGTCCACCAGGCCGGGGGGGGGGGGCTGGATTTGGTCCTCCAGGCGGTGGGGGGGAGGGGGCGGGGTTTGGTCCTCCAGGCGGGGCGTGGGGTTTGGTGCTGCAGTGCGGGTGGACGGGGTTTGGTCCTCCAGGCCGAGGGGCGGGGTTTGGTCCTCCAGGCCAGGGAGGTGGGTTTTGGTCCTCCAGTCCGGGTGGGGGCGGGTTAGGTCCTCCAGTCCGGAGGGGCGGGATTTGTTCCTCCAGTCCAGGAGGGCGGGATTTATTCCTCCAGTCCGGAGGGGCGGGGTTTGTTCCTCCAGTCCGGAGGGGCGGGGTTTGTTCCTCCAGTCCGGGGGTCGGAGTTTGGTCCTCCAGTCCGGGGGTCGGAGTTTGGTCCTCCAGGCCGGAGGTGCGGTGTTTGGACCAGCAGACTGAGAGGGCGGGGTTTGGCCCTCCATTCCGTGGGGGAGGGCGATGTTTGGTCCTCCAGGCGGCAGGGGGAGCCCGGCTCTGGCGAGCGGTGTTATTTTGGCTCCGGTTTTCGGGGTTTCTGGAAGGTTCCGGTGGGTTTTGGCCTCGGGTCTGAAGAATGGGTCGGAGCAGGAGCCGTTCCCCCCGGAGAGGTCAGTGAGTGGGGAGAAGATGGCGGCGAGTCTCCGGGATGGGGTCGGCGGCGGGGGGAAGAGAGAGACGGAGCCTGCTCTGCCGGAGACGGCTCTGGGGCCTATTCCCGGCTTTAGTGAAACTCGCAGCAGCGGAGCGCGGACCCGGACTATCCACCGCCCCCTCCCCTCCCCATCCTCCGCCCCCTCCCCTCCCCATCCCTCTCCCCATTCCCCCCTCTGCCCCCCCTCTCCCCATTCCCCCCTCTGCCCCCCCTCTCCCCATTCCCCCCCTGCTCCACCCCTCCCGCTCTCCGTCCCCCGCAGCAGAGGAGATAGGGAGAAACTGTTCTAATTGATGGAAGGATTGAGAACGAGAGTACACCAAAAGAAGCAATAGTAGTATCTACTCTGCCCCGACCCGTCACAATTTATCAAACCACCTCTTCTCCAAGGAGAACAGTCCCTACTTCTCCAATCTCTCTGCCTAACTGAAGTTCCTGATCCCTGAAACCACTCTCGTGAGTCTTTTCACGCAGCGAGTGGTTAGGATCTGGAATGCACTGCCTGAGATCATGGTGGAGATATGGAGATTCAGTGGAGGCCTTCAAAAGGGAATTAGATTGTTATCTAAAAAAGAAGAATGTGCAGTCTTATGGGCGAGGGCAGGGAAATGGCACTAGGTACATTGCTCAATTGGAGAGCTGGCACTGGAAAATGGCCGCCTCCTGTGCTGTGACGATTTCTGTGATGGCCTTTTTCCCAAGACAATGGAAAATGGTGATATCAGTGAAAACTATATTGATGGGAACTGACAGAACATGGAGTGGGTGCAATTACTTCATTGAAAGGACGACTGCTAGGACACTGGATTTGATCTGATGTGTTTACTGCTGCAGTTGAGTAACATGGGAAGCAGTCTCTGATTGTTAGCATCAGCTCTCTTTCTATGGCACAGTTCACCAAGAGCAGCTGCAAATTGTGGCTCCAGTGTTCCCAAACAGTCATGCCCCTCCCTCAGCCCACCCGACTGCTCTGACCCGACCCTCCCTAACCTTGAGCTCATCCAAACCTCTGCCACCCATGTTCTAACCTGTACAAAGTCACCCATTATCCCTGTGCTCACTGACTTACATTGGCCCTAGCTCCTTCAACACCTCCATTTCAAAATTCTCATCCTTTTGTTCCTCCATTACTTTGCCCCTCCCAATCGCTAACCTCCTACAGCCCTACAATTCTCAGAACCCCACGCTGCCCCAATCTGGTATCTGTACAGCCCTCTACTTCATTCAGCCGTGCCTTCAGGTGGCTGGGCCCTGAGCCCTGGAATCCCCTTCCTAAACCTCGCTGCCCCTCTACTTCTCTCTCCCCCTTTAAGGCTCCTTAACAAGCTTTGCCCCATGCCCTGTGTGTGGCTGAGTGGCTCTTAACGCTGCTGAGTAGCGATATGGGGCTAGTTACTACACGGATGGTGTTTAGTCTGTAGTACTGCAACACCGCCCCTCTATTAGCATTTACTTAATCGTTCATGTTTGAAAGGTTCTTAGCTTGGCACTTGGGTGTGTGGCTGCTGCACAGATAACAATACCAGCCCCAGTGAGTGTGTGAAGAAAGTAGTACCAGTATGTGTTCATAACCCTGTAAAAGCATTTCCAAAAAATTAATACCCCGCCTCCCCCACACTCCCTACTGCTGGCATCAGTAAGTTAGCTGTCAGCTTCTGGGGCTTTGGGGAGCAGGGACTTGTAACGGTTGATGGTTTTGTTAGCTTATCCTGAAGCACATTCTCACACACTGTGTGATGGAGTGTCCTCAGAGTCAAGGCCATGCTGATTGTATTGACGGTAGGACTGTGTGCTGTCTGTGGATGTTAAAAGATTCCTATCTGTGTGTGTACAGAGCGCCGTCGCTCGAGGTCGACGTCCAGGGAGAGGGAGCGAGCCAGGAGGCGTGAGCGCTCCAGGTCACGAGAGCGAGACCGGGAGCGTAGGAGGAGTCGCTCAAGGTCACCTCACAGAAGACGGTCAAGGTCTGTTCTGAGCTTGACAGGATACAGTATCCAACTTCAAATGGCTGGCTATTCTCTGCTTAACTTATCTTCACACTGACCTGTGTGCTTTTCATGTTAAGCGTTCAAACTGCTGAATTATATTTTGCTCTGTCTGTTCTGCTGCAGGTCCCCACGACGACATAAGTCGAATTCAATATCACCTTCGAGGCAGAAAGATCAGGAGTCAAAAGAGCATGAGATCTCGGGTAATTGTGAGTTCTTTCTGTTGGTTAAGTAAAGCTTGGGCCTGCCAACCCTTTGAATTTTGTGGGCTACTAGACCCAACTTCAACTGTGGCATTGCCTGATATTTGTGATGTCACCAGCACAGAGGCACAGGGTTTCCCTTTGCCACTGAACACGGCATGCAGCAGCACAAAGACTTGGCACGCTTTTGCCAGAATGCCACATGGTGCTGGAGCTGGGAATGTGGCGAAGTCAGACCCAGGCAAGGAAATAGTATTTCTAAGGGAGAACTTTGAAGGGTAGGTGGAGGGATCAGGGCCCATGGGAAACTGTACTGCTAATATATGGCTTAAATTAAGCGACCTGTCTTTAGATTGGATTCAGGAAAGGGAATTTTCATTTCCATTGACTGATGAGCTGTAACCCTGTAGAAAAAAATCAAACCGGGTTCCACTTGCTGACTTTGAGTCACAGAGTCGTTTACAGTGCAGAAGGAGGCCATTCGGCCCATCGAGTCTATGCCAGTTCTCTGTAGGTCAATCCAATAAGTTCCCATTCTCCCTGCTCTATCCCCATAGCCCTGCAACTTTAATTCCTTCAAGTGCAGATCCAAAATTCCCTTTTGAAATCATTCATCCTCTCCGTTTCCACTCCCCTCATGGGCAGTGAGTTCCAGCTCATTACCACTCGCTGCATAAAAAAATTCTTCCTCATGTGCCCTCTCCCTTATCCCTTACCCAAAATCTCAAATCTGTGTACCCCTAGTCCTCGTATCATCAGCTAATGGGAGCAGCTTCTCTTTGTCTACCTTATCCAAGCCTGTCAGAATCTTGTCCACCTCTATCAAATCTCCCCTTAACCTCCTTTGCTCCAAGGAGAACAACCCCAGCTTCTCCAACCTAACCTTGTAGCTAAAACCCCTCATCCCTGGAACCATTCCGGTAAACCTCCTCCGCACCCTCTCACAGAATCACAGTGCAGAAGAGGCCCTTCGGCCCATCGAGTTTGCACCGACACGTAGAAACACCTGACCCACCTACCTAATCCCATTTACCAGCACTTGGCCCATAGCCTTGAATGTTATGACGTGCCAAGTGCTCATCCAGGTACTTTTTAAAGGATGTGAGGCAACCCTCCTCCACCACCCTCCCAGGCAGTGCATTCCAGACCGTCACCACCCTCGGGGTAAAAAAGTTTTTCCTCACATCCCCCCCTAAACCTCCTGCCCCTCACCTTGAACTTATGCCCCCTTGTGACTGACCCTACAACTAAGGGGAACAGCTGCTCCCTATCCACCCTGTCCATGCCCCTCATAATCTTGTACACATCGATCAGGTCGCCCCTCAGTCTTCTCTGCTCCAATGGAAACAACCCAAGTCTATCCAACCTCTCTTCATAACTTAAATGTTACATCCCAGGCAATGTTACATTCTGGTGAATCTCCTCTGTAACTCCTCCAGTGCAATCACATCCTTCCTATAATGTGGCGACCAGAACTGCACACACTACTCCAGCTGTGGCCTCACTAAGGTTCTATACAACTCCAACATTACGTCCTACCTTTGTAATCTATGCCTCGATTGATAAAGGCAAGTGCCCCATATGCCTTTTTCACCACCCCACTAACATGCCCCTCTGCCTTCAGAGATCTATGGACACACACGCCAAGGTCCCTTTGTTCCTCAGAACTTCCTAGTGTCATGCCGTTCATTGAATACTTCCTTGTCAAATTACTCCTTCGGAAGTGTATCACCTCTCACTTTTCAGGGTTAAATTCCATCTGCCTTTTATCTGCCCATTTGACCATCCCGTCTATATTTTCCTGTAGCCCAAGATATTCAACCTCACTGTTAACCGCACGGCCAATCTTTGTGTCATCCGCAAACTTACTAATCCTACCCCCCACATAGTCATCTATGTCGCTTATATAAATGATAAATAATAGGGGACCGAGCACAGATCCCTGTGGTACGCCACTGGACATTGGCTTCCAGTCACCAAAGCATCCTTCTTTCATCATCCTCTGCCTCCTACAACCAAGCCAATTTTGAATCCACCTTATCAAATTACCCTGTAGCCCATGTGCATTTGCCTTCTTTATAAGTCTCCCACGTGGGACCTTGTTAAAGGCTTTGCTGAAATCCATATAAGCTACATCAACTGCACTACCCTCATCTACACACCTGGTCACCTTCTCAAAAAATTCAATTAAATTTGTTAGGCATGACCTCCCTCTGACAAAGCCATGCTGACTATCCCTGATCAAACCTTCCCTCGCCAAGTGGAGATAGATACTCTCCTTCAGAACTTTCTCCAGTAGTGTCCCTACAACTGATGTGAGACTCACTGGCCTGTAGTTCCCTGGCTTATCTCTACAACCCTTCTTAAATAGCGGCACCAGATTAGCTGTTCTCCAGTCCTCTGGCACCTCGCCCGTGGCTAGAGAGCGATTAAAAATTTGGGTCAGAGCTCCTGCGATCTCCTCCCTTGCCTCCCTCAGCAGGCTGGGACACAAATCATCCGGACCTGGAGATTTGTCCACTTTTAAGCCTGCCAACACCTCCAATACCTTGTCACTCCCTATATCAAGTTGCTTAAGAACCTCGCAGTCTCTCTCCCCGAGTTCGACACCTTCATCCTCATTCTCTTGGATGAAGACGGAGGTGAAGTATTTATTCAACACTCTAGCGATGTCCTCTGGCTCCACCCATAGATTGCCCCCTTGGTCCCTTATGGGCCCTACTCTTTCCTTGGTTATCCTCTTCTCGTTGATATACTTATAGAATATCTTGGGATTTTCCTTACTTTTATCAGCCAGAGCTTTCTCATATCCCCTCTTTGCTCTCCTAATTTCTTTCCTAAGCTCCACCCTGCACTTTCTGTACTCCACTAATACCTCTGCTGATTTGCTTCCCTTGTACCTGCTAAAAGCCTCTCTTTTCCTTCTCATCGTAACCGGAATACCTCTGGTCATCCATGGTTCTCTGGGCTTGTTACTCCTTCCTATCACCCTAGAGGGAACATGTTGAGCTTGTACCCTCCCTATTTCCTTTTTGAACACCCTCCACTGTTCCTCTGTAGATTTCTCCACAAGTAACTGTTCCCAGTCTACCTTGGCCAGATCCTGCCTTATTTTACTAAAATCCACTCTCCCTCAGTCCAAAACATTTTTTTGCAACTTGTTGATTTCTTTGTCCATAACAAACTTAAACTGTACCATGTTGTGGTCGCTATCGCTAAAATGCTCGCCCACCACCACCTCAGCCACTTAGCTGGCTTCATTCCCCAGAATTAGGTCCAGCACTGCACCATCCCTTGTTGGACCCTCTACATATTGACCTAAAAAGTTCTCCTGTACACATTTCAAGAAATCCACTCTATCTAAGCCCTTAACACTATGTCTATCCCCATTAATGTTGGGAAAGTTGAAATCACCTAATATAATTACCCTATTGTTTTTACACACCTCCACAAATTGTGCACGTATTTGCTCCTCAATTTCCCACTGACTATCTGGGGGTCTATAATAAACACCTAACAATGTGACTGCCCCTTTTTTATTCCTAAACTCTACCCACAAAGCTTCATTCGATGCCCCCACCAAGATATCATCTCTCCTTACTGCAGCAACTGACTCCTTAACTAATAATGCAACGCCGCCTCCTCTTTTACCCCCTCCCCTGTCTCGCCTGAAGATTCTATATCCCGGAATGTTGAGCTGCCAACCTGCCCTTACCGCAACCACATCTGTGATGGCTACTATATCACAATTCCACGTGTCAACCCTCACCCTTAACTCATCCATTTTACCTGTAATACTCCTGGCATTAAAGTAGAGGCCATCCAGCCTTGCCTTACTCCCTTGAAGCTTAATGCAGCTGTACTCCCTTTGACTTGATTGTTTTACTGTATTATGATGTGTCCCTATTCTCACATTCTGTGTCCCCTCCCCCTGCCGAATTAGTTTAAACTCCTCCCAACAGCACTAGCAAACCCGCCCGCAAGGATGTTAGTCCCGCTCTGGTTCAGATGTAGACCGTCCCACTTGTACAACCCACCTTCCCCAGAAACGGTCCCAGTGATCCAGGAATCTAAAACCCTCCCTCCTGCACCAACTCTTAAGCCATGTTTTCATCTGCGCTATTCTCCTATTTCTGAGCTTGCTAGCACATGGCACTGGGAGTATCCAGAGATTACAACCCGAGAGGTCTTGCTTTTTAGTCTACTGCCTAACTCCCTGAATTCTTGATGCAAGACCTCATCCCTCTTCCTACCTCTCAAGGGCCCTCACATCCTTCCTAAAGTGTGGTGACCAGAACTGGACGCGATACTCTAGTTGTGGCCTGACCAGAGCTTTATAAAGGTTCAGCATAACTTCCCTGCTTTTGTACTCAGTACAGAATTGTTACAGCTCAGAAGGAGGCCGTTCGGCCCATCGTATTTGCACCAGCTCTCTGAGCAGTTCTCTTAGTGCCCGTCTCTCTCTTTCTCCCCGTAGCCTTGAACATTCCTCTATTTATGAAGCCCAAGATCCCATTTGCTTTGTTAACCACTCTCAATATGTCCTGCCACCTTCAGATATTGATGCACTTGAACCCCCAACTCCCTCTGTCCCTGCCAAACTCTTTAGAACCGTCATTAAGTCTGTATTGCCTCTCCCTATCCCTTCTGCCAAAATGCATCACCTCCCTCTTTTCTACAGTAAAGTCAGCTGGAATTGCTTGTCTTTTGGCTAGAGTAGGATTGGGCTTTGGTTCAGCCATTGTATCTCTTGCTGACTATGTTGAGGCTTGCCGTAATGGCTGTCCTAGCGAGATACCGGGGGATGATCCGGACCTATGGGACAGTAACCTCAGTAAGGGAGCCAAGACCTTCAAAAGAAGAGGAGGGGAGAAAATTGAGAAAAGAAACTTGTCTATAGAGCAAGAGACCCAATTAGTAAGTGAGGTCATTATGCACGGTGAATTTTAAAACAATGAATAAATGTGACTGAAGGTTAACAGTACATTTTGAAGGTGCTCTCTCTCTGAGCTGACAACCGAGGACAAGCTAAATCAATGCATTAGCGATGTCCTACATCGTGGGCCCATCATACTGTCTCAGTAAAAACTGACACTGGCATCAAGCTGCTTTAATGTTTAGTGCAGTAGACTGTTGTTCAACAATACCTGTGCGTGTAAGACTCTGAAAATTGAAGATTGTTTCTTTTTACTTTAGAGGCTGACATGGAGGGAAAAACCGAAGAAGAGATTGAACTGCTGAAGGTGATGGGATTTGATGCTTTTGACACTACGAAGGTAAGTGTAGATAGTTCCAAATTGTTGACAATTCTGTTCCCTCAGTTGCAAGGTTGAGTTTACCAGGGAAATGAGGTTGGGAATGTCGGCACTGATCAGAACCTTTGCTCTCACTGAACATGCCAATGCCACTATCAGCTGGCAGTTGGCATTTGATGCCAGTAGATATAAGGTTTGAAAAATAGTATTAATTGGACTGAACTGGAAGGGCAGAAGGGTTTGGGGGTTTTGGATCACAGCATATAGATGTAATATATTTGGATTTTCAAGAGGCTTTTGATAAGGTGCATAGTAGACTCGAGGCTAAGGTCAGTGTATGTCGTGCCAGGGAACAAAACTGATAGCAATTGGCTACCAAACAAAAACAGCCCAGGTTAAAGGTAGCTACTTAGACTGGCAAAGGTTGGAATTCCACGGGATCAGTGTTGAGGGCACTGTTTTCACAATTTCCATCGACACTTTGGACTCTGGAATCCACAAGACGCACTGCAGCAACTCACCAGGACTCCTTCGACAGCACCTTCCAAACCCGCACCCTCTACAACTTAGAAGAACAAGGGCAGCAGATGCATGGGACCACGAACCATCCTGACTTGGACTAATTGCTTTTCCTTCACTGTCACCGGGTTAAAATCCTGGAACTCCCTCCCTAACAGCACTGTGGGTATACTGACATCACATGGACTGCAGCGGTTGAAGAAGGCAGCTCACCACCACCTTCTCAAGGGCAACTAGGATGGGCAATAAATGCTGGCCCAGTCAGCGAAGCCCACATCCCGTGAATGAATAAAAAAAAATCAGGTGCAATTTTAGAATTTGTTTAGTTGGGGGTTTGCAGTTAATGCTGAGGAAGAATGTGACATAAGTGCAAACAGACATTAATAAACTTATGGAATGGCCATATAATTGTCAAATTAATATTGATAAGTATGAAGTGGGAGTTGCTTGGATGAATGGCAGGGAAGAACAATGGGATCTGGGAGTACAAGTGCAAAAATCACAGGAAGTAATGATGCAGTTTAATAAGGCCCTAAAAAAACACACCTAGTACTGAGAAGCATATCTAAAAGGATATAATTGAAAAGGAGAGAAGTTATGTTTAACTTCTATAGGCCCTTGGTTAGACCGCACTTGGAGTACTGTGCACAGTTCCGGTCTCCATGTTACAAAAGGGATATAATAATGGGCTGGAGAAGGTGCAAAGAAGATTCATAAGGATGCTATCAGAACTGAGAATATATACTTATCAGGAAAGGCTGAACAGGCTGATGTCTGAGAAAAGAAGGTGGTGTGGTGACTGTTTGTGCTCTGCGATAATGAACGGGTTCGATTTGGTAGATGTGAAACAAACATGAGTCCGAACTAGCCACCGTGAACATAAGAAAATCACTAAATATCCAAAGGTTTCAGGGAGAACTTGTTGCTGGGGATCTGGAGTAGAACGTGGAGCTCATAAGACCATGGGCCAAAATTTTTGCGTGGCGGGCGTGCACCTGGAGTGTGAAATGACGCGCGTTGATGTTGGCTGCGCATGCTGACGAGTGATAGCTCGCTCGGTGGGTGCGCGCCGGAGTCGGAAGCACGCCCGCCGACAATTAAAAGGCCTGTTAAGGGCATTAAGTAATCAATTAATGTAAATTTTTTACTGCCCGCCCAACCTAACAATTGGCAGGCTGGCGAAAAGGCCAAGCAGCCTTTGCATTTTTTTGGAAACCTCATCCACGGACGAGATGAGGTTTCCAAAAGAAATAAAAATAAAATACAAACTTTAATTTTTCATTAATAACATGCCCCTTCTCATGTGACTGTCATATGAGGGAACATATTTTAATACATTTTTATTTTTTTATATATATATCTCTATCTCCGAGAGGCAGCTTAGTGCCTCAGGGAGATTATTTGCAGCGCTCACTCGAGCGCTTGCGCGAAGTTTGCACTCGACCTGCTTGCACTCCCCTCTTTTCTCTTCCCCCCACCCACACCCTTCCCAGCACAGGCACATTTCACGCTGGGCGCGCCTTAGTTGGCTCGCCATTGTGAAATCGTGGTGTGGTGCCAATTGCGGGTGGTGATCAGCTTCCCGACTGCCCCTGCCGAGCCCGCCCGCCAAGGGAAAAATTCTGCCCCATAAGACATAGGAGCAGAAGTAGGCCACTCGGCCCATCGAGTCTGCTCCGCCATTCAATGAGATCGTGGCTGATCTGATAACCCTCAACTCCACTTTCCTGCCTTTTCCTCATAACTCTTGATGCCCTTACTGATTAAAAATTTGTCTATCTCAGCCTTGAATATACTTAATGACCCAGCCTCTACAGCCCTCTGCGGTAAAGAATTCCACAGATTGACTACCCTCTGAGAGAAGAAATTCCTCCTCATTTCTGTTTTAAATGGGCTATCCGCTACTCTGAGATTATGCCCTCTGGTCCTAGATTCTCCCACAAGGAGAAACAACCTCTTAGCACCTACCCTGTCGAGCCTTCTAAGAATCTTATATGTTTCAATAAAGTCACCTCTCATTCTTCTAAACTCCAAAGAGTATAGGCTCAACCTTTCCTCATAAGAAAATCCTGCCATACCCAGGATCAACCTAGTGAACCTTCTCTGGACTGCCTCCACTGCCAGTATATCTTTCCTTAGATAAGGGGACTAAAATTGTTCACAATATTCTAGGTGCGGTATAACTAGTGCCTTGTATAGTTTACAAGACTTTCCTATTTTTATACTCCATTCCTTTTGAAATAAAGGCAACATTCCATTTGCCTTCCCTATTACCAGTTGAACTTGTATGTTAGCTTTTTGGGATTCATGCACAAGGACTTCCAAACCCCGCTGTGTTGAAGCCTCCTGCAGTCTTTCTTCATTTAAATAATATTCAGCTCCTCTATTCTTCCTTCCAAAGTGCATAACCTCACATTTTCCCACATTGTATTCCATCGGCCAAGTTTTTGCTCACTCACTTAACCTGTCTGTATCCCTCTAGACTTCACCACTTGCCTTCCCACCTATTTTTGTGTTATCCGCAAATTTGGCCATAGTACATTCACTTCCCTCATCTAAGTCATTTATATATGTTGTAAATAATTGAGGCCCCAGCATTAATCCCTGTGGCACTCCACTAGTTACAGGTTGCCATCCCGAAAATGCCCCCCTTATCCCAACTCTGTCTTCTATTAGTTAGCCAATCCTCTATCCATGCAAATATGCTACCCCCAACACCATGGGCTCTTACTTTATTAAGTAGCCTTATGTGCCTTTTGAAAATCCAAATATGTTACATCTATTGGTTCCCCTTTATCGATCCTGCTTGTTACCACCTCAAAGAATTCTAATAAATTTGTTAGGCATGATTTCCCCTTCATGAATCCATGCTGACTCTGCTTGATTAGATTATGCATTTCTAAATGCTCTGCTATTACATCCTTTATAATAGACTCCAACATTTTCTCAATGATGGATGTTAAGCTAACTGGCCCATAGTTACCTGATTTTTCCCTCCCTCCCTTTTTGAGTAGGGGTGTTACATTGGTAGCTTTCCAATCCTCTGGGACTTTTCCAGAATCTAAGGATTCTTGGAAGATTACTACCAGTGCATCCACCATCTCTGTAGCTACTTCCTTTAATATCCTAGGCCTTTAGCCCCTGTAGTTTCCCTAGTACTTTTTCTCGAGTGAGTTATTATATGTATTTCCTCCCCACTCCCTCCTTTGCCAGTTGATTAGTTAGTATTTTAAGAATGCTATTAGTGTTTCCTACCATGAAGACTGAAGCAAAGTATTTATTCAACTCCTCTGCCATTTCCATATTCCCCATTATTATTCCCCCAGCCTCATTCTCTAAGCGGCCTATGCTCACTTTGGCCTCGCTCTTCCTTTTTATGTATTTAAAGAAGCTCTTGATGTCCATTTTTATATTACTTGCAAGTTTACCCTCAAAGTTTAGTTTCTCCCTCTTTTTTTGGTCACCTTCTGTTGGATTTTTAAACTTTCCCAATCTTCTGGCTTACCACTAATTTTTGCCACATTGTATGTTTTTTTTTCTTTCAATTTGATACTATCTGTAACTTCCTTGGTTAACCATGGCTGATTTATCCCCATCCTTGAATTCTTCTTCCTCACTGGGATGTTTCTTTGTTGAGAGTCCCTGCTACTACTCGTTCAGGCAAGCAGCATAGATAACAACTTGCATTGATATCGCGCCTTTGACTCCCAAGGCGCCATCAAACAAAATTTGACCCCAAGCCAGGTAAGGAGATATTGGGGAGGATGTGCAGAAGCTTGGTTAAAGAAGACGGCTTTGGGGACATCTTAAAGACGGGAGGAGCAGTTTCGAGGTGAGGAGGCTTAGGGTGGGAATTCCAGATCTTAGGACCCAGTGGTGGAGTGATTAAAATCAGGGATGCTCAAGAGGCCAGAGTTATTGGAGCACAGATATCTGAGGGTTGTGGGGCTGGAGGAAATTAGAGATAGGGAGGGGTGAGGCCATGGAGAGGTTTGAAATCGAGGATGAGAATTTTAAAGGCCAGTGAGCACAGGGGTGATGGGTGAATAGATTTTGAATGAGTAAAGATACAAGCAGCACAGTGATCTTATGTTTATGGAGGGTAGAATGTGGTAGGCTGGCCAGCAGTGCATTGGCATAGTCAAGATCAGCAGTAGCAAAGACCTGGATGAGGAGCAGATGCGTTGAGGGAGGGTAGTCACAGGGGAGGAAGTAGGCAGTTTTAGTGATAGCGTAGTTGGACATTCAGATATGACACTGAGGTTACAAACAGACTAGTTCAGTCTCAGACAGTTATCA
Organism: Cetorhinus maximus; assembly: GCF_964194155.1. Taxonomy (NCBI): domain Eukaryota; kingdom Metazoa; phylum Chordata; class Chondrichthyes; order Lamniformes; family Cetorhinidae; genus Cetorhinus; species Cetorhinus maximus. The sequence goes on along the minus strand of NC_135898.1, from coordinate 25,174,282 downwards.
GAGAGACGGATGGTGTCAATGACTAAGGAACAAAACTTGTGGTAATAGCTTTGGCTTTCCCAATATTTGCAGGGATAAAAAATTTCTGACATTTGGCAGAATTCGGATTTTTGGTATCTCAGAATTCCACCCTTGGAATTATTCTGCCTGGTCTGGGGGAGCTGTCACTCAGTGTCTCTCTCGCTCTCTCTCTAACCCACTCGCTTTGAGGAGCGCACCCCCCCCCCCCCCCAGTCGTTGCTGCCGCCATGTGCAGCCTGCAGAGCATGCTCCTGCGCTGGGCTGCCTCCCTGGTGCTGTTTCTTTTGCAGGAGCTGGTGCAAGTTGGCTGGATGTTCTTGCCCAATCCAAGGCCCCGTTACCAATGGAGAGACTCGGCCCTGACCCAACTGCAGGCTTGACTTCAAACTCCGACCCTGGGAGCGAGAGATATCTCAACCAGCCATGGTCTCAGCCACATCCTCCCTCAGCAGCAGTCGCCGCTCGCACTGCCTCTGCCTTGGCTGACTCGGGACCCTGGTGCAAAGGGAGCAAACAGTGGCAGCTCCCCCTTCCCTGGCTGTGCAGATCTAAGTGGCACTGGCCAAGGAGGAACCATAGCAGCCCATGGGCAGCAGGGAGGATGTGGAGCGGCGACTGGAGGTTCAAGGGGTGAGGAGGCACTGATGGAGTGGCTGCGGGTCGGTGAGTAGCAGGGAGGGAAACGGGGACGAGGCCTGGGTCAGCAGCCAAAACACACATGAGGAAAACTCGAGTTACGCAGGCCTGGTTATAGAGCAATGATTAGGATGCATAAAGTTGATGATGTAAGCAACATGGAGTCGGCAATATAAAAACGACAAACTGTTGTTCAAGATCGGAAGCAGTGTGGTGCTAAACTTCTAACTTCTGGTGATGGAGGGGACCAGAAGTCAATCTTTACTCAGCTTTGATTTATTCACAAAGTAAACATTACAAGTGTATAGCTCCCTACTTGGTGCCCCAGCATCAATAAGTATCTCTTTATATGTACTCAAGTGATAACTATCCTCCGCTGTTTATCCTAACGCTTAACATGCAGCGGGTAAGTGAAGTCCAGAAGCTGTTTGAAAGGTAGTGTATTGGACCCATGATAGAGGGGTTTCCATGGGAATGAAGATCAGCGGGTTTACAGATTTGGTTGCAGAGAAGAAGTTGGCAATCATCGTGAGATCTCGAAGCGGTAGAGGAAGGTGTTTCTGCCCAGGAGCGTAAATCTGTGGCCAGGGACCAGACTGGAGCTGAAGCTGAAAAACCAGTCGGTTGGTCGCAAGCTCAGCAGGGATCAGCTGTGGTGGGAGAACCTATGCGAGCTGATCAAAGTTAATTGAAAATGCAAATACCAAAGGGGTAGCTGAGACACAGCAGCTGAGTCTTGTGGTGTGGTGTGGTCCAGTGCAGAAGCGTTGTCTGCATGTCCAGGAATTTTACAGTCAACTTTGAGAAAAGATCCAGCGCTCACTGAGGAAAGCTGAGATGGTTAGGGAGTGGGCAGTGGCAGTTTAAACTGGTACTTGTAGTTAGGGTAAAATGCATTCATTAATGGAGAGAGGACTTATTAAACAATGGAAGAGAAAACTGGGGAGAAAGGTAAAAGGATGGCACTAGATTGTCAAGGACAGATGCACAATAAAGGAACTTTCTATGGTGATGACTGCCCAGAAACATTTAAGGGGAAGCCAGATAAGCATGAGAGAGAGTAAGGGATAGAAGGATATAGTGAGCGGATGAGATGAAAAGGGCTGCAAAGAGGCTCGTGCACAGCATAATCTCCTGACATGACCATTTGACCAAATAGCCTGGTTCTGTGCTGTACGTTCCATGCAATACATTTCAAACTCAAAGCAAGTGCAGTACAATCTCGATAAACCAACAGCAACAACTTGTAGAACATGCAAGCAAAACACTGTGGATGCTGGAAATCTAAAGAAAAAATGTTGGAAACAGCGTGCCTGGCAGCATGTGTAGAGAGAAAGAAAAACAGTTAACATTTCAGATCGACTTCTAACTTTTCTCAGTTCTGATGAAAGGTCACAGACCTGAAATGTTAACACTGTTTCCCACTCGACAGATGCTGCCTAAGCTGCTGAGTATTTTCAGCATTTTGTCTTTTTAAGTATTGTTTTTATATAGTGCCTGTAATGTAACAGAACGACCCAATGTGCTTCTCAGGAGTATTATAAAGCAAAATGTGACACTGAGCCATGTGGAAATATTAGGACAGATGACCCAAAGGTACTTCAATGATTAGTTTTAAGGGGTGTCTTAAGTGAGCGGTAGAATCAGGGAGGGAATTCCAGAGCTTGGGGCCCAGGCAATTGAAGGCATGGCCACCGATGGTGCGGCGATTAAAATTGGAGGCGCTCAAAAAGCCAGAATTGGGTGAGATCCCCGCAGGCTGGAGTTGATTACAGAGATAGGGAGTGATTTGAAAACAAAGATGAGAATTTTAAAATCGAGGCATTGCTAAACCGGCAGCCAGTGTAGGTCAGCGAGAACAGGGGTGATGGGTGAATGCAACTTGGTGTGAGTTAGGGCATGAGCAGCAGAGGTTTGGATAACCTCACGTTTTCAGAGTGTAGAATGTGGGACATCTGCCACATTGCATACGGATAGTCAAACTAACTCCAAGTCGGTATGTTCTGAGCCACTAGAGGGTGATGTTGACTACGACAAGCAGGTCTACTAGTATCAATTTAACACTTCAGTCAATGATATAAAGTAAACAGCTCTTTTGGAAAGCAAGATACATTCAGTGACAGTATTTTCTGCCTGCTCTCTTCCACCATTTTGTTTTAATTTTGGTTTTGATGGATTTTTTTTTAAAAACCCTGTAATTCCATTTTAAATGCACTTTGGAATAATTTGACCTTTGAAATGTTAGTTGTCTTGTGGTTTAACAATTAAATTAGTACCACTGTGCTGATGAACTTGAGTTGACTGCTGTCATGTCGTAAGATGTGGGTGAGGAAGGGATAATCAGATACATGTTCCCCAGTGAGTGCACTTCAAAAGTACTTCTTAGCTGTAAAGAGCTTAGGGACATCAAGAGGTTGTGAAAGACACGAGACAAACACAAGTTGGCTCTTCAGAGTTGCTGCTCCTGATTGCTGTTCACTGATTCCTACTGGATGTGTGGGTAAGGAACGTGATCAGCTAATCCCTCCAGTGCCTCCTAACTTGTCTACCTGGTGGCTGTGACCTGCGTGTGGAAAACGGGGTTATTTGCACAAGGTACCATGTAATTACCGGCTTGTGGATCGAAGTCCCAGCATGGATTCTGCCTCTGGGAGAAGGCGCAAGAATGTGGCCTAAACATTTGCCTCAATTTTAAAATCATGCTTCTACGTGCTTTCTTACTATAACTGGATTTAGCTATCTGACTGTTGTTTTATTTCATACACATCCACACACTTTCCCTTTGTTTCTTTCGGAATAGTCTTCCCCACCTTTTACACTTCATCCCTGCTATTGCAGCATTCCTTGTTCTGGAGTTCTGGATCAGGATTTAAGCTGATATCCAGCACTTTTGAACGTAATTGAAAATTGGCTGGATTCATACAACATGTGAACTAATGGGAATCCAGCCAACATTAAGTCACATTCACACACTAAGCGTAGCAATGTTTAAACCCATTTAACTCTGGGCTCAGCTCAGAAATGTTAGGGCCTGAATAGAACATGGTTTGATGCAAAAGGAAGCTACTTTAGCACACTACATCTATGTTAGTTAAAGTGGTGTGTGCAGTTTGGGATTTCCACGTGATAGGAAGGAAGCAATAGAGAAGAGTTCAGTTGCTGATTCAGTAGGATACTGTCTGGTGTGAGGGAAAATTGAAAAAAAATGAAAGGCCTAGAACAATAAACAGATTAAATGCAAGCGATTCGGCCCAGACAACATCAGAAACTGTTTTGTAGAGGTTTGTGAGGCAGTGAAATGCTTGTGATTGAAACGGAGACCATGCTAACATTGAAGAATCAGCTCAATAAGGGCTTAAATGGGAGGGAATAAAGGGATAAGGGAAGAGAGTGGACACAATATTAGAGAGACTGCTCAGTTGGAGAGTAAACGGCAACTCAGGCTGAGCTGGGTGGCCTGTTATATGTAATTGTGTGTCTGCCAGTTTTGAAGCAGTGTGCCATATTTAACATGCTGGGAGGTTGGATAGGGTGTAATCTGGAAATCTTTTGCTAGCAAGCAAGGCAAAGAAACTTGCACCAAGGTGACACCTTTGCAATCTCCACTTTGGCACTTGCACAAACTGAGTACCATTGACATTGTTTAAAGGTGTCTGCTGTGGCTCAGTGGGTAAAACTCTGAGCCAGCAGGTCGTGGGTTCGAGTCCCACCCTGGAGACTTGAGCCCAAAAATCAAAGCTGGCACTCCAGCATAGTACTGGGGGAGTGCTGCACTGTTGGAGATGCTGTCTCTCAGATGAAATGTTACACTGAGGGAGGCCCTCTCGGGTGCATCCTACTATACCACTTTGAAGAGGAGGAGGTGGTTACCCTGGTCAATATGTAGCCCTTAGCAACATCTCAAGAAACATTATCTGGCCATTGTCACATTGCTGTTTGTGGGAGCTCGCTGTGCACAAATTAACCTCCACGTTTCCTACGTTACATGGTTAACATTCTTTGATGTTAACATGGTCTCCGTTACAAACACAAGCTCGTTTGTATTCCAAACCTCTGCGAGAAAGTTTCTGCTGTTGTTTCTCCTGAACCTCTTGCATTTAACCTGATATCTTGTTTTTTTCAACTGTCCCTGGCTGTACAGTGTTTTAGGACACACTGTGCTCCTGAAAGGTGCTATATAAATGCAAGCCTTTTCACTGCTGGCACAAAAAGCGTTCCGTTTTTGAAGAAAGTCTGTGAGTGTATTTTATATTTTGTTTTGCTCTTTGAGGTGACTGATTAATCAGTCAAACACTTTGCAAGTTGAGCTGAGCATTAAAGGAAGTTTGCACAGTCGGGGTGTGGTGTACCTCACAGCAGTTGGGCAGTATTTGGGAAACCCCATTTAAAGGTTTGTTTGTAACTGATTGCCACTGCATTTATTATTAAAATGGTAGAGTGACACAGCGTAGAAGGATGCCAAAACAAAAACAAAAATACCTGGAAAAACTCAGCAGGTCTGGCAGCATCTGCGGAGAGGAACACAGTTAACGTTTTGAGTCCGAATGACCCTTCAACAGAATTAAGTAAAAATAGAAGAGAGGTGAAATATAAGGTGGTTTAAGGAGGGGTGGGACAAGTAGAGCTGGATAGAGGGTCAATGATAGGTGGAGATAACCAAAAGATGTAACAAGTCAAAAGAGAGATACGAAAATCCTGACAGAGAGAAGAGCAATACTTCTTCAAGGTAGGCATTCCTTGAAGAGAAGTGGCAGTCAATTAAGCACTAAGATAAAAGCAAAAAATTGTGGATGCTGGAAATCGAAAACAAAAACAAAAATATCTGGAAAAACTCTATCCAGCTCTACTTGTCCCACTCCCCCTTAAACCAGTTTATATTTCACCTCTCTTCTATTTTTACTTAGTTCTGTTGAAGGGTCATTCGGACTCGAAACGTTAACTGTGTTCCTCTCCGCAGATGCTGCCAGACCTGCTGAGTTTTTCCAGGTATTTTTGTTTTTGTTTTGGATTTCCAGCATCTGCAGTTTTTTGCTTTTATCTTAGTGTTTAATTGACTGCCACTTTTCTTCAAGGAATGCCTACCTTGAAGAAGTATTGCTCTTCTCTCCGTCAGGATTTTCATATCTTTCTTTTGCCTTGTTACATCTTTTGGTTATCTCCACCTATCAGAGCTGGATAGAGGGCCAGTGATAGGTGGAGATAGCCAAAAGGACAAAGAGGTGTTGAAGGTGGTGATATTATCTAAGGAATGTGCTAATTAAGGGTAGAAAGCAGGACAAGTAAGTTACAGATAGCCCTAGTGGGGGTGGGGTGGGGTGAAGGAATCGAAACAGGCTAAAAGGTAGAGGTAAAACAATGGATGGAAATACATTTAAAAAATAATGGAAACAAGTGGGAAAAGAAAAATCTATATAAATTATTGGGGAAAAATGGGGGGGATCGGAAAGAGGCTGGGGATGGAGGAGAGTTCATGATCTAAAATTGTTGAACTCAGTATTCAGTCCGGAAGGCTGTAAAGTGCCTAGTCGGAAGATGAGGTGCTGTTCCTCCAGTTTGCGTTGAACTTCACTGGAACAATGCAGCAGGCCAAGGACGGACATGTGGGCATGAGAGCAGGGTGGAGTGTTGAAATGGCAAGCGACAGGGAGGTCTGGGTCATGCTTGCGGACAGACCGAAGGTGAAGGAATCAAAGCAGACCGCTTTGCAGAACACCTTCGGTCTGTCTGCAAGCATGACCCAGACTTCCCTGTCGCTTGCCATTTCAACACTCCACCCTGCTCTCATGCCCACATGTCCGTCCTTGGCCTGCTGCATTGTTCCAGTGAAGCTGGAGGAACAGCGCCTCATCTTCCGACTAGGCACTTTATAGCCTTCCGGACTGAATACTGAGTTCAGCAATTTTAGATCATGAGCTCTCTCCTCCATGCCCACCCCCTTTCCAATCCCCCCCCACCTTTTCTTTTCCAATAATTTATATAGATTTTTCTTTTCCCACCTATTTCCATTATTTTTAAATAACTGTATTTCCATCCATTGTTTTATCTCTACCTTTTAGCCTATTTCGATCTCTTCTCTTCACCCCACCCCCACTTGGGCTATCTGTACCTTGCTTGTCCTGCTTTCTACCCTTAATTAGCACATTCCTTAGATAATATCAACACCTTTATCCTTTTGTCTATGACATCTTTTGGTTATCTCCACCTATCACTGGCCCTCTATCCAGCTCTACCTGTCCCCCCACCCCCCCGCCCCCTTAAACCAGCTTATATTTCACCTCTTCTATTTTTACTTAGTTCTGTTGAAGAGTCATACGGACTCGAAACGTTAACTGTGTTCCTCTCCGCAGATGCTGCCAGACCTGCTGAGTTTTTCAAGGTATTTTTATTTTTGTTTTGGATTTCCAGCATCCGCAGTTTTTTGCTTTTATACTAATTAAATCTTATGTCTTATGAGGAAAGGTTGGAGAGACTGGGCTTGTTTCCACTGGAGTTTAGAAGAGTGAGGAGTAATTTGCTTGAAGTATACAAGATCCTGAACGGCCTTGATAAGGTGGACTTGGAAAGGATGTTTCCACTTGTGGGTGAGTCCAGAACAAGGGGGCACAGTTTTAAAATTAGGGGTCACCCTTCTAGGACCGAGATGAGAATTTTTTCTCTCTGCGTATTGTGTGACTTGGAACACTCTGCCTCAGAAGGTGGTGGAGGTGTGGTCATTGAATATTTTCAAGGCAGCAAAAGATAGGTTCTTGTTAGGCAAGGAAATAAAAGGTTATCGGGGTTAGATGGGAATATGGAAATCGATTCACAAGATGATCAGCCATGATCTCATTGAATGGCGCAGCAGGTTCGAGGAGCCGAATGGTCTACTCCTGTTCCTATTTCGAATGTTCTTATGTAAATGGCTAAACAGGTTTGAGGCCTGAATGGCCTCCTCCTGATCCTAATATAAAGAACTGAGGGTCTTTACGATAAGGCTGGGCACTGATGCTGGTAGTAGGTCTACATGATCTTGGTTTATAAATTGGCATTCTATTGTGGATAGCTGGGGTGCTTTGTTTGAACTACCCAGACAGCAAAGCTGATGGAGGGCCTTGGAGTGAGTGTGTGTTATAGACCTGGTTTCCTGAACAGCTCCACATTTCTGATCAAGCCACTGTGGTGGATTTTGAAAGCAGCAGCGCACACCCAGGCTAGTGAAAATGATATGTGTTACGTTTTGCCCTGGAGAGATCCACGTGCTGGCTGCGGCCGAATGAGAGATGAAAGAGGGCAGATTTGATGCTGTGACAATTGCAATGCATGTACTGCATATCAGGACTCCAGCCTGATAATTGAGCATGCTTCGAGGCAGATAATACTGAATTAGGGGTCAGAGTCATATAAGTGTGATGTTTGCAGACACAGTCTTGTCTTTATTAAGATTTCGTAGTTGAAAATCGGTTCCTTTAATGGAATTCCCCAACTTGCGTTCTTCCTGCGGCAGGCAACTTCTGGTATCTCATCCAAAGTAGCCATTCTTTGTGTACATATGAATTAGGAGCAGAAAATGGGCCACTCGGCCCTTCGAGCTTGCTCTGTCTTTCAATGAGATCACGGCTAATCTGATTATAACCTCAACTCCACATTCCCACCCACTCCCAATAACCTTTCATCCCCTTGTGTGAAGCTAGGCAGAGAGTTTCAGTGTGCAGGAGCGCCCAATCTCCGCACAGAATCACCTGCCAACAGGGCAGCGTTAAGACCTGCAGGCCGTTGTATTTTTTTAGACTTCCTATCCTGAAAGTGGTTACAGCGCTGAAGGGGCCCAGGATGAGAGAGGCTACCTCAGCACAAACTGCTTTGAACTTGAGACAGCCTGTCTTGTGTGTGCTTCATAATGGCACTGGGTGATGTCCACTGGCATCGGGAAATTTGAGAATGCGGGTTCTAACTTGTGCGTCGACCTTTGTTTTTCAGGGCAAGAGACTGGATGGCTCTGTTAATGCTTACGCTGTTAATGTGCAACAGAAAAGGAAATATCGGTGAGCAAGTGGCGGGATTCATGGGCCAAGACACGATTGAAACATGTTGTAATTAAGTCGATTAGTTTTAATATTGTCTCAGTACATCTATGATGCAGTATTGCGATTCACCGTCTTAGATTGATCCAATCACCACGACCTGCGTGCGATTAAACTTTCCGAATACGCTTTTGTCACAATTTAAAAAGAAAACCTCTGAATTGTTCTGCTGGCTGCACAATGTGAAAAAATTTCACGGAGCATTCCGATTTAACAAGGCCCCAATCAAGGCACTGGAGAAACTGCGATTGATTATTTCTTGGCAGTTAATTAGCACATGATTTCACAATCCTTCACTCCAGGCGCAGGCATCAGCGCACATTGAATTATTGAGGCCCACAAGCTACTGGAAGCCAGTGTGCAGCTTGCAAACAGTAACCAAAATCCCAGCCGGTATGCAAATTACCAAAATTATGTGAAAAGACTATGCAGCCCCCATGTCACTTCAGAGAATTATCAGGCACTCCCCAGGGGTTTATGTTCCGCTGATTCCCTCGCTTCAATTGCCATCTTGAAGTCACCACTGAGCATTCATTTTGTGCACAGTGGTGAGGGGAGTGATCACCTTTAGGTAGACCATGTTGGGTCAAAGCTTTCTCACCATTCTGCTGCTGATTCAGCATCCCGGAGTTGCAAAGGCCCCTCCCAGACATGAGAAACAGATCCACATAACAAATACAGCAACTTAATATAGCCAGTTAGTAATTGTTGTAAATACCGCTGCAAAGGGATACTGTATATATTATTTCAACCGTTAATATAAACTCAAATAGTTCACACAAATCAGCGTCCTTATTTGAATTAGAGCTGTTTGCATCAGGATTGTCTTAAAGTAGTCATTCTCAATCGCTTTTCTTATTCTTGTGCAGGCAGTACATGAACAGAAAGGGTGGATTTAACAGACCTCTGGATTTCATTGCATAACTCCTTTTTGGCTTGTAATGGCATGATGATAGCATGTGATGTTCTTTACACTGTGGCCGGGGCGACAGCAGCCATTCCTCATCTGACATAACTTCCAGGCAGAGTCCTGCATTGTTTAGTTTGCACCCCAGAGTAAGGCACTGTTGGTAGGATGATCTTCAAGCCTGTCAGAGAAGGTTTGACTGCATTTGTGATGTTTATTCTGTATATTGTTTTCAAATTACTGTACTATTAGCAAGGAATAAAAATACAAGGTGACAGAAAAATTCTGCAGATTCGTCAATGTCAATAAAAAAGCAAAGTTAAGTTCACATTTTGGGTTTGCACCTCTCCAGCATTGACCTGTCTTCTGAACTGCCTTTTTATTTTACATCTCCAACATATGCAAATTTGCTGTTGGGGCTGGAAGCTGTGACAGTCTTCAGCTCAAAAGAAATCCCAAGCACAGCACATTTGTCCATTCTTAATGGTCAGGGTGCAAGTTTGCTTTAACAAATTGAACAGTACACTTCTGATGTGCCAGCCCCTGTAAGTTTAACGATGCAGCCACTTTAAAATTAACAGCTACTTCTGGAGTCAAATTCCACATCATCAGATGGAGGTTATTTTTTAAACTTCATTCTTCTTTGGTTTGGATTGGCAGCACACTGGAGTTTCATGCATTCATTCTTTGGATCCAGATGCTAGCGTTTGCCTTGACACTAGCTGAGTTTTTTCTGGCAATTATATATGCAATTCACTCCAGATTTTACATTTCAAAAAAGCCCTATCTGAAATTTTGTGGACTTCTGTATGTTGCAGTGCGAGGCAAAAATCTGGCATTTTCCTGACTTAGTAAAGCCCTGTGCTTGCGTCACGGTGTGTTGTGTACTGACTTAAGTGTTGTGCAAGGACAGGTGGAGTCCTGGTACATGAATCGAAAATAGTTAGTATACAAGCACAGCAAGTGATTAGGAAGGCAAATGGAATGTTGTTGTTTATTGCAAGGGGAATGGAATATAAAAATAGGGAGGTTCAGCTAAAGATGTACGGGGCATTGCTGAGACCACATCTGGACTCCTGTATACAGTTTTGGCCTCCTTATTTAAGAAAGGATATAATTGCATTAGAAGCAGTTCAGAGAAGGTTCACTCGACTGAGTGGGCGATGGGGGGTGCGTTTACCTTATGAGGAAAGGCTGGGCCTGTATCTGTTGGATTTTAGAAGATTGAGAGGTGATCTTACTGAAACATAAAAATCCTGAGGGACTTGAAAGGGTGGATGCTGAAAAGATGTTTCGCCTTGTGGGAGGTACCAGAACTAGGGAACACGGCTTAAAAATAAGGGGCCTCCCATTTAAGACAGATGAGAAGAATTTTTTTCTGAGGGTCGAGAGTCTTTGGAGCTATCTTCCTTGGAGAGCAGTGGAGTCACTGAATTTTAAGCAGGGGTAGATAGATTCTTGACTAACAAGGGAGTCCAAGGTTATCGGTAGGCGGAATGTGGAGTTGAGGCCACAGGCAGATCAGCCACGATCTTACTGAATGGCAGAGCAGGCTCGAGGGACCGAGTAGCCTACTCCTGCTCCTAGTTCATATGTTCATGTGTGCAGAGTGCACCATTAGCTTCTCTGATTTGAGTTGAGTGTTAACTGTTAGGGTTTACTGTATGAATATGTTTTGAATAATTGCAGTGGGGCTAAAACAGCTACCATATTGCAAAACAACAAGAGGGAGATTTGGTAACCAATATAAATGTTACTCTCACAAGCTGTTACTCTCCACCTTCCAGAACTCACTTCAATAATTCCATTTGCAGGCGACATTCGGGGCTTCCTCGGTCACCTATGTAGTTTCCCACCCTTGCAGGACTGCCAAGAAATCAAGTGGAGGGATGGGGCGAGAAAGGGATCAGTAAGAGTGTTGGGTTGAGACTGCAATTTGAAAGTGCCCTCTGAATTGCAAGCTCAGTGCATTTTGCCTGTAACTGCCAAACTTTTTAAGTCTTAATTACAAATTTAAAAAACAATACGTTTGCCAGTGCACTGGAACAATAGATTGATGTTTAAGAGTGGACAGTGATCTCTGCTGTTTTTTGCTTTTTATACTAAATGTTTTTCAGACCATGTCATAAACCATAAATATTTTACAATTCAGTGTGAACTTATTGCTAGTCCTCTACCTTCACGCTTACCCCTAAATCGAAAGGAATATTTTTCACATATCTGTTGCTTTGTGCAGAATACCAGAACTTACCTGTCTCTTTATAAATAGGGCAGTTTTTATTAGTTTGCAGTTGTCACTGTTTAAAGATCGTGTGTATTCTGAAGATTTCCCTTTGGATTTATTTCATTTATAGATTTTTCTCTTTCCTTTCTGTAGATTTGCTTTATTTCAAATAAACTTAAGTTAATCTTGTTGGGAGTGATAGCAGAGGCCAGTCCACAGGTGGCTGTCAAAACAGGCTGAGAGTTTTAAGAAGTCGATCAGCTGAGTTGATACAAACCCCGTAGCTTCGGAGTTTATCCTGCGAAATACTTTAAACTGAAGCACTTCTTCCATGACCTCGAGATATGAATTTGTATCTCAAAAAACATTCTGTTCCAATTAAAGAGGAGCTGTAGCCTACTTTAAAAATAAATGTTCCAGCAACTTGGTGCCAAGTGAATCGTTTGATTCTTACTGCATGGCATGTAACTGTGCTGGGGCTACGTTCTGGCCCGACTGTGTCTGCTCCGGCATGAAACTGTGCTGGGGCTACGTCCGTGTCTGGCTGCCCGGCATGTAACTGCTCGGGCCACGTACGAGTTCAACTGTCTGCTCCGTATTGAAACTTGCTGGGGCTACGTCCGAGTCCAACTGTGTCTGCTCCTGCATGTAACAATGCTGGGGCTACGTCCGAGCCCGACTGTGTCTGCTACGGCATGTGACTGAGCTGATGCTACGTCCTTGTCTGACTGTGTCTGCTCCTGCATGTAATTGTGCTGGGGCTACGTCTGTGTCTGAAACATAGAAACAAGGAGAAGGCCATTCGGCCCTTCGAGCCTGCTCCGCCAATCAATATGATCATGGCTGATTTCCTCATCCAAATCATTTATATATATATATATATATGTAGGGGCCCATGCAATGATCCCTGAGCTACATCACCGCCTGCCATTTGGAAAAAGACCCATTGATTCCACGTAACTGTGCTGGGGTTACGTCCGTGTCTGACTGTCTGCTCCGGCATGTAACTGTGCTGGGGCTACGTCCGTGTCTGAAACATAGAAACACGGAGAAGGCCATTCGGCCCTTCGAGCCTGCTCCACCAATCAATATGGCTGATTCTCTATCTCAACACCATATTCCAGCTTTCTCTCCATACCCCTTGATGCCCCTAATATCCAAAAAATTATCAATTTCTTTCTTGATTACACTTGGTGACCTGACCTCCACAGCCTTCTGTGGTGGAGAATTCTACAGGTTGACCACCATCTGAGTGAAGAAATTTTTCCTCATCTCAGTCCTAAATGTCCAGCCCCGTATCCTGAGACTGTGGCCGCTGGTTCGAGACTCCAACCAGAGACACATCCTCCATGCATCCAGTCTGTCCAGCTCTTTTGGAATTTTATACATTTCAATCAGATCCCTTCTCATTCTTCTAAACTCTAGTGAATACAGGCCCAGTCGAACCAATCTCTCCTCATACGACAGTCCTGCCAACCCCAATATCAGCCTAGTGAGCCGTTGCTGCACCCCTCTATGACAAGTATATCTTTCCTTAGGTAGGGAGATCAAAACTGCGTGCAATGATTCAGGTGTGGTCTCACCAAAGCACTGAATAATTGCAGTAAGACATCCCTACTCTGAACTCAAATCCTCTTGCAATGAAGGCCAACATACTCTTTGCCTTCCTAATTGCTGGCTGCATGTGACTATTTACGTTCATTGACTATTGTACAAGAACACTCAGATCCCTTTGTACATCCACATTTTTCAATATATCATTTTTTTAATAATACTCTGCCTTTAAGTTTTTCACACCAAAGTGTACAACTTCATATTTATCCACGTTATACTGCATCCGCAATGTGTTTGCCCAAACACACACACAACTTGTCTAAATCGCCCTGAAGCCTCCTTGCATCTTCCTCACAACCCCACCCAATTTTGTGTTGTCAGCAAACCTGGAAATATTGTATTTGGTTTCCTCATCCAAATCATTTATACATATATATAGATATATATATATATGTAGGGGCGCATGCAATGATCCCTGAGGTACATCACCGGCTGCCATTTGGAAAAAGACCCATTTATTCCACGTAACTGTGCTGGGGTTACGTCCGTGTCTGACTGTTTGCTCCGGCAAGTAACTGTGCTGGGGCTGCGTCCGTGTCTGACTGTCTGCTCCGGCAAGTAACTGTGCTGGGGCTACGTCTGTGTATGACTGTCTGCTCCGGCAAGTAACTGTGCTGGGGCTACGTCCGTGTCTGACTGTCTGCTCCGGCAAGTAACTGTGCTGGGGCTACGTCTGTGTCTGACTGTCTGCTCCGGCAAGTAACTGTGCTGGGGCTACGTCTGTGTATGACTGTCTGCTCCGGCACGTAACTGCTGGGGCTACATCCGTATCTGAAACATAGAAACAAGGAGAAGGCCATTCGGCCCTTCGAGCCTGCTCCACCAATCAATATGGCTGATTCTCTATCTCAACACCATATTCCAGCTTTCTCTCCATACCCCTTGATGCCCCTAATATCCAAAAAATTATCAATTTCTTTCTTGATTACACTTGGTGACCTGACCTCCACAGCGTTCTGTGGTGGAGAATTCCACAGGTTGACCACCCTCTGAGTGAAGAAATTTTTCCTCATCTCAGTCCTAATTGGCCAGCCCCGTATCCTGAGACTGTGGCCTCTGGTTCGAGACTCCAACCAGAGGAACATCCTCCATGCATCCAGTCTTTCTAGCTCTGTTGGAATTTTATACATTTCAATCAGATCCCCTCTCATTCTTCTAAACTCTAGTGAATACAGGCCCACTCAAACCAATCTCTCCTCATACAACAGTCCTGCCAACCCCGGTATCAGCCTAGTGAGCCTTCGCCACAACCCCTCTATGACAAGTGTATCCTTTCTTAGGTAGGGAGACCAAAACTGCATGCAATACTCCAGGTGTAGTCTCACCAAGGCCCTGTATAACTGCACTAAGTCATCCCTACTTCTGAATTCAAATCCTCTTGCAATGAAGGCCAACATACTATTTGCCTTCCTAATTGTTGCATCTGCCTATTTACTTACATTGACTGGTGTACAAGGACACCCAGATCCCTTTGTACATCCACTTTTTCCAATATTTCATTTTTTAAATAATACTCTGCCTTTCTGTTTTTCACACCAAAGTGTACAACTTCATATTTATCCTCATTATACTACATCTGCATGTGTTTGCCCACACACACAACTTGTCTAAATCACCCTGAAGCCACCTTGCATCTTCCTCACAACCCCACCCAATTTTGTGTCGTCAGCAAACTTGGAAATATTGTATTTGGTTTCCTCATCCAAATCATTTTTATATATATATATATATATATGTGTAGGGGCCCATGCAATGATCCCTGAGCTTCATCACCGCCTGCCATTTGGAAAAAGACCCATTTATTCCACGTAACTGTGCTGGGGTTACGTCCGTGTCTGACTGTCTGCTCTGGCATGTAACTGTGCTGGGGCTGCGTCCTTGTCTGACTGTCTGCTCCGGCATGTAACTGTGCTGGGGCTACGTCCGTGTCTGACTGTCTGCTCTGGCATGTAACTGTGCTGGGGCTACGTCCGTGTCTGACTGTCTGCTCTGGCATGTAACTGTGCTGGGGCTATGTCCGTGTCTGACTGTGTCTGCTCTGGCATGTAACTGTGCTGGGGCTATGTCCATGTCTGACTGTGTCTGCTCTAGCATGTAACTGTGCTGGGGCTGCGTCCTTGTCTGACTGTGTCTGCTCTGGCATGTAACTGTGCTGGGGCTACGTCCGTGTCTGAAACATAGAAACACGGAGAAGGCCATTCGGCCCTTCGAGCCTGCTCCACCAATCAATATGGCTGATTCTCTATCTCAACACCATATTCCAGCTTTCTCTCCATACCCCTTGATGCCCCTAATATCCAAAAAATTATCAATTTCTTTCTTGATTACACTTGGTGACCTGACCTCCACAGCCTTCTGTGGTGGAGAATTCTACAGGTTGACCACCATCTGAGTGAAGAAATTTTTCCTCATCTCAGTCCTAAATGACCAGCCCCGTATCCTGAGACTGTGGCCCCTGGTTCGAGACTCCAACCTGAGACACATCCTCCATGCATCCAGTCTGTCTAGCTCTGTTGGAATTTTATACATTTCAATCAGATCCCTTCTCATTCTTCTAAACTCTAGTGAATACAGGCCCAGTAGAACCAATCTCTAACTGTGCTTGGGCTACCACCGAGTCTGACTGTGCCAGCCCCGGCGTGTAACTGTGCTGGGGCTGCGTTCAAGTCTAACTGTGCCAGCTCCGACATATAACTGTGTTGGGGCTACGTCCGAGTCTGACTGTCTGCTCCGGCATGTAACTGTGCTGGGGCTATGTCCGTTCCTAGAGTTGCCATTTTGCACCACTTGGCTATTAACCTCTTGCTGCCTTTCTAAAGATGTTCTGAGACTCAGCTTAATTCCTGTGCAAAGCAAGATGGAAGTAAAATATTGAGACAAATTTCTTGACTGGACGGACAGGTTAAGCTTGTAAATATAGTAAAAACTGCATCTTTGATTTTAATTTTGCTTGCCCATTTCCATTATGAGAAAGGGGCGCATTTTTTGCAATGACATTTAACACAACTTCTTACTTCTTGTTATTGCTGTTGCTCCTATCCTGAGGAACACTTATTAAATCTCTGAGATTCATGTGTATCAGTGCTTTCCTCTTCAGTCATTACTGGACTTCAACATTTCTGTAAAAATAAACTTTTTTAAACTATTTCTTGCATAGCTTGACTCCTGTTAGCTTTGTAATTTGCTGTGGGAGGGGGCTGGGCGATAGTGTTGTATCATTTTCTGTTGTAAAGAAAAGCTCTTTTGTTACTGTGAGCACTTGTTGAAATCTGAAAAGAAATTTGACCCGATACTGGCAGCAGTTGATGTTTTTCTAGGACCTCTGCAGATAAATGCACAAGTTCACATGGAGTACCATGGAAACGAGTAACTGGACTAATCCTGAACCCTCTGTGTTTCCAATATCAGTATAATTTGTACATCGTTATGACTTGTTGGCGTGAAGTCAACACAATTCAAACTGGTATTAAACAGGAGACGGGTGTGCAGTGGTAGCGTCGCTAGACTAGTAATCCAGAGTCCCAGGCCCATCCCCTGAGCAGTTGGTGGAATTTGAATTCAATTAATTAATAAATCTGGAATTGAAAGCTAGTCTCAGTAATGGTGACCATTAAACTATCATCAATAGTTGTATAAACCCATCTGATTCACTAATGTCCTTCAGGGAAGGAAATCTGCAGTCCTTACCCGGTCTGGCCTACATGTGACTCCAGACCCACAGCAATGTGGTTGACTCTTAACTGCCCACTGAAATGGCCTAGCAAGCCACTCAGCTCAAGGATAGTTAGGGATGGACAACAAATGCTGGCCTTGCCAACAACGCCCACATCCCACGAAAGAATGAAGGGGAAAAAATGCACCGTTCCTGGTTATGTTCACAAAAAGGCATCAACTCACCACCACCTTCTCAAGGGCAATTAAGGATGGGCAATAAATGCCGGCCTGGCCAGCGGTGCCCACATCCCATGAATGAATATTTTTTTAAAAATTGGCGTTTATTCCAGGATCTGCCTGAATAGCATTTGCTTTCTCTTCCTCAGTGATTGCAGGCATTGCTGAATATAGTAATGCCAAGCAGTCCCAGATTTGGCTCTGTGTTGGGATGGCTGACCTGCATATGCCTTGGCCCCTTGGTCCAAGAAAGGGAAAGTTAGTCAGGGTCCTTGGTCCCAAACACAGTCTGCTGAAAAGCCTCCTGTGGACATCCAGTGGGGATAATTTCAGGCTCATGTGATATCTCCCATAGTTAAGTACATATGAACTTGAACCTTCTCAGAACCGGTTATTTTGATGTGACCTTGTTTTGTGTCTTATATCAGTCAGTACAAATCAGACATAGCAGAGAAAGGGTCAGCTAAGCTCGGGTTCCTCTGACAGCAAACAGTAAAGTTAGAGTTTACTAGAAAGTCATGTCGATATTTCTTTCTTAGAAGATTGAACACTTGTATGCTTGGTGGAAATAATTAATCTTAATCATAATTCACGGCCATTATACATTCCCTTAAGGAATAAAAATCTCACAGGGAAAAATGGTCCAACTGGGACTAGCAAGAGTAGTTAAAGATGGTATTTGGTCAAAGGAGGAGGCTTACTATGTTGCCAAAAAGAGCAGTAAGATGGAAAATTGAGGATTTTTAAATTCAGCGAAGAAGCTGATAAATAGAAAACTAGTTAAAGATGTGAAAGCAGATTCTAACAATCAAAAAAGTTTACTTTTACTGAAATGTTGAAGTCCAGTAATGACTGAAGAGAAGGTATGTAAAAAAGAGAAAGATTAGCAACAAGAGTGTGCCTAAGTCCCTCAGCGGCAGAGACAGGAGAAATTATAATGGAAATGAGGAAGTGGTGGTCTTAGAAAAAGGGATGAACCATTCAGGGCTGAGATAAGGAGAAATTTCTTCATTGTGCGTTGTGAACTTTTTTTGCAAATTCTCTGCCTCAGAGAGCCGTAGATGCTCAGTCGCTGAGTACATTCAAGTCAGAGATTGATAGCTTGAGGGAATCTAAGGATTGGGGAATGTGCAGCAAGGTTAGAAGGTCAGCCTTGATCTTGTTGAATGACCTTTTTAGTTATGTTAAAGCTATGAGTATTAGTCAGGAAATAGTACAGGAGGAAGTTAATTGGACTGAAAGCCAACAAATCCCCTGGACCTGATTACCTAAACCTTAGGGTTTAAAAGAGGTGGCTAATGAGATAGTGGGTGCATTGGTTTTAATCTTCCAGAATTCCCTAGATTCTAGAATGGTCCTCAGGATTGAAAGTTAGTAAACGTAACACTGCTATTCAAGATAGGAGGGAGAGACAGAGAAAAGGGGAACTATAAGCCATTTAGCCTGACATCAGTAGTAGGGAAAATTGTCATTTGGTAGTATAGAACTTGAGTATTGCTGAAAAAAGACATTTTGTCAAAGCTTTTTGGCTTGCACTCATCAGGACAATCACAAGAATACCAATGTTAGGGGAAGTAACAACTTCATACTGTATGACAAGAATGTGGTGATTGGTTGGCAAATGGACTCTGATTGGTAGAGGCATTGCCATGGAGAATGCACCAGTGCTGGAAGCTACATATATTAATGCACAGGGCCCTGTTCTTTGCAGACAGAAAAAACATGTACACACATTGTGCCTGTTTCAGCTAAACAAAATAAGTGATAGCCATTTGTTGGTTCATTCCTCAAGGCGATGCCTTGACCAATCAGAGCCAAGCTGCCTAGTTTAAAATTTCAAACGATGCTTGGCAGTTAACTGTCAATCACCATTAACTGGTGCATCCTCCATGGCATCGCTGCAATCAATCAGAGCCCACCTGCCAACCAATCAGCACACTCATACAGTATAAAGTTGATGCTTCCCTGACATTGGTTTTCTTGTGATTGTCCTGATGAGTGTGAGACGAAAAGCTTTGACAAAAAGCATTTTTTTCAGCAATAGTCAAGTGGGGAAAATACTAGAATCTATCATTAGGAATGTGAGAACAGAACACATGGAAAATCATATGATTGGCCAGGGCAAATACTGATCTATAAAAGAGAAATTGTGTTTTATAGATCTGTTGGAGTTTCTAAGGTTGTGACTTGTAGGGTGGATAAGGGAGAACCAGTAGGTATTTGAACTTTTTTTTTAAAAAAGCATTTGATAAGGTGCTGCAAAAGACATTGTTACACAAAATTAGGGCTTGTGGAATAGGGGATATTGATTAAGGATTGAAGGAATAAAAAGTCATTAAGGTTGGCAGACTGTAATTGGTGGGCTACCAAGGATCGGTGATTGAGACTCAACTATTTAAAGTGACTTAGATGAAAAGACTGAGTGTAATCTATCCACGTTTGCTGACGATATAAAGCTTGGTGGAAAAGTAAGCTGTGAGGAGGACACTAAATGGCTACAAAAGGATGTGGACAGGTTAGTGAGTGGGTAAGAACATGGCAGATAGATTATAATGTGGAGCAAATGTGAAGTTATTTGATAGGAGACAAAAGAATTGCAAAATATTTTTTAATTGGTGGGAGACTGGGAAATGTTGGTATTTATGGGAACCTGGATGTCCTTGCACACACATTCCTGAAAATTAGTATGCTGGTACAGCAACCTATTAAGAAGGTAAATGGTATATTAGCCTTTCTTACAGAGGAATTGGAGTGTAAGGGTAAAGAAGTCGTACTACAATTATAGAGAGTTTAGTGTGTCCATAACACTGTGAAGCTTTTGTCTTTTTGCCTAAGAAAGTAAGTACAACGATCTGCCTTATTCTCAGGAGAAGATATTCCTATGGGGCGAGATTGAGCAGACTATGCACATATACCCTTGAATTTAGAAGAATGAGAGGTGATCTAATAGCGATATATAAAAAATCCATCAGGGCTTGACAGGGTCGATGCTGGGAACATGCCTCCCCTGGCTGGGGACTCTAGAACATGGAGTTACACTCTCACAATAAGAAGTTGATCATTGAGGCTGGGAGGGGGGTGAGGGGGCACTGTATACATCTCCAGCCAGGAAAACATCTATTTGTCACTACTCTGCCTCCTGCCCCTTAGCCAGTTATGTGCCCAAGTTACTACCACCCTTTTGACCCTATGCTTCTATTTGTCAAAGCCGTCTGGTCTGTGTTGCTTTATAAATGTGTCCATATGTAAAACACATAAAGAACTACCTTCCTCAACCGCCTGTTACTTCAAAGAACACATACGAAGACAGACTAATCCATTGTACTTTTCTTCCACCAAGCATAGGAATATCAAAACAGAAATGGGCCATTTAGTCCTCAAGTCTGTTCCCGTGTTCAATGAGATTATGGCTAATTTACAGCTTTGCCACTTCTTCACTGTCGCTGGGTCAAAATCCTGGAACTCCCTACCTAACAGCACTGTGGGTGTACCTACACCACATGGACTGCAGAGGTTCAAGAAAGTGGCTCACCACCACCTTCTCAATTAGGGATGGGCAATAAATGCTGGCCTAGGCCCAGTGACGCCCATATCCTGTGAAAAAATCCCCTAATACGTTTGATAGATTTTTGTTAACCAGTTTTAAAATTAACAATTGTCGTTAACAGAAGTGTTCCAAATTCCAACATGCTTTGCAAGTTTCCTCAAAAAAGTAAAAGAAAAATGACCTCACGTTTACTGACATTGAAATCCACTTGCTACGCTTTTACCCATTCACTTAATTTATCAATATCCCTTTGTAATTTTATGTTTCCGTCTTCACTGCTTACAATGCTGCCTATCTCTGTCATCAGCAAATTTGGATATGTGGCTTTCGAACCCATCATCTAGTCGGTAATAAATACCATGAGTATTTGAAGCCTAACCAGAAATCTTTGCAGGACACCACTAGTCACATTCAGCTTATTGGAGCACTTTGCCCATTATCCCTACTCTCTGTCTCCTGCCACTCAGCAAATTGCCTAACCAGGTCAATAATTTGCGTTCAATTCCATGATTTTCAACTTTAGTTACCAATATCTTATGAGGGATTTTATCAAATGCATTCTGCAAGTCCATATAAATAACATCCATAGACATTGCTCTGTCCACTTAGTCACCTCTTCTAAAAAAAATCCAGCAGGTTTGTGAAACATGACCTCCCCTTTAAACATCCATGTTGGCTTGTTCAGCTGAATATTTTCGATGTGTTCAGTTATCCTCCAGCAATTCCCAATCAAAAGGTGTTAGGCTAACTGGTCTATAATTCCCTGGTTTCCATTTCATCTTTCTACATAGAAAAAAAGAAAATAGGAACAGGAGTAGGTCATTCGGCCCTTCGAGCCTGCTCCGCCATTCAATATGATTATGGCTGATCCTCTATCTCTATGCCATATTCCCCTCTCTCCCCATACCCCTTGATGCCTTTAGAGTCTAGAAATCTATCTATTTCCATCTTAAATATATTCAGTGACTTGGCCCCCACAGCCTTCTATGGTAGAGAATTCCACAGGTTCACCACCCTGTGTGAAGAAATTTCTCCTCGTCTCAGTCCTAAATGGTCTACCCCGTATCCTGAGACTGTGACCCCTTGTTCCAGACCCACTCCAACCAGAAGAGACATCATCCCTGCATCCAGTCTGTCCATCCTAAATGGTCTACCCCGTAGTGATATACTTGTGACAAATGAAATTTTCCAATCTAAAGAAACGGTTCCTGGGTTGAGAAAACTTTGGTTACAGTTCAGGCATCTGGAATGTTCTCTCCAATTTTCTTCAAAACTCTGGGGTGCAAACAGGCATAAAGCCATTATGCACAGAAGGAGACCATTCGGCCCCTTGAGGCCATGCTGGAGCTCTGTAGAGCAATCCAGTCAGTCCCATTCCACCACTCTATCCCCGTTGCCCCAAGTTTATTTGACTCAATTGCCCATCCAATTCCATTTTGAAATCATCCATCATCTCCCCCTCCACCGTCCTCGTAGGCAGAGAGTTCCAGCTCATTCCCACTAGCCGTGTTTAAAAAGTTCTTTCTCACATCCCTCCACTCGCCTTAAATCTGTGTTCCCTAGTCCTTGCGCCATCAGCTAATGGGAGCAGTTTTTCTTCCTGATCATGTGGGTTTGTCACTCTCTTTGTGCCATAATTTTCTTCAATATCATTTTGAATTGTTCATTTTGTCAACAAAATTAATTATTTAATTAGCATTAAAGTTAGTAACTAATCCCTGGATGTATAACTGCTGTTGCTGCGAACCTGTCATCCTAACCTCCGATGATGTTGAGCACTATTATTGAAGCAATGATATGTAAAATAAATGTCATCCCATCAGCCATTGGCATTGACAGGAGCCCATGTTCACAACGCGTCATTTGAGCTATGGTGGGAACTTAAACCCTTGAAAGGAGGCACTACCTTGAACTTCTATTTTTTTTTCCAAACATATACTTCATAAAATTTACAGAAGTACATTACATGAACATCCGGCATTGAAGTGCAAACTAAATCAGTTTCTTCCAATCCTGTAAGTTAGTCCATTTACAATTACAGTTAATATTTACAATATTCATTAAACTCAAACATACAGCCCAAGGGGTTTTACCCAGTTGCCAGCCCCTGGGTGTCATATATATGCTGTTGTGAAGAGTGTTAAAATGTTGGAAAGGTTTAGCTGGCCCAGCTCTGTGTGGAGAAAAGGCAGCCTGCCCTTGGTATCACCACCAAAAACAGAACGTTTGGAGCGTGTCTGGAATTTGTGGATTTAATTACAGCTTCAGAAGTGGCACATATCTGCAAGCTCTGTGAAACCTGGCCAATTTCCTTACGCTTTGCATGATAACATTTGTTTGCATGCTGTATCCATTCCGAGTGACACACAAAATGGGAGTGAGGAATTTCCCATCTATTTTGAGCCTTGAGTAACCTTTTACCTGAAATTATGCGAGTTTGACATTTTTCTGAGCGGTTTAAACCTTCAATTAAAATATTGCACCACTTTGAGGAAGACAGATTTTGCATATGGTTCGTAGTGTGCAGTTTTCCTTTACCTATTTTAACTTTTACTTTAAAATCGTAATTTCTTGTTTCTGTTTAAGCTGCGAGAGCACTGGATGAAAGAAATGTCTCCCATCACTGGAGACAAGTCAGTTGGAAGATTGTGGTCTGTGCTGTGCTGTTCTATGATTCTATAAATGGTGCTCAGCTTAAGCCTGCCATCATTAGAGCTTTGATTCCAAGTCTACTTTTTAAGGTTACTCCCTTGGCCGTGTGAAAATTATTTTCCTGAATTGGACTGAAGTAAACACTCCCAAAATTGTCCCACACTGGGCATGATTTGTAATTATGTCAACTTGTCTGGTCCTGCTTGTTCTTTCTCAGCCACCATTGACAAATCTTTCTGTCGCTCCTTTCAGTAGGCCTTAAGTGTCCCGTTATACTTCAGCTTGTTGCTGAACACTCCCAAGACTATTCTGCTTCACGTGTCTATCTGTTTCTTGGCTACTGAGGGAAGAGATTAGCCAAACCATGTGCCAAATCAGTTTTAAGAACCCTAAGCTCCTATTTTGGCAGTAGACTTCAATATCTGTGCAAGAACAATTCAGTCAGACCAGGAGTAAACAAGTCTTACCCTTATCATCTAATCGGTCACTGAGACTTCTGAAATATTGGCTCTCTCTGCCCCCTACTTTTATTCTGGTTTGAATTTTGGCAACTTTCCTTCTAGCCTTTAAATTGCATGTGTTTTCTTGCTGCAACGATTGCATTTCTGCAGGAATGAGTCATGACTGGGCTGAGTCTCAAACATACCTCAATTCATGTGGGGTCTCAAATGGATTTATTCAGAGATCTTCAAATATCCCGGAGACAAAATAATACATCTTGTGTTTCAAGCTGTCCCAGGTTATCTTGGAGTTCAATATGTGTTCCCTGGACTGAGAAAGCAGATTCCTTTTGTAAATTTGTGATGAGCATGTTACTAGGAGCCGTTGTCTAAGTGCCACAGTGATCTATTAAATATTGTTATATGTTGATCCAATGTGTTTGTGTCACACTTAATCAAAGTAATTTTTCAGTTTGCGACTGGATTAAGTTGATGGTCCCTGTGGATAGGGCCTACTATGTGTAAACATCATAATGTCAAACTCATAAACCTCAGGATTTGCATGCCATTATCTCAAGGCTGTGTTGATTGCAGTTATGAGAATATGGATAGCAGGAGAGACATTTATATTATCTCAGAGGAAACAAGATGCTAATAGTACTCAGTTGAAAAACAGACTGGGGTGGAGTGGAAGACAAAACATCGAAACCAGAAAATAATCACGTACCATGGTTAATGTGCGCACCTCGCATGCCAGCAATCATCAGCTCAGACTAATATCGGTGCATTTCTCTGCTAGTCAGGAGCAATAGGTTCTAATCATTGATCCAATGCCTCAGCAGCAAAGATATCTTGTCGGTGTGTAAAAATGGAACTGGATCACACGCTTTAATGACTGCAGATTGGTTACGTGTGCCAGCAAATCGTACAGTGGCATTAACTAATAACCCCCACTCCCCAGCCGTTTCAAAGACAGGAGGCTTAGCTCAGTTCTCTTTGAATTATAGAGCGCTGCAACACAGGAAGAGACCATTTGGCCCATCATACCTGTGCTAGCAGTTTGAAAGGGCTATCCAATTATTCCCTCTCTCCATAACCAAGCTGCAATTTTTTTTCCTTTTCAAGTGTTTATACAGTACCCTTTTAAATGGAACTATTGAAGCTGCTTTCTCCATCCTTTTAGCCAGATCAACTCACTGCATTTAAAAAATACTCTCTTCACCTCATCTTTTGTCAATTATCTCTCTTTACCAACTCTTCATCTACAGGGAATAGCTTCTTATCGACTCTCCCAAAACCTTTTGTGATTTTGAATTCTTCTATTTGATGTAGGTGGCAGCCTTCCGTCTTGTAAGATGGTGGTTTTCACCGTGGTGTACAGCTCTATGTTAAGCAACGCCTGGTGTGGTTCAGGAGTCCCACTCTGGCACGGCAGCCTCTGCTGCATTTACTGCAGAGAAGGACATTGGGCTGATTAAGTGCGCGATTTGCTGGCCTCTGATCCCTCTGGCTCCATCCTTGGCCAGCAGAGCTTTTCATTTCTGCTCGCTCTTCCGATGCCCTTCCAAACACTCAGTCTCCAGGCTGCCAGCGACTGCCTTCCACTTGCCAGTATCAATGTCCGCCATCTTCATATCTCGCTTGCAGGTGTCCTTGTGACGGAGGTACGGATTTCCAGGAGGTTGTGACTCAGTGGCCAGTTCACCGTACACAAAGTCGGTGGGTAAACGGCTGTCATCCGATGAACATGGGCAAGCCAACGCAGACGTCGTTGGCTTAGCAATGAGTGTATGCTGATGGAATTAGCAGGACCTCTGAGTTGGTGACCTTGTCCTGCCAAGAGATGCCGAAGATGTGTCTGAGACATTGAAGGTGGAAACAGTTCAGCTTTTTCTACTGCCCGGGTATCGCTACTTTAGGAGAGTGCGCCAAGGGTGCAGGTGGCTCCCAGTTTGGTGTTGTATTAAATATCCACCAGACCACCTCTGCTCTGAGAAGAAAGCCCCAGTGTCTCTTCATGTAACTGAAGTCCCTGATCCACGGTACAACTCCGGAAAATCGCTCCTGCACTCTCTCTCAGGACTTGTCATCCGCCTTAAATTGTGATGCGTGGGATTGGACACAATACTCCAGCTGAAGGCTAACAAGTGACTTCGAAAGATTAACGTAACTTCCTTGCTTTCATACTCTGCCCCTGATTATAAAGGCAAAACATCCTGAATGCATGCTGTTTTAAATCTTCCCAACATGTCAGCCATGTCTGAGTTGCTAGCACACTTGCCTTCATGTCGAATGGCTGACGGGTTAAGACTCACTCCGGAGACTTGAGCACATCATCTGGCCTGGCATTCCAGTGCTGTACTGAGGGAGTGCTGCACTGTTTAAGGCACCATGTTTTGGATGAGACGTTAAACCAACCAGCTTCCCCAACCAGACATTAAAAAAAATCCCATGGCACTTTATAAATGGTCAGCACTGTCCCAAGTGCTTTATTTCCTATTGGTATGCATCCTACTCACATAAGGAGTGTTGTGCAGTCACTTTTTGTAATGCATAATTCCTTTGTGTTAATTTTGTTTTGCAAGAGTCATTGCACAGCAGGACAAAGGCAAGAGACAAGACGCTGTTGAGTCAATCATGCTTGTTCCAGCCACAGATTGTGTGCAGTCTACTTTACCTGGAGTGTGCATCAACACTACTTCATGCCACCCTCTGGTGGAATTGTCAAATTTAAAATCCATATCTATGTGAAAGGACCTTGAGAATGGAAAATGGAGCAAGGAGAGCCAAGGAATATGAAGGCAGACCAATGGAGAAATCGGGGAATGGCTGCAATGAGCCTCGAGACTAGGCCATATGTTGTCATGTCACTTAATAGTCCCAAAAAGTGGCACAAAACGCCCATTAAATAGCAAGCACAAAATTCCCAAAAGATTACAAGATAGCCAATTAACTGTCTGAGGTGGTACCAGACTGTCCGCAATTGTGGTTTTGTTCTTGAAATGAGCTTCCCAGACACATATCACTCCGTCTCTAAAACAGCTGATTTCTAACTCCATAACATCGCCCCAAATCTGCCTCTGTTTCAGCTCGGCTGTGCTGAAACCCTCATCTAGGCCTTTGTTAGCTCTAGGCCTTGACTATTCCAACGCTCCCCTGACTGCCTTCCACCTTCCACAGCCGTAAACACTTGTAAAACTGCTGCCTGCGTCCTAACTCACACCAAGCTCCATTCAGCTGCTGGGTCCCCATTAGGCAACACCTTGATTTTAAAATTTTCATCCTTTTCAAATCCCACCACCAATCCCCCACTGCCCCCGCACCCCCCCCCCACAACAGCCCCACCCATGGCCTCACCTCTCCCCATCTCAGTAGTCTCCTCCAGCCATCCAATCCTCTGATATCCACCCTCCTCTAATTCTGGCATCTTCAGTATTCCGAATTTTAATCTCTCCGCCATTGGTGGCCATGCCCTCAGCTGCCTAGGCCCAAAGTTCTGGAAGTGCCTCCCTACACATCTCCGCCTCTCTATCTCCCTCGCCTTCCTCCTTGAAGTCGCTGCTTATAACCTCTTTGACTAAGCTTAAGGCCAGGATTTTCCGGCCCCATCATGTTGGGACCCCTGCCAAGGGGGATGCGACGGCCCAGCCAAAAGTCCATTGACTTTTGACAGGACTGGACGATGGCGGGAGCGAGCAGGGCTGGAAAATGCCACCCTAATTGTGCGTTCTGTCCCAATTTTTGTTTCACAATGCTGCTATGAAGCATCTTTGGTCATTTTACTAGGTGATAGGGCCTATACGAATGAAAGTTGTTAATAATCATGAATTTGGAATGTTAACTGTGATGAGAAAGAGATCAGTATTGATGATATGGATTGCAAGCGATAGAAAACTGAATGCGTTTCAGAAATTTTCTAAGCTGCTGGTAGTATTCCTGGTAGTATTCTCAGGATTCCTGAATCCTGGTAGTATTCTCAGCCCTAATTCAGAATGTTGAGAGTTGAAATCCCGCTCTAGATATTTGAGTGCAAAATCTAGGCTGACACTCAAGAGCAGGACTGAGGGAAGAGCTGCACTATCGAAGGCACCTTTTTCAGATGAGACGCTAAGCCCTCTGAGGTGGCTGTAAAAGACCGGTTGGAAGAAAGAGCAGGTGAGTTCTCGCTGGTGCCCTTGCCAATATTTATTCCTCAACCTGCACCATTAACAGATTTCCTCACCATTGTCATACTGCTGTTTGTGGGTCCTTGTGTGTGAATTTGGCTGTCATGCTTGCTATATTACACCAGTGGTGGCACTGCAAAAGCGCTTAGATGGCTGTCGAAGCACTTTGGGAGGGCCTGCAGGTCTTTCTTAACTTGTTCATTATCGCTGAAAAAAGACATTTTGTTGAAGTTTTTGGTCTTGCACTCATCAGGACACTTCGCAAGAATACCAATGTCAGGAGAAACAACAACTTTATACTGTATGAGAAGAGAGTGCTGATTGGTTGGCAAGTGGACTCTGATTGGTAGAGGTGTTGCGATGGAGAATGCACCAGTTAATGGTGACTGACAGTTAACTGCCAAGCATTGTTTAAAATTTAAATCAGGCAGCTTGACTCTGATTGGTCATGCCATTGCCCTGAGGAATGAACCAACAAATGGCTATCATTTATTTTGTTTAGCTGAAAAGAACAGTTTGAATATATGGAGTTTCCAATACATGCAAATGCACCACATTGCGAGCCCAACTGCCAATATTAAACTGGTTGTCAGTGTAATTGGGCGTAGGTACTCTTGCGGTTGTCCCGATGACTGCAAAATGAAAAGCTTCGACAAAATGTCTTTTTTCAGCAATACTCAGGTTCTGTACTCCCAAATGACAATTTGTTTTCCATTTATCAGTGGCTGTATTTACTGAATTGTACAAACAGGAAAACTGATTTTTATCCAAAGGGTTCTCGGTACTGGAGAATAATGAGAGAGCCTAGCTCTAAATTTATTTTCTGTTAAATATAAATGATGTGGCTGGGCTGAAGATCTTGAATCTGGGTCTTCCTGCTAAACTAGTTTGATTACAGAGCAAAAACAGAATTACCTGGAAAAACTCAGCAGGTCTGGCAGCATCGGCGGAGAAGAAATCAGTTAACGTTTCGAGCCTTCATGGCCCTTCGGCAGAACTGAAGCATAGTTAGAAGAAGGGAGAAATATAAATTGGTTTAAGGTGGGTGGGGGGGGGGTGGAGAGACACATTGAGGGTGTGGTGATTGTGGAGATGAGCAGATAATCAAAAGATGTCACAGACAAAAGGGTCAAAGAGGTGTCGAAGGTGGTGACATTTGTCTGAGAAAAGTGCTAATTAAGAATGGAAGACAGGATATTCAAAGTACAGCTCTAGTGGGGGTGGGGTGGAAAGACTAACGAGGTTTTAGTTTAGATTTAAAAATAATGGAAATAGGTGGGGAAAGAAGAATCTATATAAATTATTGAAAAAAAAGGTGGGGGGGGGAAAGAAACGGGGTGGGGATGGGGGGAGGGGGAGTTTAAGATCTAAAGTTGTTGAATTCAATATTCAGCCCAGAAGGCTGTAAAGTGCCTAGTCGGAAGATGAGGTGCTGTTCCTCCAGTTTGCGTTGGGCTTCACTGGAACAATGCAGCAAGCCAAGGACAGACATGTGGGCAAGAGAACAGGGTGGAGTGTTAAAATGGCAAGCGACAGGGAGGTTTGGGTCTTTCTTGCGGACAGACCACAGGTGTTCCGCAAAACGGTTGCCCAGTTTGCGTTTGGTCTCTCCAATGTAGAGGAGACCGCATTGGGAGCAACGAATGCAGTAGACTAAGTTAGGGGAAATGCAAGTGAAATGCTGCTTCACTTGAAAGGGGTGTTTGGGCCCTTGGACGGTGAGGAGAGAGGAAGTGAAGGGGCAGGTGTTGCATCTTCTGCGTGGGCATGGGGAGGTGCCATAAGTGGGGGTTGAGGAGTAGGGGGTGATGGAGGAGTGGACCAGGGTGTCCCGGAGGGAACGATCCCTACGGAATGCCGTCAGGGGGGGTGAAGGGAAGATGTGTTTGGTGGTGGCATCATGCTGGAGTTGGCGGAAATGGCGGAGGATGATCCTTTGAATGCGGAGGCTGGTGGGGTGATAAGTGAGGACAAGGGGGACCCTATCATGTTTCTGGGAAAGAGGAGAAGGCGTGAGGGAGGATGCGCGGGATATGGGCCGGACACGGTTGAGGGCCCTGTCAACGACCGTGGATGGAAAACCTCGGTTAAGGAAGAAGGAGGACATGTCAGAGGAGCTGTTTTTGAAGGTAGCGTCATCAGAACAGATGCGACGGAGGCGAAGGAACTGAGAGAATGGGATGGAGTCTTTACAAGAAGCGGGGTGTGAGGAGCTGTAGTCGAGGTAGCTGTGGGAGTCGGTAGGCTTGTAATGGATATTGGTGGACAGTCTATCATCAGAAATTGAGACAGAGAGGTCAAGGAAGGGAAGAGAAGTGTCAGAGATGGACCATGTGAAGATGATGGAGGGGTGGAGATTGGAAGCAAAATTAATAAATTTTTCCAGGTCCCGACGGGAGCATGAAGCAGCACCGAAGTAATCATCGATGTACCGGAGAAAGAGTTGTGGGAGGGGGCCGGAGTAGGACTGGAACAAGGAATGTTCCACATACCCCATAAAGAGACAGGCATAGCTGGGGCCCATGCGGGTACCCATAGCCACACCTTTTATTTGGAGGAAGTGAGAGGAGTTAAAGGAGAAATTGTTCAGTGTGAGAACAAGTTCATTACAGAGCCTGTCCTTGCATATTCTGTGATAATTCCATTGTAACTCAGGAGGGGACCTGACTTCAAACTAGCCGACAGCTTATTATCAAAAGCTATTGGGAATGCATGCTCATGGCTGGGGAGCCTGCTGCCATTTTGAAGTCTTAACCCCGCTCTTAGGAATGGAAATGCTGCTTTAACGTGAATGAGAGGAGGTAGGGAAAACCAATTTTGAGGCATCCTTCTGATCAGTAGCACTGTGAATCATAGCATGTTATGACGCAGCAGGATGCTATTATCCGCCCCCCCCCCCCCCCCCCCCCCACCCGTGCCTGTGCTAGCTCTTGGAAAGACTCGTGGGCGTCCGTCCTCATCCTCGTATACCTGCTCAACCCCCCTTCAAAATTATTCATCAAATCAGCTTTCACCACCTTTTTCAGGTAGAGAGTTCCAGATGCCGACAACTTTCTTGAGTGAAAAAACTATCATCTCCTCTCTGTATGTGTTTGATGATGAATTTGAATCCTGACCTCTATTGACCCGCTCGCCATAGGGAATAGTTTTTCTCTATCAGAAGCCCTTAACCTTCTCTGTTCCAAGGAGAACCGTTCTAACTTTTCCGATCTCTCCTTGTAACTGAAGTTCCTCATCCCTGGGGGACATCCTGGTAAACCTCCTCTGTACCCTTTCTAAGGCCTTGACGTATTTCCTTAAGTGCGGGGGCTTGTAATAGCCCACAATACTCCCTCTGAGGCTGAACCAGTTGTGAAGTTTAGTATATTGAGAAAGCTTTTATATTGAGAAAGCACTAAGACCATCACTTGGGGAAGACTATGTGGCCATCTGGGACTGGGACTGCTTTTTTTTGATACATATTAATGACTTGGGTCATAAAAAAGGGCACCATTAAAAATCTGCAGATAGCACATGACTTGGAAGTGTGGACTGAATAGGATATGTTTTTCTAAATTTATTCATGGGATGGGGGCATTGCTGGCATTTATTGCCCATCCCTAATTGCCCTTGAGAATTGAGTGGCTTGCTAGGCCATTTCAGACAGCTTTTAAGAGCCAACCACATTGTTGTGGGTCTAGAGTTACATGTAGGCCCAGACCAGATAAGGATGCAGATTTCCCTTCCCCTAAAGGACATTAGTAAACCAGGTGGGTTTTTATAATAATCAATAATTAGACCTTTAATTCCAGATTTTTATTGAATTCAAATTTCTGCCATGGTGGGATTTGAACCCAGGTCCCCGGAGCATTACCCTGGGTTGCCAGTGGCAATACCACTACGTCACCATCTCCCCCTGTGATAGACCTCAAGAGGGCATGAGCAGATGAAATTTAAGTGCAGAGGAATGCTAAGTGGCATATTTTTCTAGCTTTACAAGACTAATAACTGGAATGGGAGGGTTGTCTTATGAGGAAAGGTTGGACAGGCTAGCCTTGTATCCGCTGGAGTTTAGGAGAGTAAGAGGCGACTTGATTGAAACATATAAGATCCTGAGGGGACTTGGCAAGGTGGATGTGGAAAGGACGTTTACTCTTGTGGGTGAATCTAGAACTAGAGGTCACTGTTTAAAATTAAGAGTCACCCACTTAGTTCAGAGATGAGGAAAAATGTTTTCTCTCAGAGGAACATGAGTCTTTGGTACTCTCCTCCTCAAAAGGTGGTGGAAGCAGAGCCTTTGAATGTTTTTAAGGCAGAGATAGATAGAGTCTTGATAAGCAAGGGGGTGAGAGGTTATCGGAGGTAGGCAAGAATGTGGAGTTGAGGTTAAAATCAGATCAGCCATGATCTTATTGAATGGGGGAGCAGGCTCGAAGGGCCAAGTGGCCTACTCCTGCTCCTAATTCGTATGTTTGTATGTATATTTTGGTAGGAAGAATGAGGAGAGGCAATTTAAAATAGACAGTACAATTCCAATGCGGGCTTTATAAACAGATGCATAGAGTGCAAGAGCAAGGAAATTACAAAACACTGGTTCGTCCTCAACTAGAGTATTGTGTCCAGTTCTGAGCACCACACTTTAGGAAGGATGTGAAGGCTTTAGTGAAGATGCAGAAAATATTTAGAAGAATAATTCCAGCCCAAAGAACATCCATTAACCACTACTCTCTGTTTCCTGTTACTCAGCAAATTCTGTATCCATGTTGCTACTGTCCCTTTTATTCCATGAGCTATAACTTTGCTCACACGTCTGCTATGCGACACTGTCTCAAATGCCTTTTGGAAGTCCATGTACATCACATCAACAGCATTGCCTTCATCAACCTTCTCTGATACACCTTGGGAAAAACTCCAGCAAGTTAGTTAAACACGATTTTCTCTTAAGAAATCCATGCTGGTTCTCCTTAATTAACTCGCATTTGTCCATGTGACTATTAATTCTATCTTGAATTATTGTTTCTGGATGTTTCCACACCACCAAAAATAAACTGACTGGTCTGTAGTTGCTGTGCTTATCCTTACACCCTTTTTTGAAGGTGTAATGTTTGCAATTGTCCAGTCCTCTGGCACCATCTCTGAGCCTAAGGAAGACTGAAATTTCCAGCCAGTGCCTTTGCAATTTCCACTCCCACTTTCTTCTGTATCCTTGGATGCATCTCATCCAGTCCTGGTGCCTTGTTAACTTTTAATAGTCTATCCAATGCCACCTCCTTATCAATTTTAAACACTTCCAGTGACTGAATTTCCTCCTCCTTCACCGTGGCTTGGGTAGCATTTTCTTACTTCGTAAAGACAGATCAAGGTATTAATTTAATACCTCAGCTGTGCCCCCTGTCTCCATGTGTGAATCCCCTTTTTAGTCCCTACTCGGCCTTACTCCTCCTTTTACTACCCTTTTATTATTATATGCCCATAGAAGACTTTGGGATTCCCTTTTATGTTAGCTGCCAGTCTCTTTTCATACTCTCCCTTTGCTTCTCTTATTTGCTTCTTCACCTACCTTCTGAAGCTTCTGTTTTCTGCTTGGTTCTCAATTGTATTTTTTACCTGACACCTGACATAAGCACACCTTTTCTTCTTTATTTTAATTTCTACCTCCATTGTCATCCAGGGAGCTCTGGATTTGTTTGCCCTACCTTTCCCTTTTGAGGGAATATACCTTGACCGGGCCCAAACCATCTCTTCTTTGAAGATAGCCCATTGTTCAGCCACCATTTTTCCTGCTAACCTTTGACTCCAATTTATTCAGCCTAGATCCACAGTGCCTCCTTTCTCGTTGGACTCGCTAAATTGATCTTGCAGAGAGCCAGTGCAGACTCGATGTACTGAATAACCTCCTTCTGTGCTACAGCCATGCTATAATTCCATGGGCAGTATGTTTTGCTCATCGGGTGGATGCTGCCTGACCCAAACGAGCATACAATGACGCGGGATGACATCGGGCGAGCGACGACGCCCTTGCGCGGTATTTCGGTTGGTTGGCAGGCAGGCGAGTTGGCCAGGTGGCTTTTGGATCTTTTGCGGGCAGGATGAGGTTTCGAACAGTGATTTAAAAATTTTACAAACTAATTTCTAACATGTCCCAGCTCACATGACAGAGTCACATGAGGGGACATGTTCACAACATTTTTCAGTTCTTTATTTTTTACTTTAAAATCTTCAGCTCCCTGAGGCAGCTCTGTGGCTCAGGGTGCTTTTACTGCGCGCACCCGGGTGCATACGCGAACTTCCGCGCTAGCCCTCCTCCTGGCAACGCTCAGCATTGCAGCACGCAATTCTGGCCAGCCAGTGTGAAATCGCGGTCGGGGCCCAATCGCGGGCGGCAGCCTGTTTCATGCCGCTCCCACTCGCCCCCGCCGAACCCATCTGACGACCGGAAAATCCTGGCTCGCGTGTGGGTTGTATTCTAGAAATTCGCACACAACTCACTCCTAAACCAGAAAAGTGCCAATCTGAAAATTCCTGTGAGCAGAACTAGAACTGTGAGCAGTTCTAGGTGTTATATCTTCGGAAGGATATGGAGGGAATGCAGTGTATGTTTCCCGGAATGATACCTGACCCCAAGTATTAAATTACAGAGCGAGACTACAGGAATTAGAGCTGTATTCCCTGGAATTCAGCAGGTTAAGGGCTGATTTGATCAAAATTCAAGCTATTTAGAAGAGATGGGGTAGATAGGGAGAAACTATTTCCACGACTTGGGGAGTCTAGGGCTAGGGGGCATAGTCTGAAAATTAGAGCTTTGAGGAGTGAAATTCGGAAACACTTCAACACAGTGAAGCAATCCATGTTCAAACGCAGCAAGACCTGGACAATATCCAGGGTTGGGCTGCCAAGTGGAAAGTAACATTCGCACCACACAAGTGCCAGGCAATGACCATCTCCAACAAGAGAGAATCTAACCATCGCCCCTTGACGTTCAATGGCATTACCATCGCTGGATGCCTCACTATCAACATCCTGGGGATGTTGACCAGAAACTGAACTGGACTAGCCATATAAATATTGTGGGCTACAAGAGTGGGTCAGAGGCTAGGAATTCTGTAACGAGTAACTCATCTCCTGACTCCCCAAAGCCTGTCCACCATCTGCAAGGCACAAGTCAGGAGTGTGATGGGATACTCCCCACTTGCCTGGATGAGTGCAGCTCAATTCAAGAAGCTTGACACCATCCAGGACAGAGCAGCCCACTTGATTGGCACCTCATCCACAAACATTCACTCCCTCCACCATCAACGCACAGTGACAGCAGTGTATACCATCTACAGGATGCACTTTAGGTATTCACCAAGGCTCCTTCGACAGCATCTTCCAAACTCACGACCACTACCATCTAGAAGGACAATAGCAGCAGATAGATGGGAACACTACTATCTGGAAGGTCGCCTCCAAGTCACTCACCATCCTGACGTGGAAATATATCACTGTTCCTTCACTGTTGCTGGGTCAAAATTCTGGAACTCCCTCCCTAACAGTGCAGTGGGTGTACCTACACCACATGGTCTGCAGCGGTTCAAGGAAACAGCTCACCACCACGTAAACGAGGGCAATTTGAGATGGGCAATAAAGCCCACATCCCCTGAATGAATTTTGAAAAAACACAAAGGGTGGTGGGAGTTTGGAATTATCGCCCACAAACAGCAATTGATGCTAGAGAGCGATTTTCATTTTCCTCAGGCATTAAGAGTTATGGGGAAAAGTTGGGTGTATGGAATTAGATCGCAGGTCAACCATGATCTGGCTGAATGGTGGAATAGGCTTGAAGGACTGAATGGCCTCTTCCCGTTCCTGTGAGTTACATTTTCTATGAAAGGGTGATGGAACTAGATTCAATAACAACTTTCAAAGGGGATTGGATAAGTACTTGAAGAGGACTTTTTGCAGGGTTATGGGGTAAGAGCAAGAGGATTGGGACGAATTGGATGGAGCCAGCAGAGGGGGTAATGAGCTGAATGGCCTCTTCTGTGCATTGACAGGAGTTCCCCTGCTCCCTGCGCATGCGTCACCATCGTCCTTTGGAGACTCGGGAAACGGTTGGCTGCTGATTGGCCGAGAGCTTGCATTACTTCACTGCGACTGGCCAATCATAAACCCCCTTCGTGACGTCAGGCAGTTGTCCGTGCTGCCAAGCATGGACGCGCGGGGCGGACGGACAGCCGGCTTGACCAACGAGCGGCAGGGAGGCGACGGTGAGGGGGCGGGGCGCTATCCGAATAAGCCAATGGGGAGCGGAGGCGGGACGAGCGCCCTGTTTTTAAACAGTCAGGCGGGTCAGGTGATGGGACGAGTGATAGGCAGCGGAAGAGACCAATAGGGATGGAGAAGAGGCGGGCAGGCAGGCGGCGCGGCCAATGGGCTGCCGTGGGGGCGGGTCAGGGGGCAGGTCAGGCCGAGTGGCAGCGACGGCGGTTTGTGTTTGTGATCGGGGTGAGAGAGAAAGAGAGACCAGCTCCGGGGACAGCAGCCAGAGAGTAGCCCAGGGAATTATTGTCCCCTCTCTGTCCGGGCTTCAGAAACACAGTCTGCCCCCCGGTTTCGGTACCTGCACCATGCCCGGGGCTCAACACATCGAGCTCCTCATCCAGGCCGCACAGTATCTGGAGCGAAGAGAGAGAGGTAAATATACCCGGGCAGAGGGGGTAAATATACCCGGGCAGAGGGGGTAAATATACCCGGGCAGAGGGGGTAAATATACCCGGGCAGAGGGGGTAAATATACCCGGGGAGAGGGGGTAAATATACCCGGGGAGAGAGGATAAATATACCCGGGCAGAGAGGGTAAATATACCCGGGCAGAGAGGGTAAATATACCCGGGCAGAGAGGGTAAATATACCCGGGGAGAGGGGGTAAATATACCCGGGCAGAGAGGGTAAATATACCCGGGCAGAGAGGGTAAATATACCCGGGGAGAGGGGGTAAATATACCCGGGGAGAGAGGATAAATATACCCGGGCAGAGAGGGTAAATATACCCGGGCAGAGAGGGTAAATATACCCGGGGAGAGGGGGTAAATATACCCGGGCAGAGAGGGTAAATATACCCGGGCAGAGAGGGTAAATATACCCGGGGAGAGAGGGTAAATATACCCGGGGAGAGAGAGTAAATATACCCGGGCAGAGGGGGTAAATATACCCGGGCAGAGGGGGTAAATATACCCGGGGAGAGGGGGTAAATATACCCGGGCAGAGGGGGTAAATATACCCGGGGAGAGAGGGTAAATATACCCGGGGAGAGAGGGTAAATATACCCGGAGAGAGGGGGTAAATATACCCGGGCAGAGGGGGTAAATATACCCGGGGAGAGAGGGTAAATATACCCGGGCAGAGGGGGTAAATATACCCGGGGAGAGGGGGGAAATATACCCGGGGAGAGAGAGTAAATATACCCGGGCAGAGGGGGTAAATATACCCGGGCAGAAGGGGTAAATATACCCGGGCAGAGGGGGTAAATATACCCGGGCAGAGGGGGTAAATATACCCGGGCAGAGGGGGTAAATATACCCGGGCAGAGGGGGTAAATATACCCGGGCAGAGGGGGTAAATATACCCGGGCAGAGGGGGTAAATATACCCGGGCAGAGGGGGTAAATATACCCGGGTGAGGGGGTAAATATACCAGGGCAGAGGGGGTAAATATACCCAGGGAGAGGGGGTAAATATACCCGGGCAGAGGGGGTAAATATACCCGGGCAGAGGGGGTAAATATACCCGGGCAGAGGGGGTAAATATACCCGGGCAGAGGGGGTAAATATACCCGGGCAGAGGGGGTAAATATACCCGGGCAGAGAGGGGATAATATACCCGGGCAGAGAGGGGATAATATACCCGGGCAGAGAGGGGATAATATACCCGGGCAGAGAGGGGATAATATACCCGGGCAGAGAGGGGATAATATACCCGGGCAGAGAGGAGATAATATACCCGGGCAGAGAGGGGATAATATACCCGGGCAGAGGGGGGATAATATACCCGGGAAGAGGGGGTGAATGTGCCCGGGCAGAGGGGGTGAATGTGCCCGGGCAGAGGGGGTAAATGTGCCCGGGAGGGACGGGGGCGGGTAAATGTGCCCAGGGGGGAAGGGGGGAGGGTAAATGTGCCCAGGGGGGGGAAGGGGGGAGGGTAAATGTGCCCAGGGGGGAAGGGGGGAGGGTAAATGTGCCCAGGGGGGAAGGGGGGAGGGTAAATGTGCCCAGGGGGGAAGGGGGGAGGGTAAATGTGCCCAGGGGGGAAGGGGGGAGGGTAAATGTGCCCAGGGGGCAAGGGGGGAGGTGGTAAATGTGCCCGGGGGGAAGGGGGGAGGGTAAATGTGCCCAGGGGGGAAGGGGGGAGGGTAAATGTGCCCAGGGGGGAAGGGGGGAGGGTAAATGTGCCCAGGGGTGAAGGGGGGAGGGTAAATGTGCCCAGGGGGGAAGGGGGGAGGGTAAATGTGCCCAGGGGGGAAGGGTAAATGTGCCCAGGGGGGAAGGGGGGAGGGTAAATGTGCCCAGGGGGGAAGGGGGGAGGGTAAATGTGCCCAGGGGGGAAGGGGGGAGGGTAAATGTGCCCAGGGGGGAAGGGGGGAGGGTAAATGTGCCCAGGGGGGAAGGGGGGAGGGTAAATGTGCCCAGGGGGGAAGGGGGAGGGTAAATGTGCCCAGGGGGGAAGGGGGGAGGGTAAATGTGCCCAGGGGGGAAGGGGGGAGGGTAAATGTGCCCAGGGGGGAAGGGGGGAGGGTAAATGTGCCCAGGGGGGAAGGGGGGAGGGTAAATGTGCCCAGGGGGGAAGGGGGGAGGGTAAATGTGCCCAGGGGGGAAGGGGGGAGGGTAAATGTGCCCAGGGGGGAAGGGGGGAGGGTAAATGTGCCCAGGGGGGAAGGGGGTAGGGTAAATGTGCCCAGGGGGGAAGGGGGGGGGGTAAATGTGCCCAGGGGGGAAGGGGGAAGGGTAAATGTGCCCAGGGGGGAAGGGGGAAGGGTAAATGTGCCCAGGGGGGAAGGGGGGAGGGTAAATGTGCCCAGGGGGGAAGGGGGGAGGGTAAATGTGCCCAGGGGGGAAGGGGGGAGGGTAAATGTGCCCAGGGGGGAAGGGGGGAGGGTAAATGTGCCCGGGAGGGAGGGGAGGTAAATGTGCCCAGGAGGGAGGGGTGGTAAATGTGCCCGGGAGGGGAGGGGGGCATAAATGTGCCCGGGAGGGGAGTGGGGGGTAAATGTTCCCGGGAGGGGAGGGGAGGGGGGGGGGGGTGGTAAATGTTCCCGGGAGGGGGGGCATAAATGTGCCCGGGGGTGGGGGGAGGTGGTAAATGTGCCCGGGAGGGAAGGGGGGTGGGGGTAAATGTGCCCGGGAGGGGAGGGAAGGGGGGGTAAATGTGCCCGGGAGGGAAGGAGGGGGTAAATGTGCCGGGGAGGGGAGGGGGGTGCTGAATGTGCCCGGGAGGGGAGGGGGTGGGGGTGAATGTGCCCGGGAGGGGAGAGGGCGGGGGTGAATGTGCCCGGGAGGGGAGGGGGCGGGGGTGAATGTGCCCGGGAGGGGAGGGGGCGGGGGTGAATGTGCCCGGGAGGGGAGGGGGTGGGGGTGAATGTGCCCGGGAGGGGAGGGGGTGGGGGTGAATGTGCCCGGGAAGGGAGAGGAGGGGGGCAGTACATGTGCCCCGGAGGGGTGGGGAGTGTCACACAGTGGCTACATATGCCCGAGGAGGGGCGGTGGGGTTAGATATACCCAGTGTGGGCGGGTGTCTAAATACGCCGGGGGAGGGCGGCCTAAATACGACTGGTATCTACATATGCTTGGGGAGGAGGGGGTGGAGGGGAGGTCGATATGCCCAGGGATGGGGGTTAAATAATCCCGGGGATGGGGGGAGGTAAATAATCCCGGGGATGTGGGGAGGTAAATAATCCCGGGGATGGGGTGAGGTAAATAATCTTGGGGATGGGGGGAGGAAAATACGACGGAGGATTGGTGGGGGGTAAATGCGCCTGGGGATTGAGGGGGGTAAATACGCCTGGGGATTGAGGGGGAGTAAATACGCCCAGGGATTGAGAGGGGGTAAATACATCCGGGGATGGGGAGGGTAAATATGCCCGGGAATGGGGGGCTTAGATATACCCAGGGAGGGGTGTACTAAATATATCCGGGGA
The DNA here is from genome assembly GCF_964194155.1 of Cetorhinus maximus. Lineage (NCBI taxonomy): Eukaryota > Metazoa > Chordata > Chondrichthyes > Lamniformes > Cetorhinidae > Cetorhinus > Cetorhinus maximus. Next base: position 25,133,975 of record NC_135898.1, on the reverse strand, counting down.
GATGGGATAAAGATGCCCGGAGAGAGGGAGGCAGGGTGAGAGGCAAAGAGGTAAATATAACCCAGAGAGAGAGGAATAAATATGACCCGGGTTGGGAGGGGGGGGGGGGGGGGGGGGGGGGGTGGCGAGGAGGAGGAGGAGGAAAGAGAGAGATAAATATAAATTTAAATTTAACCTGGGTAGAGGGAAAGAGATAAATAAAACCTGAGTAGAGAGGGAGGTAAATATAACCTGGGGAGAGAGAGAGAAAGGTAAATATAACCTGGGGAGAGAGAGGGGGGGTTAAATATAACCTGGGGAGAGAGGAGTAAATATAACCTAGAGAGAGAGAGAGGTAAATATAACCTGGGTGTAGAGAGAGAGAGAGAGGTAAATATAACCTGGGTAGAGAGAGAGAGAGGTAAGTATAACCTGGGTAGAGAGAGGTAAGTATAACCTGGGTAGAGAGAGAGAGAGAGGTAAATATAACCTGGGTAGAGAGAGAGAGAGAGAGAGATAAATATAACCTTGTGGAGGGGAGGAGAGCGAGAGAGAAATAGATAATCTGGGTAGAGAGAGAGAGAGAGGGGGGTAAATATAACCTGGGTAGAGAGAGAAAGGGGTAAATATAACCTGGGTGTAGAGAGAGAGGGGTAAGTATAACCTGGGTAGAGAGAGAGGGGTAAATATAACCTGGGTAGAGAGAGAGAGGTAAATATAACATGGGGAGAGAGAGAGCGGGGGAGTAAATATAACCAGGGGGGAAGAGAGAGAGAGAGAGATAAATATAACCTTGTGGAGGGGAGGAGAGCGAGAGAGAGATAGATAATCTGGGTAGAGAGAGAGAGAGAGAGAGGGGTAAATATAACCTGGGTAGAAAGAGAGAGGGGTAAATATAACCTGGGTGTAGAGAGAGAGGGGTAAATATAACCTGGGTAGAGAGAGAGAGGTAAATATAACATGGGGAGAGAGAGAGAGCGGGGGAGTAAATATAACCGGGGGGAAGAGAGAGAGAGAGAGAGATAAATATAACCTTGTGGAGGGGAGGAGAGCGAGAGAGAGATAGATAATCTGGGTAGAGAGAGAGAGAGGGGTAAATATAACCTGGGTAGAAAGAGAGAGGGGTAAATATAACCTGGGTGTAGAGAGAGAGGGGTAAGTATAACCTGGGTAGAGAGAGAGGGGTAAATATAACCTGGGTAGAGAGAGAGAGGTAAATATAACCTGGGGGAGAGAGAGAGAAATATAACATCGGGAAGAGAGAAGGGGGTGTAAATATAATCCGCCATGGGGAGAGAGAGGGGTAAATATGACCTGGGGGGTGGGGGGAGAAGAGAGGGTGGTGGTAAATATAACTTGGGCAGAGAGAGAGAGGTAGATTTAACCTGGGTAGAGAGAGAGGTAAATATACCCTGGGGGGAGAGAGAGATAAATAAATATAAACTGGGCAGAGAGAGACGTAAATGTAACCTGGGGTGGGGAGAGAGAGACAGAGAGAGTAACCTGGGGTGGGGGGGAAGCTAAAGAGAGGCAGGGGCTAAATATGCCCTGGTAGTGGGGTGTAAACAAACTGGGGTGGTGGGGATTTGTGGGAGAGGGGTAAATAAACTCCAGGGGGGTAAACAAAGCTGGGAGTAAATCACCTGGTGAGGCTAAAGAACCCCGGCTGGGGTGGAGTGGGAAGGTGAATAGTGCTGGGGGCGGGCTAAATGATCCCAGGGAGAGGTGAGCAGCTAACAGCCCGGGGGAGAAGGTGTGGGAAGGGGCTCAGCAATCCGGAGCAGCTTGTGTGTGGAGTAAACAATTCCAGGGATGCATGGCTTTGTAATCCCTGCAGTGGGGAGGTGGTAAATAATCTTGAGCGGCATGGGTTGATGAGGTCTCTGTGTTCACTCACACTGACAGTCTCTCTGTCTGTCTTTATCTCCCCGACCCCCAGAGGCTGAGCATGGTTATGCATCCCTGCCCCCACACCGGAGCGAGGAGACCGGTAGCAAAAGGAAAAAGAAAAGCAAGAAGAGAGCGGGGAGCAGGTAAACGTGGTGGGGTGTGCACTGGGGTAATGTCCATCCTCTCTCTTCCCCACCCATCGCTTTGTCTCCCCCCAACTCCCCTCTCCCCAGGACCAATGACAAAACCCTCCTCCCTCCTGAATCCCAGACTAACCCACCCCGAGACTCTCTTCAGCAACCCACCTGCCCCTAGCCTTACCCTCCTAGGGTACCAGATTACCCCCATTCCCTCAAACTCCATAATATCTCGCCTCTGTGTCTCTCCCCCACCCACTTGTCCCCAACATCCCATGATAACCTGACCTCAGAAACTCCTCAAGGATCCACAATTTCATCGCGATTTTTAAAAGAAATGTAATTCATTTTCCCCTCCCGCCAGTATCGTGGGATTCACATCATCCTCTCGCACTGTTGTGAGGATTAAATTGTCTCACTGTCCTGCAGAATCAGGCTGATATAATAACAAGGCTGTCACTCAGGGGTTAACGCTTATGTTGAGCTTGCTGTATAGCAAGATGCTTGAGTTGGACCCAGTTTGGCCCTGCCACTGTTTAGGGATTAAATTCATAGTTTATTTTCCTTCTCCCCAGTGCTGGGCCAGAGGGTGATCCTGGACTGGGCATTGGGGTGAGGAATCGCCCTTCAGACTGATATCAGCATCAGTGTGTTTAAAAGCAAGATAAATGTAAAGAATATGTATATGGATGAGGACTTGAGCAAAATGGTAGATTTTAGGAAACTGGTATGTTTAAAAATTACATCTTCGTTACTTTGTTTGATCTTTATGCAGCTCTTGCGTTTTTTAACATTTAAATTGAACTCCATTCATTCACTTTCTCTTCAGATGTTGTCGGCGTGCTTATTGCAGTTTAGATTCAATATGATATCGAGTCTGAGGCCCTGAGCCCTTTCCAAGATAAAACTGACTTTTTACTTTCCTTGCTCTTTGATCTTTGGGAACCTGCCAATCTTAAAAAGAGAAAAAAGCTGAATTAACATTCACTCCTGTCTTTGAAAGGACCAATTTTGAATATGAATGGATTTAGTCTGCCACTATTTACATGTTCACAACTTCATTTTTATTGCACGAAACACCATACTAGTAATCTGACTGGTTTGGCATTTAAAGGCTCTTTCACTTCCGGTTGCCTGATTTAAAAAAACAAGTACTGGGCATGACAGCAACCCAAGCTGTCAGCAACCCAGCTTACTCTTGCCAAACTTCGATTGTAGATTGAAGGATGAGTCATGAGTTGAATGGTAGGATTTGTTATTTTTGGGTGTATGTTCAGAGCTCAGATTCATTTCGACTTTATGTTTAAGGGGTAAAGCACTTAATGCACTTCAGTCCCACGCTTCTGATCTACGGGCACCTGGTGCGGAGGGGGGCCGGGAAGGAGGAGGACCTCCTCGTGAACCTGCTCCTGGGCCTGGCCAAGTTAGCCACTAACAGGTCCAGGCAGCGGGTGATCGAGGGGGTTGGCCCACCCGACTGTTTGCCCCTCTTCTGCGGCTACATTCGCGGCTGGGTGTCCCTGGAGAGGGAGCACACGGTGTCTGCAGGCATCGTCGAGGCCTTCTATGCCCGGTGGGCACTGCGGGGGCTGGGGTGCTTTATCGACCCTCTTAATCACATTTTGATTTGATGTTTGTAAGTTTTCTTTAAACTTTGTCTTTGGTTTTACAGCTAACCTAACTTAGGGGCTGTGTTTACTTTATCCCTCATTTTGTTAATTTAGTTTAATTGTTTGACTCTGAAAGAGTTAAGGGGTAAAGCAAAGCTTTCTTTTTAAGACTGAAATGCAATTTGCCTCCTCTGTTTTTCACTCAATCCGTGAACAGACTCTGGGAGCAAATATGATTCTCCACAACTCCCTCTCTGAGGAAAGATCAGCTGTTGATTCTGGAGCATCACTTGTGGTGGGAGGGACACAATGGGAGAGACCTTTGTTTTCCTCCTTGTGAGAAGACCTTTGTTTTCCTCCTTGTGAGAAAACACAAACTCATCCATAAGCAGGGCTGACGTTCGGAACTTCGGAGGAGGGAAGCACATGAAGGGGCGAAGGTGTGTGGGGAACAGTCCATGGCAACCAACTGGAGACATGTGTATCTTCAAGTGTATTTTAATTTTGGAACTGTCTGGTGGCACCTACACAAGTGAAAATCACCACCTTTTTGAGACAAGTAATAATTGCCTCAGCAGCTGCAAGTCCCAACCCACTCGTTCCATCTTTGGTTTTAGTTTGACCGCACTTGTTGCCGACCATTTGAGTTGGCCTGTTGTCTGATCCTCCGCATCTTTTAATGCTCTCTGCCCCTATTTGTGTCTTGCCGCCACTTTTGTGCATGCATGCACCCACATTTGCTTTGTCTCAATAAAACTGTTTGCCTTAATGCTGAGGCTGTAGAATTTGCAAAACTGGATGGGCCTGCGAGTTGTGAAGAGCATGCAAAGTGGCTTCAGGGGGATTTAGACTGGTGAAGTGAGTGGGCAGGGACTTGGCGAATGGAATACAATGTGGAAAAATGTGAAGTTATCCACTTTGGTAGGAAAACCAGAAATGTAGAGTATTTCTTAAATGCCGAGAGATTGGGAAATGTTGATGTCCAAAGGGATCTGGGTGTTCTTGTTGATGAGTCACTGAAAGCTAACATGCAGGCGCAGCGAGCAATTTGGAAGGCTAATGGTATGTTGGCATTTATTGTAAGAGGATTTGAGTGCAGGAGTAAGGAAGTCTTGCTGCAATTGTATACTGCCTTTGTGAGACTACACCTCGAATATTGTGTACAGTTTTGGTCCCCTTACATGAGGAAGGATATGCTTGCAATAGAGGGAGTGCAACAAGGGTTTAGCAGACTGTTTCCTGGGATGGCAAGATTGTCCTATCAGGAAAGATTGAGGAGATTGGGCCTGCATTCTCTAGAGTTTTGAAGAATGAGAGGTGACCTCGTTGAAGTGTACCGAATTCTTAGGGCTCAACAGGGTGGGTGTGGGAAGAATGTTTTTCTTGGCTGAATGGGGGGAGGGGGTGGAGTCTAGAACCAGGGAACACAGTCTCAGAATAAGAGGTCGGGCATTTAGGACTAAGATGGGGAGGAATTTCTTCACTCAGAGGGTGGTGAACCTTTGGAATTCTCTACCCCAGAGGGCTGTGGAGGCTCAGTCATTGAGCATGTTCAAGACAGAAATCGATAGATTTCTAGATGTTAAAAGATATTAAGGGATATAGGGATAGTGCAGGAAAATGGCGTTGAGGTAGTAGATCAATGGCGGAGCAGGTTGGCTGATTGTCCGCCTGCTGCTCCTATTTCCTACGACCCTGTTTAGCTGATTGTGAGGGGATATACTGACTTTTTTTTTAAAGTTCCTCATCTGGCAGGAGGGTTGGTTTATTTTGATGGCCTTGGCAACTCATCAACCAAGCAAATGGTTCAACACGCGAATACAATAAATAGCAGCAGGAGTAGGTCATTCGGCCCCGTGGCCCTGCTCAGCCATTCAATACAATCGTGCCTGATCTGATTGTGGCCTCAACTCCACTTTCCTGCCTGCTCCCTGTAACCTCTGACTCCATTATGGATCAAATATCTATCCAGCTCAGCCTTGGATATATTCAGTGACCCAGCCTCCACTGCTCTCTAGGGAGGAGAGTTCCACAGGCTAACGACCCTTAGAGAAAAAAATTCTCGGTCTTAAGTGGGAGACCCCTAATTTTTAAACTGTGTCTCCTAGTTCTAGACTCTCCAACAAGAGGAAACCCCAGTCAAGTCCCCTCAGGAATTTTATATTTCAATAAGATCATCTCTTGTGGTGGAAGCAGAGTCTTTGAATATTTTTAAGGCAGAGGTGGATAGATTCCTGGTAAGCAAGGGGGTGATAGGTTATCGGGGATAGGTGCAATGCAGATTTCAGGTTACTATCAGATCAGCCATGATCTTATTAAATGGTGGAGCAGGTTCGAGGGGCTGAATGGCCTACTCCTGCTCCTTGTTCATATGTTCATTCTTCTAAACTCCAGTGGGTATAGGCCCAACCTGCTCATAACCTTTCCTTGTAAGATAACCCCTTTATCCCAGGAATCAGTTGAGTGAATCTTCTCTGAACTGCCTCTAATGCAATTATGTCCTTCCTTAAGTAAGGAGACCAAAACTGTACACCACTCCAGATGCAGTTCAGATTTAGTGGCTGGGTTCTGCACACTGTAGGATAAGTTTAAATGATTGTTTTTACACTGGTATGGATTGCTGGCATATAGTGAATGCACATTAAAGGTTTATTGCCAGCAAATTGATGGGGCGACTATATAAAACATCCAAATGTTTAAGGAACTGTTTGCTTTGCAACTGGAAGGGAAGGAGTGTTAAAATGCAACTGATTCCTTTGCTATTTAAAGTTGATTTTAAACCAGTTTCCTCTCACTCCCATGGAGAAGGCAGCATTCCCTGGCATCACAGGCAAATTCCTCACACATGAAAAGAAGTGTGTTAAATGCTGAAACTCAAACATTGAGCAACCAGATAGCAGAGCTTAACTATAACCTGTGAACCACAAAATAGCTTCTGGTTGTGACTTCAAAGCAGCAAATTTCAGCTTGAAGTGGGTCCTGTGATTTGTGGTATAATGTTTTGCAGACATTTTGTCATTAGTATCGTTTAGCGTTTTGTTTTGTGAATCCAATTCTAATGTGAAGACATCAGTTTTCACAAGCAAAATTTCAAATTCTTGGATTTTATTCAGGACAAATGGTACTTTGCTCTAATAGTGATGCAAGGGTAAAAGAAAAGAGAGCATCTTTAAACCTGTTTGTTTTGTAGTAGCCTATTTTAAAGTGTAGTCGATCACAGGCTGAATGGATTATAATCCCTGTCTTAATTCTTTTTCCCAGGTCAACACACAATGAAATGGAAAAAAACAGGTAGGCTGATTGAAGGCTATTGGATGAGTCGGAATGTTAATGTGTTACTGTATTGTTAGTTAAATACTCTATAATATACACTTTCACACTGACCTCCTGATCATCGACTGGAGATTAGTTCTCGATGAATGTTTGCTTCAAGAGCTTAATTATGTGTCATTTCCAGCAGTTATATTGTAAACTGCCTGTATATAATCATTTCCAGTGGTTATACTATAAACTACCTGTATAACACACTTTCTAGCAGGTATACTGTAAACTGCCTGTTTAACATCCTTTCTAGCAGTTATACTGTAAACTGCCTGTATAACAATGAACCCCACGAAAGTTTAAAAAAAAACAGGTTTAATATTGGATTTCAGATGACTGTCAAAGTTCCTTTTCTGGCTAGTGTCACCATAGCCTTGCAGATTCTCTCAAGAAAATGTACTTCACCATTCAGATAAAAATAAGCAAGACTTGCATTAATATAGAGCCATTCGTGACGTCAGCACATTCCAACCACTTTACAGCCAATGAAGTGCTTTTTGAAATGTAGTCACTGTTGTACTGTGGGAAGCCAATTTGCGCACAGCAAGCTCCCACAGACAGCAATGTGATAATGAACAGTTAATTTGTTTTAGTGATGGTGTTTGAGGGATAAATATTGGGGAGGACACCCTACTCTTCTTTAGAATTGTACAGTGGGTTCTTTTACATTGCATGTCACTGTAATCTGTTAAAATTGTAATTCTGTCTTGGCCTGATATCAGAATAGCACTCGTTAATGTACTTGACAATAGGTGGTTAATTATTTAATGAGGAAGCGTTTCTAAACCGAAAATGTCAGGTATGTGTAACATAGGGATTATTGGAATGTCCATCTGGTTCGCCTTCTACCATCACGTTAGCCCCAAATCAAATTGCTGCAAATGTGCAGTTCAGGCAGTGTACTCTGTACTCAGTTTCTCCCAACACAGGTACTGCCTGACCTGCTGAGTATTTCCAATATTCTCTGTTTTTATTGCTGGTAATAGAGTTCTGGCTAATTGTAGTAAGCAATCTCTGTCATTTGGGTCAGATTCAAAAAAATAATAAATTGGGTGTTTGACCCAAAAGCAACACTAGTTGCGATCCTACCCTGGTGTGATTTATGCATGTTACACATGTTATTAATGCAAGTCACATCAAGTCTTCTGTTTTGCAGCTCACCATTTCCACACCTCAGAATGATTAATCCATTACTTTGGGACACAATGCTGGTAGTGTTGTGTCTTAGGTACGCACGAGATGTGGGAACTGTGGGCTGTGTACTTTTTTAAAAAACTCTTTGCAGTAGTAGATGCTACTGATGCTGATCAAGAGTGATGTAACTGTATCATTAAGAGCATTGGGTGGCACACCACCAAAACCTTGCCCCACAGTTTGCTGGAGCAGAATATCTCAAGGGTTTTCCCTGAATTAGACAATTTCCCCCTCATCTTTCAACTGGGATAAATGTTTGTGCCGTGATTTGCTCGATGTAGGGAGGGGACGCCACAGTTTCAGTTGTTCTCTTTCAGGATTCATTGGTGCTGCATGAACAATGATGTGGTCGTAGCACAGTCGAGTACCATCCTGAGCTTTTGGCGGGAAGTTTAATGTGCAAATCCAGCCATTTCTTAAAAATAGTGTGGAGTTGGAGGGGGGTGGGGTGGCATGAGCGAGTCTTTTCACCAGACTAACAGCAAGTGGCTCAACAGCTTTTGGCAACTTGCAAAAAGCGGGGTATCACTTTGTATAGTTGGGCAATGTATGCATTAATAATGGGGAGTGCAATAACTGGCTGTTATTCTGAGCCATCGATTGCTCCGTAACAGAAATGGGGCATATTTTTTTCATGATAAATGGGCTGTATTGATGTCCAGATATTGACGTTGTCAATGATTGTTGTAAAATGGTATAAACTCAACCCTGTGAAATGCAGCAATAAGGTTTGAGCTGTGAGATGAAGTGAGCGCCTGGTGCAGCATGAATGTGCCATTTCATCCACTAATGCCACATTCCTAAACAGCAGAAACCTAAATCCCATTTTAGATGTGAATTTCTATCTATCCAGCATGTAAAAACCATCTGTAGCTGCAGTAAAGCATCAGATAAGTTTGTGGTTAATGTACTCTTTCCTGTGGTATTAAGCTATACAGAGCCATTGCAGGGCTATGTATTGCTTTGTTCATTCTTTCCACTGTACCCCCCACTCCCCCCACCCTCCCTGCCAACCCTGCCTGATGTTGAATGACTACTCCTTATCACTATTCACTTGACTGCTCCTGGAAAGTGTCCGTTTTTGGCAGGCTGTGATGCCCAATGTAACAGTGTTGAATAGATGACACCCAATGTTCAGGTTTTCAAATGTAGGGTTACTTGTGGAAGCTACTGCATCCTACCAAATCTTTACCAAAAAAAGGATGAAATTGTACCTTTTTTAAATCAAAACTGCGTACAGAGCACTGATTGCTTCTTGGGATACAGGGGTTAATATTGAAAGATCAGGACATTTCTGGAAGCATTCCTACACACTGGAGAATTTCTATAGGTAGCCTTTCCAAACTCTCCCCTGTATTGAGCCTACGCACTCTCCAATCTGCCACACACCACCTACGTTCCAAGATGGTCAGATGGACACACTGCTTCTTGTATCATGCTCCCGCTGGTTGTGGTTAGTTGCCAAGAAAAGCACAGTAGAAAGTTCCCACGTTGGATGATCACTCCTTTGTTTGTCTCTGTTCTGGACCCCCTCATAGACACATGAGTGAAATGAGCAATCCAGTGATGGAAGGGATTGATGCTGCATCCACCCACATTTATTTGTTGGATTATTTCTTCACTGCACTGCTTTCTCCTAACCATTCTTATATGTCGGTTTTGACTGAAGCCTTTAACTGGTCTTCAAGCTCCCTTTAGAGCAGAACTCGGCCTGGGCTGCTTGCCTCACCATCCCAAGTATTACAAGCCGAAAAAAGTATCCCTTTCATCAGAAATACCGAGCACGCGGCTATTTTGAAATAGCTGATTTGTTTGTGCGCAATTTGCTTAGAAATATCTGCAAGAGAAAGAGCTTGGGCCAAGTATTCAATCAGATGCTGTGTACATGTACAGCTGCTGTCTCTAAACATGTACCTAGCTCTACAGATGGTTTGAGATCACTGATGAGCATTTGCAATAAGCCGTGGGTACCTGATCGCTCCGCCTCACACCACTGCTGTGTCTTCGTAGACCTCGAGCTGTCTTCTACATTTTCCCCAAATTGAATTGAGTGCTTCCCCTGCTCTGTAACAGATACAGCTTTGACCCCTTTCTTATCTCTGTGGTGCTGCCCACAGGAGGAAAGGAGCATCTCAGTTGGACAGTTGTTCTAAAGCATGTTGTTGCCTAAACATCACATTCCTAATGCTTGGTACCTGGTATTCTCAACACTTATGGTTTCCTTTGGAGAATGCAAAGCAAAATGGGGAGGAGGCCAAACAAGTGTTAATTCCTCCCAAGGTAACATGAGTTGATTGGGATTTCTTAAGTGAAAAATGAAGCCCAAAATCTTCCATCTGCAAACACAGCACTCAGTCAGTAAAGGCACCATTTTAGGTCAGGCTTTGAACCTGCCATTACTGCAGCAAGTGCTGTGTGTGAATATAGCACTGCCCTGGTTAAACACTGTTACATTGGGAAGTAGTGCACATTAAGCAATGTACATTGCAGCACATACATATCCGCTGGATTGTCCAGTATTTCACTTGCTGCCTAGTTGTATGCTTCTTTGAGATTGTACTGCATGCAGTTTTAATCTACCACAGCATCTTCAGCCCTTTTCAGTTCCCAATCAACTGCAGAAGTGAAGTGAAAGCTTTGAACCAGCTTGATGTGCATCATTTGATTAAGGGGAATTATTGTTTAACTCTTCAGATTCGTACAAATGCTAGTATAGCTCATACAAGCATACAAACAAATTGGGATCAGGAATAGACCACTCAGCCCCTCGTGCCTGCTCTGCCATTCAATAAGATCATGGCTGATCTGAATGTAACCTCAACCCCACATTCCTGATAACCTTTCACCCCTTGCCTGCCAAGAATCTATCTGGCTCTGCCTTAAAAATATTCAAAGCCTCTGTCTCAACTGCTTTTTGAGGAAGAGTTCCAAAGACTCTCAACCCTCTGAGGGAAAAAAAATTCTCATCTCTGTCCTAAATGGACGACCCCTTATTTTTAAACAGTGACACCTCATTCTTGATTCTCCCACAAGAGGAAACAGCCTTGCCAAATCCACTCTGTTAAGGCTCCTCAGGATTTTATATGTTTCAATCAAGTAAGCTCTTTCTCTTCTAAACCCCAGTGGATACAAGCTTAGCCTGTCCAACCTTTCCTCATAAGAGAGCCCTCCCAATCCAGGTAATAGTCTAGTAAACATTCTCTGAACTGTATCCATTTACATCCATCGTTAAATAAGGAGACCAATACTATATACAGTACTCCAGATGTGGTCTCACCAATGCCCTGTATAAATGAACCATAATCTCCCTACTTTTGTATCCAACTGCCCTTGCAATAAACAATAACATTCTATTAGCTTTCCTAATTACCTGCTGTGCCTGCATAGTAGCCTTTTGTGATTCATGCACTGGGACACCTAGATCCCCCTGCATCTCCAAGCTCTGCAATCTCTCACCATTGAGATAATGAGCTTCTTTTTTATTCTTCCTGCCGAAATGGACAATTTCACATTGGCCAATATTATACTCCACTTTGCCCACTCACTTAACCTATCTATAATGCCTATGTAGCCTCCTTAGACCCTCCATGTGGCTTTTAACTCCCTATAGCATAGTTGCTGTGTGATAGCTTCATGGGACAGCATAAGAAGATAAGAATTGGGAGATGAACAGGCCAAGATCCACCTGCTTCACCTTTACCATCCTGATACTCACATGATGCAATCATAATCCCTGGGATGACGGGATTGTCTTATGGAGAGATTGAGGAAACTCGGCCTTTATTTTGTAGAGTTTTGAAGAATGAGCAGTGGTCTCATTGAAACTTACAAAATTCTCACAAGGCTTGACAGAATAGATATGGCTAGGATGTTGCCCCTGGCTGTTGGGGGGTGGGGAGGGGCCTAGAACCAGGGGACACAATCTCAGAATAAGGAGCAGGCCATTTAAGACTAAGATGAGGAATAATTTCTTCACTCAGAGGCTGGTGAATCTTTGGAATTCTGTACCCCTGAGGGCTGTGGAGGCTCAGTCATTGAGCATGTTCAAGATAGAGTCTTGGATACTAATGAATAATATCAAAGGATATGGCGATAGTGGAAAAAATAGCATAATGGTAGATGATCAGCCATGATCAGTTTGAATGGTGCAGCAGGCTCGATGGGCTGAATGGGCTACTCCTGCTCTTATATCCTATGTCCTCTTCACAATGTACTCTCCTACTACCTTACTCCCTACCTTTGTATCATCAGCAAATTCATAGCTCTCACTAACTATTATTGGTTTGAGACAGTCTGGGAGCAGGCGTCATGTTTTAATGCAAAATACTGTAGGTGCTGGAAATCTGAAACAAAAACTGAAAATTCTGGAAATACCCAGCAGGTCAGGCAGCATCCATGGGGAGAGAAATTGTGTTAATGTCTCATGTCGATGTCCTTTCTAAGTTTGTTTTTTGACAGTTGTCCCCGTGGGGGTGGGTTACCTGTCCCAGTTGGGCCTATATGTGGGAGATGGGAGAGAATCGCAATGGCACACATGTTGCTTAAGCCTACGGGGATCTGGTCTGCATACCATATTGAACATGGATAGAGTGGCGAGATTTGGAGTGATTAAAATGTACAGAATAACATTGACCAGGTCCTGACCAAAAGAGTACTTTGAAAATCAGAAGGACGCCATTTAGCCCCTCAAGCCTGTTCTGCCATTTAATGAGATGATGGCTGATCTCATTGTTATTGTATTTGAGTTTAAAACCCCTGTTGTTTTTCTGGTCTCTGTGGACTTGGGGCAGCTGCAGAGAGTTGCGCACGCTCTCTGCTAATGTTGCCCTAAATTGGCTGCACGGAGAATCTGCATTCCAATTTTCTATATATTTTGGGGATATTTTTCGATTGTGAGACGATGCTACAATGCTGACTGGCAATTGCCTTCGTTCAGCTCAGTTGCAGTCTCGAAAGTGAGTGAAGAATTGGGTCTCAGATTGTATGCTGTAGGTTTCTGAATGAGATAACATGGTGCTCCTGGTGGAAAGGTCCCTGTTGTGATGAAGGCGGTGTACTTTGCAGATCATGTGACAATGTCATCGATAGTTGGGTGTAGGAGTATTACAAACTTGCGAGGACAGCTGTATTAGAGCTGACAGCAAGCCTTAACACTTGCACTTTCAAAAATCAATCATGGAAATTAGTATGTTCCAAATTTTGTTTGAACAAATTCTCTTCGCTCCACGTGAGCAGCACTGTGTACTCCTGTTGTCGACTTGTGAGTTTCATCAGGCTGCAGAGGTTATGAGTGCAACATGCATTTTAGCTTATATTGCCTATTTCATCTGGGAAGAGAACTGACTTAGCATGGAATGATGAAGCTAGCATGGCACGAGAACAGTTCTCACATGGATGCAGTGGCGGCAAATGGCAAACTGTAAGGTTACAGAATGCGAGTGCCCTTTCTCCTCTTCCCTCTCCCCGCCATAGCCATTGGGAATGTATCATTCTGTCAATGTCCATTCGTTCTTCAATCACTAAAAACAGAGATGGCTGATGGTTTGGTATATGATTTCAGCTCTGATCCAAGTGACTGACATCTGATGTTCATCAAGGTCCAGCAATTATTGCTCAGGCACACTCCCATTTGGCTCAAAGAGCCATTGCATAATCTTTGTACATACATGACGTGATAACTAGGTTAAAATGGCAATGGTGGTGTTCTTCTCTGCACTGAGCTCAAGCACATGCACACAAGCATTACTTGTTTTAGTTTCTTGCCCCTTTATTATAATGCCAGTCTTCATACATCTGTTTCTGTTTGTTGTAAACAGTAATAAGCTCTGTTTCAGGCTGGAATGTACTCCACTGTTGTGAGCCCTTTGGTCTACGGCCTGTCGGATATGAATGTCACATCGTACCTCCTGCATGCGCTGGGTGTTGATGTTTAAGTGCAGTTGCCATTGCTAGTTACATCCATTTCCACTGTTTTTAATGCTAGCCTAATTGATGTTCAAGGACTGTTGGAGCGTTGGGTATATGGATAGAGAAGGAAACTGCTAATATGAGTGAGATTCAGGCAAGGCTGTGTATGATGGCTTTCATCAGATTTCACAACACGGCGTGTATTTTTCCTTAACCCCTGCAAGCAGACACAATGTGTGGGGGCAGTGGTGGACATAATTCCATAGATGGAGACATCTTATTCTGAGTCCCATTCATCCCATTTTGAGTATTGTGCTATTTATTGGATGGTGACCATTTTGAAGCTGTAGTTGCCTGCCATTCCCATGCACCCACTTCGAGCAGGAGTTTCTTATGAAGCAATCAGGAGCAAGGACATCATCAGTATCAGCTGGTCAAATAAAGCTATGAAACTTCCCAACTTTATTATACTTGTGCCTAAATGTGCAAGTTGTGCATTGGAAAGGGAATGGCCATGATCAAACCAAAACAGAAACTACTTCGCCTCCTGTACATTGGTCTATGAGTGGTTGGAAGGAATGAAGCCGGGAAATCGGTTTGGAAACACAACTGCCCTCGATCGGTGCCCTGTTCCGAGACAGTCGAAAGGAATTTATCGACTTATTTTCTGTTGAAACCTTTTGTGGAGTGTTATGAGTCTGCATTTTAATAACAGGTTATTTTGAGCATACAGGGATGAGGTGACGAAGGGCTCTGTGGACTTTTATTATGTGGCCCGAGTTGATGCAAACGGCCCCAGCAACCCAGTCTGGGTGGACAAGGTATCTGGTGAACAAAGTATTTTAAAATATAATTGCAGTGCCTCTGAGAATCATTTCTGGTCTCTCTTGTGGCTTACAATTTATATTTTTGGAAATATTTGATGTGCAGCCTTTACGCATGCTTTTGGTGTGATGGAAAGCATGTTCTAGGGCAGGCCAGAATTTGCTGAACCCTGAGTTAAACATTTTTTTTATTCAAAAGGGGGTTTAGGTGGCAGATCTATATCCAAACTGATTTCCTAGCCTCCTCAAGATCCCTTTTTAACTCTCTCATCTCTGTACATTATTGGCCATTAGTGCATCCAAGAACCTTCCATACCAGCGCTTCAGTTGAGGAAAAAGGTAGATCCAGGATTCCGCCCCCCCCAAATCACTGTCCGTCGTCTCCCCAACCAGGCGTGGTTGACCGGGCCCTTGACTGTGCCTGACCTCCAGTGTGATACCACCACCAAAGACGACATCTTCCCCTCCCCTTTCACCATTCCGAAGGAACTGTTCCCTCTGCGACACCCTAGTCCACTCCTCAGTCACCCCCAATGCCCCGTTCCCTGTCTGCAGCACCTTCCCATGCAAGCGCAAGAGATACAGCATTTCCCTTCTCATTGCCTATGGGCTTGAACACTGCTTCCAGGTGAAGCAATTGCTGCAAATACACAGCAGGCCTGGCAGCATCTGTGGAGAGGGAATTAATGTTTCAGTTCCTGACCTTTCATCAGAACTGGGAGAATGTTAGGAATGTGATTGGTTTTATGTAGGTGAAATGGGCAGGGTGGAATAAAGAACAAAAGGGAGGGTCTGTGATGGG
Organism: Cetorhinus maximus; assembly: GCF_964194155.1. Taxonomy (NCBI): domain Eukaryota; kingdom Metazoa; phylum Chordata; class Chondrichthyes; order Lamniformes; family Cetorhinidae; genus Cetorhinus; species Cetorhinus maximus. The sequence goes on along the minus strand of NC_135898.1, from coordinate 25,118,311 downwards.
GCGGAAGACATTAAATGACAAAAGAGTTTAGTGGGGCTGATGTGTGCAAAGAAAATGAAACAATGAAGGCAGAGAAAAAGCGGACTGAAATGATCTAACTTAATGTTGAGTCCAGAAGGCTGTAAAGTGCCCAATCGAAAGATGAGGTGCTGTTCCTTGAGCTTCATTGGAACACTGAAAGCAGACCAAGGTTAGCGAGGTCAGCGTGAGAGCAAGGTGGAGAATTAAAATGGCAGGCTGCTAGAAGCCTGGGGGCATGCATGAAAACTGAATGGAGGTGTTCTGCAAAGCGGTCACCCAATCTGCATTTGGCCTCCCTGGTGTAGAGCAGATTGCATTGTGAGCAGCGAATACAGTATACTAAATTGGATTTTGCTTTTGGGAGGGTATCCACGATGTCTGCTTAAGGACACTGAACAACTAGCCCTTGGCTTCTTGTCAGGGAGGACTTTGCAGTAAAGAGATTGAGGACCTCAAAGTAGCACCGACCCATGTCACTAGTGCAGAGATTCACAGCTTAAAAATGTAGATATTTGTAAACCCAGACTTGAATATAAGAAAGAAGTAGGCCATTTAGCTCCTTGAGCCAAATGGAGTCTTAACGTCCTGTTTACTGAATAGTTATAGTGTTGGTGCAGTGCAATGAAATATAAGTAACCGATGCATATTTAGTTTGCTCTTTTTGGTTTCTTCAGTCAGACTAAAGAGCACTTTGAACCTTGGTGCAAGGAAGCAGGCTAACATGTTTGTCAGCAGATTGGAAGAAAGTTTATTTTTATCATGAATAGGCAGTAAATCAGACGCTTGTCAAATTCATTTCTGATATCTAGGAACGTGACTCCTTCCAGCAAGACTACTCGTAACTAACTGCAAACTAAACTGAGTTAATGATCAAGTCCAACTTGCTGCTACAATGGAGCAGGCATAATGTCAACGTGTGTGTGTGCGCGTGTGTGTGTGGAGTATGACCTTGCCAGATCACTGTTTAATGCTGATGAGGCCAGTGATACAAGAGCCTTTCTTGGTCTGTATGATTGTACTGAGCTCAGTGCATGCATGTTCCCAAGTTGAGCAACGTTCGGCACTGCCAAAAGCATCAGTTCGTGACCAGGGGCATGTTGTTTAGGGAAGCATGCCTCCAAAATTTGTATTTTGCGCATGCGGCTATCTGTGGTTACCCTGCAGCTAAAATGAGGTGAAAGTTGCTTCAGTACAGGTGGGACAAAGACTCCCGACAAGTAAAATCTCAAGCAATTTCTCTCCCTGCTAGTCGGCAGGTAATGCAGGGCTGCAGTTACTTCATGTCCCAAGCAGCAGGGCAATCATTTTAAATTTATCTTTAACATATATAAACCTGTTTCTCAATAAACGAAACCAGTTTGGGGAACTGTGTGGTTAAGGTATTGCGGCACTCAAAGTAACATCCTTAATTATCTGTGGTAGGCTGTGAAGTCATATTGGCTCATGAGGTTGGAGGAATGAACTGGAATCTTGTTGGATTATCTTGGGGTTGGATGAAAACGCCATGTACCAGTTTTTAATCTTGTCATTATATTTGTTTTTTCATTGTGGTTTGGTTAGTTATAGTGCAAATGATACTTGGCCTATGGTGGGGGTGGGGTGATGATCTTGAGGGACTTGGAAGTTTCTCTTTATATATTGACTATGGAATTAAAAACCATTTTTATTGTCTCAAAGACTTAAAGGTATGCAGGTACTTTTCGCATAAAATTATATGGAAGGCAAATTGCTGCAATCATGTTGAAGCACATGGTCACTATCTCGCAGAATAGTTAGTGGTGGCATAAAGATCGGATTAGATTAATCTAGTGCAGTTTTTGTTTTGATAAAGGGAGTTGGACCTTTCGATTTAAGTGAACTTGTGCCAATTAAGGAGTTGTGGCACACTAGCTAATTTGGGGTAATTCAGAGTGGTGATGTCTGGTTGTTGGATACTGTTCATCTGACGTCTGCAATTATAACCTCATTTCCCCTTGAAAAGAAAGTGATGGCAAAGATTTAGAGTACTTTCTAAATCACCAGAAAGCAAAATAATTATTTAGTAGTGTTGCGTGCCCCGATGATGTTTCAGCATCTGTTTGGCTGATCTGGAGAAGGCAAAGATTATATAAACCCTCGTTTATTTGCAGAAACCTTTGGAAGAGCCTTTGGCTGCAATATGTTTCAACTGGCATTAAAGCACGTGGCCATATCCCTAGAAGGTTCCAGAATTTTCTATGGTGACAGCAACTAAAAATGAGCACCCAGAGTAGGTGCTGTACAGCCATTGAAGTTCTTCAGTTTGTTCTGTTTTCTTTCAAAGACATATCAGAAGGGTTAAAATTATGCTTTTTCTGAAGTTGCAGTGCAGCTTGCATACGTGTCAACCTGGAATGGGTGCAAAATCTGACTAGCAGGTGACTCAAAAACAGCTGTGGATCTAGGCATTGGAAAGCTTGTCACAATCTTCAACTTATTGGAAAGTAAAAGGTAAAGATGGGTGCTTAGAGGAAAAAGGGGACCTTTCACCTGCACTTGTAAGAAAACAAGGTTAGGCACAACATTGGCCGAGATCTCTGGGTAAGTTACATGGATCTTGAGACTAAGAAGTGCCTGAACAGAGTAAACCTGACAGCATTAAAATTAAAAGCTGAGTCGCTTCTTTGAACTGAGAATAACTGCATCAGGGGTGTGTGGTGATTCTCCTCTCGACCCCTCGCTTACTAGACATAAATAGCGTTTGTTTTGTCATGTGCATCCAATCAGTATGGCTTCAGCTCTCAGAGAAAAGGACAACACACAGAATGACAGAGTGAGAATGGGCGAGGGTGTCTGCTGATGCAGCCTTTGGGTTTCACATGAGCCCTTCTGAAAACCCAGCCAAGGCTGCTACAGGAATTGTAACTTTCAGTTTCCTTTTTCGATGCTTGACGCTGAACACAGCCTCTAGAATACCTCACGAGGTAGAATGTTGCCAAACAGGATCTTTAAAGAATATTTCTATATCTGGGAAATTTAAGCTGCAGCACAGCTCATTTTCTTCATTCGAAAGGACTGAACTTGGTTGTAATTGCTCCCTGTACAGTGCCACGCTTTTCGTTGCTGGGGAAATTAAACTTTGATTTAACTCTATATATTTTGAGCTAAACTGTGACTATGACCAGTTTTTCCCACTTTGAATATTGCTGGATTTATCCATCAAAATTTAAATTTTTACCCCACAAATGTTAAGCAACCCTTACTCGCTATATCAGTGCTCCTGATTTTTGAGTCCTTATTTAAATATGAAGCAGGCCCAATTTGTATCACCTACTGCAGAATGAGGTCCATGGTGGTTTTGCTCTCACTGTTTAAGACTTGTTCTGCAGAGGTGGCATGAGGTCCCGTGGGATAAAATGTCTCCTCCTGGTGGGGTGCTGCGGCACACGACAAGTTCCTGTCCTTGGTGGTGGTGCTGCTGTTAGGAGGAGCCAAGTATGAGAAGCCATCTCTGCACAAGGGACGGTGAGTTCACTTGGGTCTGTCTAATATTAGGCAGGTGAGGAGCAACATTGACAAAGACCAGCGTGGAGTCAGCTGCCAGAGGAGCAGAACTCCAGGCATGTGGGAGGAGGTAGCAGTTTTACTGACTTTAAAAATGTTTCATTTTGATTGGCGGATTGCTGCTGGAAACCTCCCTATCTCTCCCCTGCCAAAGTTTCCATTAATGGTGACTCGATTAAGGGGCTCGGCTCCACTTAACTTGGCGAAGTTCTTTTTCTGCTTCCCCAGTGGCTGAGTGACTCTCAGTGCACCATGATGTGTGATACTGAGGCAATACAGACGAGCAAAGTCCAGCTCTCCAGCCCTGACCTGTTGATCCCAGTTTGCAAGGTGAGCAAGATAATTGATGATCTCAGTGCTGCAAACTTCAGGAGTGAGACAATCTGAGCAGGATCAGTGCTCCTGGCAGCTATCCAGTGACCTGTGCTGGGAAGTAACCATCGAAATAAAACAAATTGCACTTCCATCTAATCACTGTTCCCTGCCCCCTCTTTCCAGATTTGTTCAGAGTATTTGATTGTTAGACAACTGGCACATAGGCATTTCAGGTAGGGGAGATGCTTTAACAGGTGCCACTCCCAGGTTTATGCCATTGAGAGATAAAAACAGAATAGCTGGAAACCCTCAGGTCTCTCTCTGTGGGGAGAAAAACAAAGTTAACATTTCGAATCTGTATGACTCTTCCTCCGAGTGGTCATTCAGAGCTTCCATATGGAGGCCATTGGGGATCCCCCTGTAGATGTGCTGCAATGATGCATGGGGATGTTTCACCAAACAGCTGCCCAAGATGTCGTCTTAAATGCATAATCCTGGTTAGCTGCGCCCCCCACCCCCCAATCTCGGTTCAAACAGCAGTGTGTACGTCTCATTGCATAGCAAGGTGTTAATTGACATTATATGGAGTGAGACCCGTGATGGATAGATGATTTGTCTGTAGAGTAACTGATGGAGTACTAACTGGTGCAGATATCTACACATCGTTAGGTGTAATAGAAAGCCTTTACATTTGCTTTTTCACTAAAGGACCTCTCTAGTTTTATCATTTTGTAACTTTGGTCCAGTGTGTCGGTGAGTAACTGAGTGAACCAGCCTGGGCTGAACATCTTCATATTAGAATTCCATGCCAGGATCAAAATTGGGTAACAACAATTTGTATTCATAAAGCATCCTAAATGTCATAAAGCGTTCCAAGGCACTCCACGGGAGAGTTGCAGAACAAAATAAGAAACTGAGCCGTATGAGGTATTAGAGCAGATCACCAAAAGTTTTATGATAGAGATGGGGTTTAAGGAGTGTCTTAAAGGAGGAGAGTGAGGTAGAGAGCTGTAGGGAGGGAATTCCAGAGCTTGAGGCCTAGGCAGTTGAAAATAAGGCAAGGTGGTTAACTATAGCTCACGAGGGAACATAGGCATCTTTCTCTGTTAGAGAGCGACAAGTGGTTACACAGCTCAAGGGGCACCACTCCACATTAAGCATGGGACAAGGTAAGGAGGCAGCTCTTCATGAATTACCACAGTTGGTACGAGGACTGAATCCAGGCTGTTGGTGTCGTCTTGCGTCATTCTCTAACTAACCAAACCTCAATGACAGCTGAAGTCACAGCCACCAATGGTGGAGCGCTTAATACCTGGGGTGATGGCCAGAGTTGTCTCTGGGGGTTGTGGTACTGGAGGAGATTAGAAATAGGGAGGGACAAGGCCATAGGAAGAATTGAAAATTAGGATGGGAACGTCAAAATTGAGGTGTTGCTTAACTCAGCGAGCACAGGGATGACATGGGGATGAGTGTTGGTATGGGTTAGGACAGGGGTATGGTGATCTATTTACGGAGGGTAGAATGTGGGAGTGCTTTGGAATAGCCAAGTCTCAAGGTGACAGAGGAACGGATGACTTCAGCAGATGGGCTGTAGTAGGGAGTCTTAGTGATGGTGCAGATATTTTGTTGGAAGCTCATCGGGGAGGGGTGGGTAACAAGCAGTTCAACCTCGGAGAGGGGTGGAGGCGGTGGTGAGCAGGCAGAGTTCCTGGCGGCTCGCTAGACAATGGCTTTTGTCTTTCCAGTTCTTAATTGGCAGAAATTTCTGCCCATGCAGCGCTAGATGTTGGACATGCAGTCTGATAATTGAGAGAAAGTGGAGGGGTTTGGAGAGGCCATGAGGTAGAACCAGGCATCGACAGGGCAAATATGGAAATGGATGTGTTTTTGACGAGACTGAGGGGTGGCATGTAGATGGGGAATAGGAAGGGACCAAGGAGCGATCCTTGGGGAACTCCAGAGGTAACAGTGCAGGAGCAGGAAGAGAAACCATTGTAGGTGATTGTCAGGCTATGATTAGGCAAATAAGGATGGAACCAGATGAAAGCAGTCCCTCCCAGCTGGATGACAATAGAGAGGCATTGCAGGAGGATGGTGTGGTCAACCGTGTCAAAGGCTGCGGACAGGTTGAGAAGGATGAGGAGGCAAAGTTTTCCTTTGTCACAGTCACAATAGGAGGTCACTTGTGACTTTGATAAAAGTTGGACGTCCAACCAGCTGCAGCAGAATGTTTATCAAGGTTGTTTTAAATGCATTAGGATGTAATATTTTTTGAAAAACTTCCTGACTTTCCAGTGACGTGTATATAATAGTATCTGCTGAGCCATCTATTGTTATTGCAGGTACTGTCAGTAGTAATGTTTGTCCTAATATGAGTTTACATTCTCCCCCCGCCGCCCAACGCTGTTTACACCGTTATGCTTACTGGAACCAAGAGGTGATCTTTCATCAACTCCAGAGATGCCTGCGAGTGAGACTGAGGGATACTGCTTCATAGTTTTCTATTCTTATCCCTATCAAAGTGTCTGGTTTCTATTTGGACATCAGGAACGTACCCATCTCCACTGAAGGCCAGAATTCCAGACGACATCAGACAATAAATGGTCAGTAGAGATACACATCTACAGTTGCCCCACATACACATGAAATACGTGGCACAAATTCCCACAGATAATAACTGGTTTATGGATAGCATGGGCTTTTAAAAGGGAGAGAGAGAGAAAGAACTCTGACAGAATAATTAGAGAAGAGCTGTGGTTGGAAAAGAATGGATTGAATGATTTTTCCAGATTTGACTGGAACTGCAGTAGAGTTTGCTCCCCTGTGACCGAGGGATTTGGAGCCATACTCTAGATATCTTTGTGATTAGTTCTTTATTTATTTGATTCTTTTGTACCATAGATGATAAACCTTTGCAAGCACAAAGCTCATGAGGAGTCCTGCAGTTTTGCTTGGCAAAGTACTGCATTAGCAGACTCAATAGCAAAATTAAAACCTTTGGAATCAAAGGGACTTTCACAGCATGGATATAAAACTAGTTGAGGGACAGAAAACAGAAGTGGTGAATGGTAGTCCCACCAGAGACTACAGTGCGGTGTTGTCCAGAGGTTGGTATTAGAATCATGACTCGGCAGATGATATGAAACTCAAAATGTAGCAAACAGTGAGGAGGGCAGTAACAGATATCCAGGAGGACAGCAACTGGTGAAATGGGCTGACATGTAGCAGTGAAGATTAGCAATTGAGGTGATATATTTAGAGATATGAAATGCATGGTACAATTTTAAAAGAGGGTGCCTGAGCAGAGAGACCTGGAGGTTTATGTACACCAATCTTTGAAGGTGGCAAGACAAGTTGTGAAAGCCGTCATAAGAGAATAATTTTTAATAGAGGCATGGAGTACTGAAGCGGGGACATTGTGTTAAGTCTTTTGTAAAACACTTGGTAGGCCTCAGTTGGAGCATTGTTTTCTATTTTGGTCACCGCACACCTTAGGAAGGATGTTGAGGCCTTGGAGGAAGGCCTTGAAGAGATTTACCTGAATGGTATTGCACCAGGGATGAGGAGCTTCAGTTATGTGGAGAAGCAAACTAGATTAAATGTGAAACTATTTCTAGTGCTAGAAGGCAGAGTAACCAGAGGACACCAATACATGGGTGATCAAGAGAACGACCAGAGGTGACATTTCTTTAGAGTCAGTTGTGATGACCTGGAATACATTGTGGGTAAAAGCAGATTCACCAGTCACATTCAAAAGAAAATTGGATAAAGATTTGGAGTCTTTCCAAGGCTGTTGGGGGGGAAAAGCAGGAAAGTGGAATAAACTGGATAGTTCAACCAAAGAGCTAGCACAGACATGGTGGGCTGAATAGCCTCCTGTACTGTCGTTCACCATTCTAGTAGCAGGTAGTCAGCAAGTCTTTGAAGGAGATGAGGTGCTGGAGTAGACCAGAAAGTCTACATGCCACTCAGCAGGGAAAATACTGTGGTTGATACAGTAGGAAGTTGAGTGCTGGTCTAAATAAGCTGATCTTGACCAGAGTTGAGTGTGGATAATTGGAGCTCAGCACATCTGGGCTAGAGAGGGAGCAAATGACCTGTCAGGCTTTGTGAACTAGTTTGGGTTCAGCCGAGATGTGGTGTGATTGACGAAATATCTGCAAGCTATTCAAAGCCAGATCCCCAGAACAGCAACCGATTCAATCTTGTTCTGTTGTTGATGTCGGTGGATGGAGAAGTGGAGGCCTGGAAACTTGCAACATTCTCGAGTCTTGTTTGAAAAGTTTTATGTGCACAATACCAAAGCTGCCAATGCTTTTACAGAGCTGAAAATTCAGAATGTTACTGCATTCTGAGGTACAAACATCAGTAGTATGTTTTTTCAAAGAATCCATTAAATGTAGTTGTGGAAATGGCTGCAGGAATGAGGAACTTTCAGTTCCGTGGATAGATTGGAGAAGCTAGGGTTGTTCTCCTTGGAGAAGAGAAGATTGAGAGGAGATTTGATAGAGGTCTTCAAAATCATGAGGGGTCTGAACAGAGTGGATAGGGAGAAACTGTTCCCATTGGTGGAAGGATCGAGAACCAGAGGGCACTGATTTAAGGTGATTGGCAAAAGAAGCAATGGAGACATGAGACATGGAGACAGTGAGTGATTGGGATCTGGAATGCACTGCTTGAGAGTGTGGTGGAGACAGATTCACTCAAGGCCTGTGAGAGGGAATTGGATTATTACCTGAAAAAGAAGAATTTCAGAACTGCGGGGAGCAGTCCAGAGAGAATGGCGCTAGACAAATTGCTCATTTTGAGAGTCAGCACAGACATGATGGGCTGAATGGCCTCCTTTGCCGTAACAATTCTGGGATTCTCCTTTGCTCTGTCAGTTGGATTGGATGAACAATGGTGGTTTGTTGCCATGCCTGGAGAATAGTAACAGGTTCCTGAGCAGCTTGTTTCTCACCAGTTTGAGGAACAGCAGTGTGCCTGGCTAATCTATTGGCAAATGACGACATTTAAATCAGGACAGCTTGAATTGGTGCCTTGGATTGACGTTGTCAGCTTGCGTTGCATTATCTACAGCCCATTCAGCCTGGAGTAAACCAGCATGGAACCACGTGCTTTGCAGGCTTGTGTGAAATAATGTACTACATTACCCTGGCATTGGGCCCACTTCAAGCTCCATATCCACCAGAGGCACAAGGAAACAGTGATACTGAGACATTGATTTACAGGCAGCCTCTACAATCCCTGCAGAAATCAGTCCTGGCTGCTCGTGGTCCTGACTTCAGGTGATTTTGAAAGTTGCTGGACCAATTCTCCTGGAATCCTTTCACATTTTTATCACAATTCCTTCCCTTTTAACTAGGAATTTGTGCTAGGGACAGTTTGCCATTTCAGCACGTACATAATGAACCACTTTCAAATAGCTTCTTCAGGGTCTGCCCTCCATGTGCCTACAGTACTATAGATTATCATAAATCCAGTATTGTAAACTGCGTGCACTCTGATTACAGGAACACATCCTTTCTTCCAGAGAGAGATTCTAGAACAGTTACTTTGGAAGCAAATAAACTCTGGACCATTTGTAATTCTTGGCCTAACTCTGCAGCCTTGTCGCTAAAGAACATCACTGGGTGTGTTTGTTTTTTTTTCACGTATTGACTTGACGTTAGCACACTCAACTCTCATCATACTCCCACTTTCAATACAGTTAGTTAAGAAGAAAAACTTGGTTCATATTGGCAAATAGGACTCCTCAAGATATGAGTTTTTCACCAGAAGGAAATCTAACAAAGGGTATTGGTGAGACCAAATCTAGAGTACTGTGTACAGTTTTGGCCTCCTTATTTAAGAACATACGAATTAAGATCATGGCTGATCCGATTGTAACCACAACTACACATTCCCACCTACCCCTAATAACCTATCACCCCCTTGCTTACAAGAATCTGTCCACCTTTGCCTTAAAAATATTCAAAGACTCTCTTCCTCAAAAGACAGTGGAGCAGAGTTCCAAATACTCATGACCCTCAGAGAAAATTTCTCCTCATCGCTGTTTTAAATGGGTGACCCCTTATCTTTAAACAGTGACCGCCTAGTTCTAGATTCTCCCACAAGAGGAAGCATCCTTTCCACAACTCAACCTGTAAAGACCCCTTCAGGATCTTATGCAATTATGTCCTTTCTTGAAATATATTAGAAGCAGTTCAGAGAAGATTCACTTGGCTGACTCCTGGGGTGAAGGGTTATATTTTGAGGAAAGGTTGGACAGGTTATTAGGGATGGGTAATGCTGTCCTAGCCAGTAACGCCCACACCCCATGAAAGAATAGAAAAGGTTGGGCCTGTATCCATTGGAGTTTAGAAGATTGGGAGGAAATGTGACAGGGTGGATGCTGAAAGGATGTTTCCTGTTATGAGAGACATTAGATCCGGTTTAAAAATCCAATTAAGATGCAGATGAGGAGGAATTATTTTTGACGGTCGTGAGTCTGTGCACCCCAGAGAGCAGTGGAGGCAGGGTCATTGAATAATTTTAAGGCTGAATTGGATTCTTGATTGACAAGGGAGTGAAAGGCTATTGGGGGTAGGTGAAATGTGGAATTGAGACCACAAACTGATCAGCCATGATCTTACAGTCACATGAACAAGGAGCAGGAGTAGACCATTGTCCCCATTAAATGCTTCACCATTTAATAAGATCATGGCTGATCTGGTAGTAACCTCAAATCTGCATCTCACCTACCCCCGATAACCTATCACCCCCCTTGTTCACCAAGAATCTATTCAGCTCTACCTTAAAAATATTCAAAGACTCTGCTTCCACCATCTTTTCAGGAAGAGAGTTGACAAGATTCACAACTCTCAGAGAAAATTTCGCCTCATCGCCATTTTAAATGGGCGACCCCTTATTTTTAAACAGTGAACCTAGTTTTCCCACAAGAGGAAACATCTTCTCCACATCCAATGTCTTAATGAATAGTGGAGCAGGCTCCAGGGCAACATGGCCTACTCCTTCTCCTAAGTTGTACGTTTGTATACTTTTGGAAGAGTGATCACTTGAACCAATTTATGCACAGCAAGGCCTCACAAATAGTAGATGAGCAGAACAGCCAGTTGATTTCTTCAGATGGTGCTGTTTGACAGGGGACCAATTCCAGGATGTCGAGATGCCCCTGCTCTCCTTTGAATAATACATCCACCTGAGCAGTCTCACCTGAAAGACTGCACCTCTGACATTGCAGCACTCTTTTAGTACTGCACTCTCATATCAGCCTAGATTATGTGTTCAGCCTTCTGATTCAAAAGTTGCCAGCTGTCCCTGGGGCAAGCCCTGCACAGTTTGACCTTGTGCTGACTGATAAGTAGGTGTTTTGTAGCTTCAGAAAATAAAAGCCAATTGTCAGATTGTGATGGGTGCCTATCATAATAATCCCATTCCTTTTCACATTGATTTATGGTATAAGGAATTATAAGTATCTTCACTGCAGTATGCCATCTTGTGTACCTGGCAATCGGGTCGAAGGTGGAGGGATCTGGGCATGGGGTGGTGGTGGTGAAATTTCATGAACTGCTTTGTGTCCCAGTTTCACTTAGTAATTCATAAATGATTGCACCTGCCTGTCGTTGATGAATTGTTGCCCTTTCAGCTACTGGCTTGTGAGTTTTGGGGGAAAAAAAGTGAAAATGCTTTTTCTTTAAATCAGGCGGGCCCACCTGCGACTTTGCTTGGAGCGGTTGAAAGAATTGGTGCCGGTGGGAGCTGAGAACACCAGACACACCACACTCAGTTTACTCATGAAAGCCAAATTGCATATCAAGGTGAGTTCACTGGGGCGGAGAAGCTGCTCGTGTTTCGGTCCTGCCCAGGGAACCGCTGGATGAGATCGCTGGGTCTCTCACTGGCAGCACTGCTGTTGTTCACAAGTAAGTCAAGGGCTGGAGGGGCTGGTCCCATTCAATAGCGCCAAATTGAAATCTCTTCCTAACTCCATGGCATTTGGATGTTGCTGTTCTTGGCTAGAGCTTGTGTATTGTGCATGCTTCTAGGTTTTCAACAAATGCTTTTTAGGATTTTAGGAGTTTAGTTAGGGTTAGAATTTCTGGAGGGTTAGGTTTAGAATTTCTGGGCAATTGAATGCGGCTTTACACTTTTGACTGCAGCCGACACCATTTCTGAAAGAATGACCTTCGTAGTTTCCTGGTCTCTTCCCTCCAGCTACTACGGCAGTGCACTGCATGATCACGTCACCATCTTCCGTGCTGTTAATGCACAAGAGAATGTTCAGCAGTAACGTTCATGTCAAATCCTACCAAGCCAGTGTCCCGGCACCCATTGCCTCATTCCGATTTTGACTCCTACGGACGTTTAGGAGTTAGACCATTGAGCAGAAATGAGGCAGCTTGTAATTATACAGCGACTGTAATGTCGCAAAACCGTCCCAAGACAACTCTTGGCTGAGGAAGTTTGATACTAAGCCACATGAGATGTTAGAACAGGTGACTAAGAGCTTGGTCAAATAGGTAGGCTTTGAGTAATGACTTAAAGAAGATGAGAGAGGGGTTTAGGGAGGAAATTCCAGAACTAGGAGCCCAGGCAGCTGAAGGCCTGGTGGAGAAGGGGCTGATCTAAGGAGGGAGGAAAAGAACTTACCGCCCAGCAAATGGAATGAAGCTAAAACTTTTATTGTATTGCTTTCATTGACATAGGAGTTATACCTGCACACCTCATCAAGAAAGTAGAATTGGCATTAGAACAGTCCTGAGGGGCTGACTGGCCTACCCCTGTTCTTCAGTCCCTTGTTTATTTTCTTTCCCCTCATGCTGGCCATGCTCGGGGATACAGAGCTGTTGAACTGCCAGCAGCAGAGAAAGACCAGGTTTTTTTAAACCTCGGTTGCCCTGAAAGTTTAGCCTGACTGTAGCTCGCCTGCAGAGAGAGCCTGTTGCCTGACTGGTTGGACTTAGCCCCTGCTTTGTCATGGAGAAAGCTAGTGCTCCACAGGAATGTTTGACCCTAACTGGTCTCAATGGATCCAATCTGTGTTTCGGCGGGGGGGGTGTGCGCGGGGCATTCACATGATATGTTTGGCTCCTCACCCCGAAAGCTGAAAGTCCATTACGCCAACAGGTTAAAGGCAAGGATATTCACTCTTGAGAACTTTCCGGTAAACCCCTGCTCTGTTGGTCAGTGTGAATGTGTATAAGCAACATTCTGTGGGTTTCCTCCTCAGACACTTGAAGAAGTTGACAGAAGGGCACTTCATCAGATTGACCAGTTACAACGAGAGCAGCGTCACTTGAAGCGGCAGCTGGAACTGCTAAGCGTGGAGAGAACGCGGATGGACAGTATAGGATCGACTGTTTCTTCGGACAGATCCGATTCTGATCAAGGTAACGCCGTAAAGCAGAGGTTGCATCATCATTATCTGCCGTGCCAAGCTTCTGACAGTACTTTGTGTGGCATTGATTGAAGAATCCCTAAAATTCTTAATTACATAATTGTGAAGTTGCTTTAGGCACGAATAGGAGAGTCTATTTTGACAGTTTGTGTTTTATCTACATGCTCAACCTCTTTAGTCACATAGCAACAGAAAGGTTGTGCCATTCACCCTTTGTTTTGGTTCCAGGATGAGGTGAGTGAGACTTGAATGTGTTTAACTAAAGTGCTATAAAGTGACTCATGCAATTGGTAGTTCAAAATCTTGAGCAGCTGAGTTTGAGCAGAAGTATAGACAGGGCTATTACAGAGCAGTTTGTTTTCCCCCTCCTTTAGGAACCGAGACTTCAAGGTAAGACTGGAGGAGTGAAGCAGTTAGCAGAAGATGATGGCGTGTGCTCCATTTAGACTTGGGTCAGGGGCCGGGGTCCGGGGTCTTGAAAGAAAATTGGTCAGAATGCTGTTAGCGATTTGTGAAATCAATCATTGAACAGGATAGCGAAATAATACTACAGATCATCTGCCGAAGAATGGCTCTTAGGTGGGAACTGTTTCCCATCACAAGGGTGTTTTAAAAGGAGTCACTAAGCATTCCAATAGATGCAAGAAACTTTGTAATGTTCCTGGCTGTTAGGTTACAAGTCAGGCGGCAAATAATTTCCCATTAAACGTATATGCACTTTTAAAAAGTGGGTGAGGTAAGGATGGCAGATTCCCTTCCCTAAAGGACATTGGTGAACCAGAGGGGTTTTTATGGCAACCAGCAATGCTTTCATGGTCGTCATTATTGAATTAAAATTTCACCATTTGCCGCGTTAGGATTCGAACCCAGGCCCCCAGAGCATTACCCTGGGTCTCTGGAATACTAGCCAGTGACAATAGCACTCTGCCACCACCTCCTTGAGGCCTAGTAGAAGAATAATCCCGAGGCCCAGGCTCATGTTACTGGTTCAACTCCCACCATGGCCGTTATTGAAATTTTAAATTCAATTGAGGATTCAAAATATGGAATTAAATTCTGGGGTTGTTCTCCTTAGAATGGAGAAGGCTGAGGGGAGATTTGATATGTACAAAATAGTGAGAGGCCTAGATAGTGGCTGAAAGGGTAGTGGAGGCAGAAACTCTCAATCCATTTAAAAAGTATCTGGATGTGCACCTCAAGTGCCATAACCTGCAGGGGTACGGACCAAATGCTGGAAAGTGGGATTAGGCTGGGTAGCTCTTTTTTCAACCAGCACACATACAATGGGCCAAGTGGTCTCTTTCTGTGCCATGAACATCCTACGATTCAATGTAACCGTGAAAGTATAATCGATGTTGTAAAAACCAACCTGGTGCACCAAGGTCCTTTAGGGAAGGATATCTGCCATCCCTACCTGATTGGGCCCACAGATGTCTCCAGGCTCACAGCAATGTGATTGACTTTTAATGCCCTCTGAAGTGGCCACTCATTTCAAGGGCAGTTGGGGATGGGCAACAGATGCTCACATCCCGTGGAAACTCCTGGAGACACAAAGGTATTCGCAGCAATTTGAAGTTATAACTTATACAATAAAAGTGGGGGAAATGTAAAATGGCTGCATGAGCAAAATGGAGGGAAAAGCTCCTCACAACGTTGGGTCATAAAGGTGATATTTCTCTGTTTCCTGCAGAAGATATCGACGTAGATGTGGAGAGCACGGAATATCTGTCAGGAGACCTGGACTGGAGCAATAGCAGTGTGAGTGACTCTGACGAGCAAATCAGTGTGAAGAGCAACTGCAGCGATGAGGGCTACTTCAGCACTGACAAGAGAATGAAACTGCTCCCAGCCCCCCTCAAGGGCCAGTCCAGCCTATAAGGAATACCAGTCCAGTCGGAACCTTGCAACTCCATTGTTGGATTTAGTGTTCAGTAGCACAACATGTCTCTTTTTCCCCCTATTCACCAAGCATTATTACCTCCTGGTACTTCACAGTTGCCCTGAAGACAGTGCACACCGTTTTAAGAATGCAACAAAGTGCAGAAGATCTGAAGGGGGAGAGGAAGAGGGCTTTTCTCTCTAAAGGGACGCCTCATATTTTCACAGGTCTCGCTTTTTCTTTCATGTGCTTGTTTGTGCGCACGTTCTTTCCATCTTTTTTCACCTCTCCACCATCCCCCCAACCCCTCCCCGGCCACTTCCCAATTACGTTTGGAGGCACTTATAATGCTTGCATCAGTGTCGGGAATGAGAATTGTTAACAGCTGCAAGCACGTCACAAAGGGTGCTGCATCATGCCACATGTGGGCTGTAAACCCATTTCGCCCAGGAACTCCAAGTGGCAATTTAGTATGACGCACATGTTGCATTACTCACATTCTCTAGTTTAAACTTGTTTATGATACAAGAAAAGTTACCTCATGTTTTCAACAAATTCAGCAAAAAAAAGCATCAATTTTTATATAACTCTTAATATGGATTAATGAATATGGGTTTATTTATAATTGGTACTGTTTTTGTTACCAATCAATAATGGTTAAATTTCAACTGCATTTTATTGGATTGGGTGTGCTAGCCAATTCCCCTTCCCTCTCCCATCCCCCTTTCCCATTGTAACAGATGGATACGGTGCATGTAGTTCCTCTTGAGGTAGACAGCAAAATCATTCTGTAACCTATTCGAGGAATGGCAGTGGAAACCCTGTGTGAAAACCTGTCTTTAAATGTTAATCTGTCAAGTCAGAGAGGCCTCTTGAGGTGGGGGTTGGGGGGTGGGGGGAAACAAAACCTGCACTTTGAAGATGGTTTGCTTGAATTCACTGGCACTAGCCTGCCTGAGAGTTCTTTGGGGCCTATCTGTGTTCTAAGATAGCCTCAAATCCAATACAAAGGTTTTTCAAAATATTGGTACTATGAAATTCTCTAATGATTGTAAACCTATCTTTTCCATTTTGCTTTGAAGTTGAGTCTCAGACTCTGGGTCTTTCTGGTATGTATTGTGCCTTCTGAGTTTGGTAGCAGTGGGAGGCCCCGTATTCTTTGGATGGGGGGCATTCCCCAAGTGGCCCAGGCTTAACTCATCCTTGATATGCAGCTGAAGACTGTGGGTGTTCCACATCATAAGGCAATTTAAGTGCACATGATGGCATAAACACCGGGCAGCAGGATTATAACTCAGTTGGCATGATGTCCAGGACCCATATTGCCCAATGTAATTTGCACTTTGCCCATGCCACAGGCAAGCATCTGCTTAGTGAGCCGCAGAAATCCCTGTTCTGTGTATTTACTCCCTGCTAAGCAGTCACCTCAAATCACGGGCCTTGAGCTGATACCTCTCCAACTCCAGTCAGCCTAGCTGTTTCCATTCCTGCTGCAGTACTGGAGAGGTGACATTGCAGCCTGTTGGATGTACAGACCACTGGGGATAAAATAGAGGGTGCGGAAAATGAATCTAAATACTCCAATTCAGTTAGTCTGGAAGTTTGAGGATAATCCATCGTGACTTTCCTGAAAGTGGACAGACTACTTTTGGTGAGCTGGCTGTTTACTATAAATGCTGTGCAGACCAAACTCTGGTTTCTGCTTGTCTAGACAATAGTGACAGCGTTCTAGGTTTTTTTCATTTTGTTTTTAAACAATTTATTTCTTGTCAAACCCTTAGTCTCATTATTTCTTTAACCTGTTGTACTGTGAAAAGGGATTATTGCTCCCTTTTCTGTTTGAAAACTTTTTTTTTTGTCGTCTTTGATTTCTCAAGCACTTGCATTATGAAACCCAACCCTTAGTCCACTGTCCTCTGCGAGCAAAGCAAGAGGCCACCTTAGAAAAAAGGTCAGTGCTAATGTCTTGCCTTTGCACTACTTAAGCGAGACCTGCACTTCAAGACCTGGTACAGCAATTCCAAAGCTGTTTCTGGCTGCTAGAAGATAAAATGAGCTCTGAGTTCAAAAAGGGCACAATTGGTACAAAGGATTCCTCTTGTTTTTAAGGAAACTGTGACCTTTCCTGGCAACTTGGACCTACCTGGCAGTCTTTCCTAGTGTAGGCCACTCGTACCCATGTGTTGCTTGTGTCAGCAGTTCAGTTATTAAAACTGTGACAGTTGCACAGTGGGTATCTCTGACCACCATGTATGAACCAGCAAACATCTGTCAGAACAATGAACGAATGATTCTCACTTTATAGCCTGTATTGGATTATTTCTCTGGGGCCCACTGGAATCAGTCTAGAAAGGCAGCTGAACAATGTGGCTTCACTCAGCCTTCATAGGAATTAGGCCAGTGTTAAATTTGAACGCTTGTGTTTCTGATGTATTTTCAGCACTGGTGCCACACTTGACATTTTCCCTGGACTTGCATCAGTACAGCACCAAGCTGCAGATGCCAACTTCAACTCGCAGACTGAAAGGCTGCCCCCAAGAAGTGGCCTTGTGCCTGTTTGACTGAGCTGTAAGATTGCAGCTGTATCGAAGACCCTGACTTGACTGCTTTTAATTATCCTCCCCTTTGTTCAGTTTTCACTTCAACTCTTTTTGCAATCAGAAGTGTGCGTGCGCCTGTGTGTTTGTGTGTGTGTGGAACTCTCTTTTCACGGTCCAACTCTTACCCCCAGTCATTGCATAGGGAGTAACTTCACCTGTACTTGGGTGCCAGCACTGATCCCAACTACAGCACTGTCCCCAGTGGTTTTACTAGCTTGCACTAGTTGAAAAGTGAGAAACTGCTCACATTGTCACCTCTGCCCACATAAAAGCACTTACAAAGCTGATACAGTATGCTCCAGCTATTGCCCCTCCCCAGCATTAATAACTTACTGCCTTCGGGTGGTGAGAGAAATTATGTGGACGAAGCTCTACCATTTTAAATTGGTGAGAGGAACCACATGGCAAACGCACAAATTCCTCTCAGAGGTGTGTATGCCTTTACTGATCACATCAGCATGTACTACTTCCCTTTTTAAAAAATTTGCTGACAGATTTGGTACAATTTTGTTTACCCGATGGGCAGGAAACGAATGCTGAGCATTCCGCACATTGTACCAATGACGTCACTCTGCTGAGCAGAGCTAATACACATTTTCTTTTTGTTTTAAATGGCCATTTCTCTCCAGACATATATTTCTTCTCTTTAGATGGCGTTTCGTTTCCAGTTGTGCCTATGATGCACCAACCCCACGATTGCACTAATCTTTTTCGCACTAATGATGGGCACGAAGGAATTTTCTACTTAAAGCTGCAGAATTTTTCTCTTTTTGCATTGTATTGCTGATTAACAAGGTTAAAAATTAAATGAATGCTCAAAAACAAATGTTGTCACAAGACATATTGATACAAATAAGCCTCAACGAAAAAAAATCATACTTTAAATCGCCCCCACTATTATCCTCATTATCTGACCTGCAGGCCCCAGTACTTCGTGGTGTTATAAAAGTGAAAGTGCTGTGTTCAGACACAGCAAAATCTTTAGCTGGTTGGCTGTTTGCTAAAAATGCCTGCTGAGTAAATTTCTCATCCGCCATTCCACCTTGGTTAAACGCCAGTAATGAGGTGATGGCATGATGTATGTCACAGTTAGGACGACGATTTTCAATGTTTCCCTAATGTTGAACAGTGTAAAACAAGTGTGGGGTATGACCAGGTTTTGTTTGGCGTGCAGATTGCAATTATAAAATGCCTTCATAAGACTTTGCAGAGTGCCTGTATCGTTCGCGGACTGGGCACATCTGTTTTCATCTGTCATCGTGCAAACGAGAGAGAGAGTCGCATTGTTGGAATAAGCCTGCCCTTTTTGTACCTGAACTGAGCACTTTTGGAACTGCAGTACAAAATGCCTCACAGAAATGTTTGATGGATTGACACCGTTTCGCACTGGTGCAACTGTGCCTTCTCCCCTGTTGCGTTTTCCTACTGAAATTTGTGCATGGTATCCTCCGCAATCTGTGGGTTTCAAATGGACAGTGAGCATGTTTCTGGGTCAGTCCCTGTGTCCCTATTTTAATAGTAAACTCTCAGGTTTTGTCACTGAGATTCGAACCTTGTGCATTTGGATTTGAGTATGGCTGAATTGCTATCAATAATTTGCTGTCAGAGCAAAAGGATGACGGAATACTTCAGAGCTGGTTCATGATGCCTGTTTCGACTTTTTTGGTACGTTGCACTTAATATGTAGGCTGGGCTTAAGAATGCCAAAATCCTTGTGCGTTCTTGGGCACTTCAGTACTACAGGTCAGTTATGAATGTTCTAGTCAGTCCTCTGTAGTGTTGCAAAAAGGGATTTGGAGCAGTGGTTTGTCCAGGTGAGGCCAAGTTAGAGAGCAGGGGTGAGGGGAAACGGATGTAATGCAGTCCCCATTTTGCAGGCACACAGCCTGTCCTTTCCAATAAATTCCAATATCCACATTTCTACAGAAACTGCCTCTGTAATCTGGTCACACTGTAAAGCAATACTTGGTGTAAATATGTATAGTCTCCTGGTCACTCAGAGTGCAACACTAGGGAAATAGGAATGGAATAGGTTTGCAGCAGAGGCGATGCGTCTCGTTTTTCCCCCATGTTCCTCTCGCAACCCCACTGACACCTGGCTGGCAAACTCCCTGAAGGAATTGTCACAGGCATGGATTGCAGATGTTGTCAGATTACAGAAAATGGCCATCTACTGAATGCCTAGGAATGAGCATCCATGTGGCTTTGCTAAACTGCTCTAGCTACTTTAATGTTACCTTCTGGCTGTCGTCCAGTTCCAACAACAGACTGTATGTATGCATCCCTTTCATCAGCGTTTCAAAGGCTGCATTTTTTAAAAAAAGGCCTCCGCCCAGAGCAAGTTTTCTTTTAACATTGTGTTCATAGTCATGTGTGGGAGGGGCACGATTAACGATGCAGCAATGTTGGGGGGTGAGGACGGAAGACTGATGGGATTCATTTTCAATTGAAGAGAATTTTGACCTCTTTTATTTCCGATTTAAGCTCTCTTTTCAGTGCTTTGTTCCATCTCCTGTTGCTGCATCAAGGGAAAGGAATTGTGCCAAGTCTCCACAGAGGCAAACCTGGAGCCAGCTACTAGGGAGCTACCTCCCTCAGTCACCTGGCCTCTCCATAGTTCAGAGAGAGATCGAGAGTGTGGGGAATTGCAGATGTGATCCAGTGTGCACCACTCATTAACCACATTGGCCATTGTTAGAATGAGTCTATTCTGTCCCCTTTGGACCTGATGGCTTTTCTCTCACTGTCCTGTTTAGTTTCAGTCCAGGCTACAGCTCCTTTCCTTTCACTCATCTTTCTTCCCAATATTCCTTTCCTGCCGCTTCCCAAGCTCCAAACTGGATCAGCTGGGGAAAAAATAAATAAATTTTTAATCACCAGCTGAATCTTCAAACATGAATCTGCACAACAGATCGACAGAGGTGAGGGCCTAATCCTATAGTTTTCACATTGTGATTATTGTAAATACCTCGTCTTTTCCCCCCCCCCCGTCAGGACCATACAGTGGTGCTTCTTATTCCAGGTAGTATGTACGTTTTTAAGCTACTGTATGTGTTAGACGTATTGCTGTGTATATGTATACTTAATGTATTGTTCAACTGTTGTATAAGATTAAAAAAAACAATTTATTTCATTACTTTACTGTCCCTGTTATGATATGTAAACAGCGGTGTGACTTTTTATTCCACAGTCAACAATTACGGTCTTTTATTTTTAATCACCTTTTAGTGGTACAGTGACCATCAGTTTCAGGTATACCACGAGATTAGGGCTGAGGCTTGTCGGTGTGGAGTTTGGGGGAGCATTACTCCGCACTTGGCTGTGTTGCACCTGACCTGGATGTGTTCAATGCTCCTGTTTTGTGTGTCTGAAATGGTGAAAAAGCTCTGTCCCCAACACGGATGCCTCCTCATGTTATTGCGAAGAATCAAGAGTTGATGCAGCTGCATGCATCAAGAGTGCCCAGCTACAAGCAGTTTTCGATCAAGTGGGTTAAGTTGGTGTACAAGAAGCTCACTTAAATTGGGAGTGTAATGTATCTCCGAGGGTCTCAAAAGGGAATGTTCTAGCTTGCTCCACTCCTGCAGTCACCACCGAATAGTTCATTGTGCATGGTTACTTGAGGCTCTCTTTGCAGTATTCACGCATTTTCAAGGCATTACTGCCTTGAAGTGTCTGCTCAAAGCATCAAGAACGTGATGACCAATGTGATCTGAAGTTACCTTTGAACTCCCTCTTGGTAGGTAAATCAGACCTGGAGGAATGATGTATTTCAAAGCCTCTATTCAAGTTTCCATGTTGTTTGAAACCATTATGTACAAAATTCTTTTTCTTAAAGGTCAATCCCATGTTTTTTCAGCCATGTCTGGCTTGCAGTGTGTCTTCATATTGTTTAAAGCTCCCACTTTTTAAATGATGCCTTACACTTGACTGTTTCACCAAGTTCTTAATGTTAACTCTACCAGCGGCAGATTTGATCTTGGGTTGAGCCAAGTTTGTCCTGGTACATTTTCATGCTCTCAACATTGGTTGAATTCTTAAAAGAAAAGGCCTGCAATTGTCAAGCACTTTGCGCGACCTCTGGAGGTCCCAAAGCGCTTTGCAACATGGGAAACACAGGAGCCGATTTGCAGACAGGGGACCTTCAAACATCAATGTGATAAAGAATCGGTTTTAATGACATAATGAGTGCAAAGTATTGGCCAGGACACCAGGGGTAGCTCTCTTGCTCTTCTTTGCAATAGTACCGTGGGATCTTTCACCAGCACCCAGGAAAGCAAACGGCTGCGCTTTAATGTCTCATCGGAAGACAGCACCTCAGACAGTGCAGCTGAGGAGGTATCTTTAATGATTCCCTGTGCTCCTGCCACGGTATTCCTTGTGTTGAGGAAGTGGGTAGAGTATGGAGTACTCTCCTAGTGAGTCCTGCTATTCTTACCACCACCTCTCTACGAGGTTGTCCAACTGAACATTCCTGATTCCTCTAATGCCAACACACACAAACTTCCCAGCAATTGTTGGACAGATTTAAAAGGAACAGCCTCTGGCTAACATCTTCCTTTCCCTCCAAGTCCAGTTGACCTGAGGGAGGTTGAATTTTTGGTGAAAAATGAGGCAAACTCTGCCCAGGGCAAGTAGTGTGTGTTGTACCTGAGCACATGTGCATCAAGCTGATTAAAGCACTTCTGGATCTCCAGCACAGAAACCTGCGGAAAAGCTTATTACTACCAGTGTCTTGCTGTGGTTTTTCAATTGCCCACATCTCGCACTTGCTGTATGTTCAGAGAGACCGGGTGTGGTGCTTGCTTTAATCTTCAGGTGCACTCTTTTTGTTCCCCACCTCACCCCACCCCGCCCCAGGGCTGGCTTTCATTTTCACTTGCTACCTGCTGTTTCAGCTGGACTTCCCTCTTACATGCCCAGCTGAGCGAACTGTCAAAGGCTTGAAAGAAATATCTAAAGAGGCACATCCTGAAACCATTTAGAATACAGGTTTGATAATTGGTGGCAGACAGCTGTGCTGCATTCATAAAAATAATGTGGACAAACTTTTTACAAGTGACTCTCTGCTTGTGAAGCAGAGGACTGAATACAAGCAGCCCTATTTTGAAGGTCTGAAGGTTGTGTTTCCTAGTGCCAGTAGGAAAGAGTATTCACTTACATGGGGGCATCCCGAGGTCATGAAAGAGACTAAGTACTTCAGTCGTTTTGACTGTAATTTATACAAATGCAGCTTCGAATTTGACACAGAAAGCTCCCACCAGCTGCAGTTAGTTGACTAACAGGTTGACCTATTTTGACGGTGACGATTGAGGGGAGTGTATTGATCAGGACCGTTCAATGATTTTCAAGGAATTGCGTCCACCTGGATAAGCAGTGGGAAGGTTGGGTTTTTAATACTTCATTTGAAAAATGGTTAATTTTTTTTTTGTTTTTTTTTGTCCTACTTCTGATGTCCCGGAAGCATACAGCACAGAAAGAGGCCATTCAGCCTATCGTGCTCGTGCTGGCTCTTGAAGGAGTTATTAAATTTGTCCTGCTCCCCTACTCTATCACCAAGACAAATTCTTTTCAAGTATCTATCAGCTCTGTATTGAATCTGTTTCCACCACTGTGTTGGCCAGTACACTCCAACTTGCCGCAGAGGGAAAAATAAATTCTTATTTCACATCTGTGTTAATCACCCTGACTCTGTGCCCTCTGTTTCTGACCCTTGTGCAACTGGAAGCTTGATCAAAATCCCTCCCATTTTGGAAACCTCGATCGAATCCCCCCCTTAATGTTCCCTGTTCTAAGGGGGGCAATCCCCAGCTTCTCTCCTCTGTCCTCCAGAACCATCCCTGATAAACCTCCTCTACGGCCCAGAGCTCTGAAAGATTGCAGAATTCGCTGCCATTGTAGTCAGTTGAAATATTCAGTTTGCTGGATTGGTGCTGCAGGCACACACTCCATTTTGATGCTGCAGTCTAGCTACTTACATCACCCTGCTGGGGAACCATGTAATTTTGTCAATGTAAGGGGATATGACGCGCGTTTCAAAGATTAGTCATGGAAGGGTCAACAGTCTCCGAAACTTGTTTTTTCCAGGTCAGTAGCTGCTGCTTCCCATTTTATCCATGCTAAATTGATCAATAAAAGTCTGCAATTCTTCGCAAGTGGCTGCCCCACAATACAGTATGTTTTGTCCACTGATCTTAAAAAAAAACCCAACGCAAAATTCACTCGCTTTCTAAAAACGGTCAGCACGTACTCTGGGGAAGTTTCCTGGATATGAGGCTCTGTTCGAGGCAAGACGAATCGGGTTTAACCTCCCCACAGCTTTAGGACAAGGGCCTGTCAGCACCAGTGGTAATAAGGGGCAGCCTTTGATACTCAAACATGCCAGAGTTCATCTCAATGTCACCATAAATGGTGAGTATTTGGCATTGTTCCAGTGAAGTTCTTGAGCAGGATCTCATCTTTCCACTCGATGCTGTGCAGCTCCTGGACACATTGAGTTCAACAGCTTTAGATTGTAACCTCTGCCCCCATTCTGTTTTGTGTTTCTGATTTGGATTTTTTCTCTTGTTTTCACACAGCAGCTATCCTGCCATTTGCACCTCCTCTGGATACATCTTTCTCTTCACACATCCCATTACCACTCCCTTTTTTGTCCCCCACCCTCCACCCCCTTCACTTGCTCAAAACCTCTGACGAATCCCGATGGAAGGTCACAGACCGGAAGCGTTAATCCCGTTTCTCTCGGACGCTGTTCTTTCCAGCGTTTTCCACCTCTGATTTCCAGCACCTGCAGTGTTTTGCATTTGTGGAGTCTTTGGTGTGAACATGTGAAGGAGGGACTGCCGAAAGAATTGAGATGCTGAGAGGAATGAGTCTGATATTACAGAGAAATTTGTGACAGAATCCCGATTGGTCAGGGTTACCTTCTATGCCAAGTTCATCCAGCCTGTTGAACTGAGAACTTTAACCCCTGACCACCACCCCCCGCCCCCCCACCAACTGCAGGTTTCCTCATTCTCGGTTGTCGTCTACTTTAACCAGCACCAATAAAAAGAGGCTGTCTTTGAAATTTGCCTTTGTCTCCATTTTCAATAAAGTCGAGTTGTTTCGATGTGGAGAACATTAAAAGCGCTTCTTTCACAACACGCTGGCTCTCTGTAATTTTGGAGGCAGGCAAGTATTTTGGCTTGGTGTAGCAGAAATGTAGATGGCACTGACGGTCGATGTTTAGGCTTTGGCTTAAAGCAACTTCCGTCTCCTCCGGTTACCTTGATTTCTCAGTTTCGTTTTAGAAGAAGAAACTTATTTGTGTCACTAAACTCAGCCTTTAACGCACACTCACTGGAGAACACAGATATTCAGCTGCTCAGGGTAGTTAAACGGGTCTGTCCTTTATCTGGTACTGTTGCAGGAAGTTAGCCAGAATTAAGCATAGTGCTGCTTAATATGTTTAAGCAATAGGCTTACTAACTCCAGTGGTGTCAACGTTAAAGGGGTGACTAAGTGCATCTTCCACACTGCATTGGTTCCAAGCCTTTACTCGGGTTATGTGAGTGCTGAAAGTGCCAGGAAGAAGCTGGCAATATTACAGTAGGAAAACATAGCAAATCTCTTCACCACGTCAATGCGTTTGTGCATTAAATTGTTATTAACTCCCTCCTCACTGAGGCCTTCAGCTTAAGGCCAAAAGAATGAAATGTGTCATCGGCCGCTTGTTGACCTTTCCAGCAAAGTTAGATTCAGGCAGAAAGCAGACACCCATCAACAAAAGCACTCGCACTCTGCAGGTATATGCGCCCTGTCAGCTGGGAGGAGTTAGTGGCCCTGTTGGCACGTTGCTGCCAAATGCCAAGCCTGGCAGGAGAGACAGGGGGGTTGGGGGTGGGAGGGGAATGGGAAAATCGCTGTAGAGTGTGGACCACAGGCAACCTGAGATGAGGGTGAGTACAGTGCAGAGAGCTGACAAATAGACATTGAACTATACAGCTGTGGTTGAGAAATACCCTGAGTATCATTTGATTATTGTTCAGGAATGAGTGCCCCCTCACCGCAGCCCCCCACCCTCCCAAAATTCTTGCAGGTCTGTTTGAATTGAGAGTGTTTTCAAGTAAATTCTGGGCTGCTGTTTACGACCAGCTGTCTGGGTTGAGAATGCAGGAGCTGGGAATTAAGTAACCTGCACCATTCCACACGTCACATTGGGCCCAGGCCGATGGAGGATGAACTGGACAGAGGGAGCAGCTCAAGTTGTAGAATGACATGCGGAGGAGTGAGGGTGCACCTCGTTTGAAGGTGGTGCGAGGGTTGAGGGTAACGAGGGGAAAAATGCCACGTGACTTGGAGACATTTAAGACACAGAAGCAGGCCATTCAACCCATTGAGTCCACGCCGGCCCCCCATATGTCAGCCCAGTCAGTCTCATTCCTCCGCTCTATCCCCATAACCCTATCAGTTTATTTCCCTCCAGTGCCCATCCAATTTCCTTTTAAAATCATTCATTGCATCCACTTCCCCCATCCTTGTGGGCAGCGAGTTCCAACTCATCCCCACTCGCTGTGTAAAAAAGTTCCTCCTCACATCCTCCCCCCGTAACTCTTACCCAAAACCTAAAATCTGTCCCCCGCTCTAGTCTTTGTACCATCAGCTAATGAGAACCTCTTTGTCAACCTTATCCAAGCGTGTCATGATCTTGCACACCTCTGTCAAATCTCTTTTGCTCCAAGGAGAACAAACTTAACGGAAGCCTTTCTGATGAACCACATTTGCAAACTCTGCCAAGCTGTCAAAACTGCTGCACAGAAGTACTAAACTTCTAGCTTGCCAATAGTGTAGGATTGAGGATTCAAATGCACCTGAAGTGATTCTAACTCTTGCAAAGTGCACTTATTGCATTATAAAATAGTTGAGAGAGGTCGATAAGACTTCAGTTTAAACAAGGGAAGCTCCTAAATTCATAGATCAGAATAGTAAAATCTGCACATGTTATGAAAGCCACCAGAGTGAATTATAACTTTGAGCTGCCCTCGGAAGGACACCTCCAATGTAGCCAATTCTAATCCTGACTCCAGTCGTGTAGCTTCTCAGTCACTCTTTCTGACTGTGCAGTTACAGCACTGGTAGCCGAGTTTTCATTGCAGGTCCAGGTTGCACACTGAGCTGAAGAGGGCAATTGCTGATTTGTGCAGAGGACTCGGCACCAATTACTAGGAAGCAGAGCTGTTTCCTGTATGTGCCAGTGCTTCACAGTAAGAAATGTTTTCAATAAACTTCAAAATCTTGTCCTCTCTTCTAACTCATGCTGGGTTACAAATCTACCCTTCCTTGTTCCCTTGCCATTATCAAATTGAATAGCATCGCTTTTCTGCGCCTCAAATGTTTTCAATGAAGGAACAGATGACACTTATAATGTTACAAATATGCCAGAGTATTTGTTAGTTCTGGATTGAGATTAATTATTTAGTAGATTATTTTTCCACTGTTTCTCCTGCCAACGCAAGATGGCCGTGCGGGTTGGCCATGCGGGTTGGCTGTGCAAGGTGGCCGTGCGGGTTGGCCATGTGGGTTGGCTGCGCAAGATGGCTGTGCGGGTTGGCCATGCGGGTTGGCCGTGCGGATTGGCCGTGCAAGATGGCCTTGCGGGTTGGCCGCGCAAGATGGCCGTGCGGGTTGGCCGCGCAAGATGGCCGTGTGGGTTGGCCGTGCAAGATGGCCGTGCGGGTTGGCCGTGTGGGTTGGCCACGCAGGTTGGCCGTGCAAGATGACCGTGCAGGTTGGCCGTGCAAGATGGCCGTGCAGGTTGGCCGTACAAGATGGCCATGCGGGTTGGCCATGTGGGTTGGCCATGCGGGTTGGCCGTGCAGGTTGGCCATGCAAGATGGCCGTGTGGGTTGGCCATGCGGGTTGGCCGTGCGGGTTGGCCACGCAGGTTGGCCGTGCAAGATGGCCGTGCAGGTTGGCTGTGCAAGATGGCCGTGCAGGTTGGCCGTGCAAGATGGCCATGTGGGTTGGCCGTGCGGGTTGGCCACGCAGGTTGGCCGTGCAAGATGGCCATGTGGGTTGGCCGTGCAGGTTGGCCGTGTGGGTTGGCCATGTGGGTTGGCCGTGCGGGTTAGCCATGCAAGTTGGCCATCGATACCTGTCTGCCCATGCGCAGAATCCAGTGACATCATTTCCAGGTGACACCAATCCACCTTCATCAATGGTGACAGCTTCTTTTTAGGCAGTCGTCAAACTTTTAACCATGAACCTTATTTCATTGCCCATGTACCCCCAAAATGTTTTATACCAGAGAAAAAAACATAATGTAGCCAGGTGGACCATCCCTCTGAACTATTAAATAGCTGGTCTGAAATTTCAAGCAACTCGACACTTCCTGAGCCCTGTGAACACTCGGGGTGTGGCCATTTCCCTGTCTCTGTCCTTCCTGCTTTGTCTCTCTTTCCTCCAACCATTTCTTTCGATGTTTCACCTTTTAATAAATTTTTAAAAAGACACCAATGTGCGGTATCATTTTAGTTAGGGGTGAGGGTCGGCAGATGGTGTGGGAACCATTTACACTTGCTCTGTGCAGCCCTGTCTGTGAGGTTTGGGTGAGCTGTGGATGGAGGGGATTGTGGAAAGTTTCAACTTGATGCTGCCGGTGTGCAATATTTGCAATTCCAGGGCCAGTGATGACCACACAAGCTGCTGCACAATGCTCCCGATAAAAATGCAGGCTACGCATACAGCTGTGCCTGCACAGCCTTGGCAGCAAACACCTTATTTCTCACAGTAGCTTGTGCCCTGTCAGGTAACTCTGGCACTTTTCCACCATCCACCCTCTGATACTAACCAGCTTTTCAAGATCGGATAAGCTCCCTCTCGGCAATCATCCAGCCCGCAGGGCCTTTCAGAAGCCCCTTGTTTCAGCCCAGCATTCTGTTACCCAATGGTCAGAATCATAGAATGGTCACAGCTCAAAAGGAGGCCATTCAGCCCATCATGGCCTGTGCTGGCCCTCTGAAGGAACAATTCACCTACTGCCACTCCCTTGCCTGTTCCCTGCAACCCTGCACATTCCTCCTTTGCGGATAGCATCCAATTCCCTCTTGAAGGCCTCGATTAAACCTGTCTCCACCACACTCTCAGGCAGCGCGTTCCAGACCCTAACCACTCGCTGCGTGAGAAAGTTTCTCCTCATGTCTTCATTGCTTCTTTTACCAATCACCTTCAATCTGTGTCCTCTGGTTCTCGATCCGTACACCAATGGGAACAGTCTCTCCCTATCAACTCTGTCCAGACCCCTCAGGATTTTGAACACCTCTACCAAACCCCCTCTTAATCTTCTCATCTCCAAGGAGAACAGTACCAGCTTCTTCAATCTATCCACATAACTGAAACCCCTCATCCCTGGCACCATTCTCGCGAATCTTTTCTGCACTCTAATGCCTTCACATCCTTCCTAAAGTGCAGCGCCCAGAACTGGACACAATACTCCAGCTGAGGCCAAACCAGTGTTTTATACAGGTTTAACATAACCTCCTTGCTCTTGTACTCTATGCTCCTATTAATAGAGCCTAGGATACTGTACGCTTTATTAACTGCTCTCAACCT
The DNA here is from genome assembly GCF_964194155.1 of Cetorhinus maximus. Lineage (NCBI taxonomy): Eukaryota > Metazoa > Chordata > Chondrichthyes > Lamniformes > Cetorhinidae > Cetorhinus > Cetorhinus maximus. The sequence goes on along the minus strand of NC_135898.1, from coordinate 25,088,982 downwards.
GTCCTGCCCCATTCAATGATTTATGCACATATACACCCAGGTCCCTCTGCTTCTGCACACCCTTTAGAATTGTACCCTTTATTTTAGATTGTCTCCCCATGTTCTTCCTACCAAAATGAATCACTTCACACTGCTCTGCATTGAATTTCATGTGCCTCCTGTCTGTCCATCTCACCAACTTGTCTTTGTCCTTTTGAAGTTCTCTCACGGTTCACAATAATTCCAAGTTTTATATCATTCCTGAAGTCTGAAACTGAGCCCTGGGCACTGAGGCCTAGAGACCACTAACATACACCGGGAGTTACCGTTGGCTGCGCTTGTGCATCGGGCCTGGTGACCTGGCGATTGCCTGACTAAAAACGTGGAAGTCGTCACCACAGTGAGTGGGTGAGGTGGATAGTGGAAATACATGTGAGGGGAAAGCTGGATAACAATGTAATTAAAATGAGAAGCAGGTGTTGCCTAGACCTGGCCCCGACTGGCGATATCCACACTGCGTTTGTCACCAGCAGAAATATGATCAAATTGTAAAAGGGGACAACGCAGCTCGTGGGTCCGGCTTTTCGACTTGAATCGACGTTGTGCCTTCTTGTGTTTCATTGGACCTCAGTCACGGCTGTACATTGCCCTGTGAAAAAGAGTCAGAATGAGGAAAGGGGTGTCTGGGTGCCAGCGGATGCAGGAATTTCCAGGTGTCTGCTGTTCGCACCAAGCAGTTCCACTGCCAGGTATTACAGAGTGGCTGCCTCCACTGTGCCCTGGCTTAGCATTAACCTCGGTGCTACATCTCCCCCACCGCACCATGGTCCCTCTTACCCATTTGTAGAACACACGACCTGTGAGACTGGACAACATCGTGCCATGTTAGGAGTACCCTGCTGCATGAAGCCAACTCCACAAGCCTCCAGCCAAAACACTTGCAAAATCAACTCTGGTGGACTGGACACTGTGTACAGATGAGGCACCCCCACCCCACCACCAACACCTCCACCCCACCCCCCCCCCCCCCGCCCCACCCACCCACCCAACCTCCCAACCCTATCCACTGTGTCCTGTTATCTCAACACTCAAATGGCCAAGGTTCCACTGGCAGACAAAGAAAATGCTTCAAAGGCTCCCCGCAAGCCTTCTTGAAGCCCGGCAGCATTGACGTGAATGAGTGGGAGGCGTTTGCCATGGCAGCATCTTGTCCATCAAGGTTTGAGTCACAACGTCTTAAATATGAGGAGGAGCAGTGGCAGGGGAGGAAGGAACAGGAAGCAAGCCCCCCACTACTCTCGATCCCACCACCTGGTGGGACACCCTACCCCATGTGTTCAAAGATCTGTGGATGGGCAATCGGCCTGCTCAGCCACATGAAGGCCAATGGCAGACAGACATCGCTCTGAGAAGGTGGCATCCTCACATCAAGGCACAGCTGCCAATGAGGACTCTATGCTTCAAGCCCATTGTAATTGGGCAAACCCATTTCATCAAACTCTTGCAGGCAGATAGAGGATGGTTACCAAAAACAAACCGAATGTCCAAAGGCAGAATCAGAGGCGTCTCACCATCATATCACAGAGAAATGAAGGCTGATGCAGTTAACAGCTGAGCTAGGGACATCTGGAATGTAGGAGTTGTGTCAAAGTAGGAACGAGTTGTATCACCGCACAGACTATCGCAAAGTTATCAGTCTGAATGAATGTAAATCCGTGACATCGTCAACGTTGCCGAGACATTGAGCTTCTGTCAGCAAATTGGATGGCAGCTATCCAGTCGAGGGTTCCATGTGAGGTCTGAAACTGCAAGAGTTAAGCTTCAATTCTCACAGTGTATTATTCGCTGATAATTTTATTTAAAATACTACAGGGCTTACTTCGTTTTTGTTCTATAAATAGTCTAAGAGTCGCTGGCGGGTACACGCAGATGAATAATGTTGACTTGACAAGCCAAATACTTCAAGTGATGGCACAAGGTGTGAGGCCTAGAGAGACAATGCCTACCAGACACGAGGCCTATGAGATCTGAGGCCTACCAGATGTGAGGCCTACCAGGGGTGAGGGCTATGAGACGTGAGGCCTAACAGAAATGGGGCATACCAGACAAGATGGTAGACAGTGAGGTTCCGACTGGAGAGTGGTCGACAGTGAGGTTCAGAATAGAGAGCGGTAGACAGTGAGGTTCAGACTGGAGAGTGGTAGACAATAATGTTCAGACTGGAGAGTGGGAGACAATGAGGTTCAGACTGGAGAGTGGTAGACAGTGATAGTCAGACTAGAGAGTGATAGACAGTGAGGTTCAGACTGGAGAGTGGTAGACAGTGATGCTCAGACGGGAGAGTGGTAGACAGTGATATTCAGACTGGAGAGTGGTAGACAGTGAGGTTCAGTCTGGAGAGTGGTAGACAGTGATATTCAGACTGGAGAGTGGTAGACATTGAGGTTCAGTCTGGAGAGCGGGAGACAGTGAGATTCAGACTGGAGAGTGGTAGACAGTGATGTTCAGACTGGAGAGTGATAGACAGTGATGCTCAGAATGGAGAGTGGTAGACAGTGATATTCAGCTTGGAGAGTGGAAGACAGTGATGCTGAGACTGGAGAGTGATAGACAGTGAGGTTCAGACTGGAAAGTGGTAGACAGTGATATTCAGACGAGAGAGTGGTAGAGAGTGATGTTCAGAGTGGAGAGTGGTAGAGAGTGATGCCCAGACGGGAGAGTGGTAGACAGTGATATTCAGACTGGAGAGTGGTAGACAGTGAGGTTCAGTCTGGAGAGTGGTAGACCGTGAGGTTCAGTCTGGAGAGTGGTAGACAGTGAGGTTCAGTCTGGAGAGCAGGAGACAATGAGGTTCAGACTGGAGAGTGGTAGACAGTGCTGTTCAGACTGGAGAGTGATAGACAGTGATGCTCAGACTGAAAAGTGGTAGACAGTGATATTCAGCTTGGAGAGTGGAAGACAGTGATGCTGAGACTGGAGAGTGATAGACAGTGAGGTTCAGACTGGAAAGTGGTAGACAGTGAGGTTCAGACTGGAGAGTGGTAGACCGTGATGTTCAGACTGGAGAGTAGTAGACAATGATATTCAGACTGGAGAGTGGTAGACAATGATGTTAACACTGGAGGGTGGTAGACAGTGAGGTTCAGACTGGAGAGTGATAGACAGTGATGTTCAGTCTGGATAGTGGTAGACAGTGAGGATTAGTCTGGAGAGTGGTCGACAGTGCGGTTCAGACTGGAGAGTGGGCGACAGTGATGTTCAGACTGGAGAGTGATAGACAGTGATGCTCACACTGGAGAGCAGTAGACAGTGATATTCAGACTGGAGAGTGGTAGACAGTGATGTTCAGACTGGAGAGTGTAGACAGTGATGTTCAGACTGGAGAGTGATAGATGGTGAGGTTCAGAATGGAGAGTGGTAGACAGTGAGGTTTAGTCTGGAGGGTGGTAGACAGTGAGGTTCAGTCTGGAGAGCGGTCGACAGTGAGGTTCAGACTGGAGAGTGGTAGACAGTGCTGTTCAGACTGGAGAGTGATAGACAGTGATGCTCAGACTGAAAAGTGGTAGACAGTGATATTCAGCTTGGAGAGTGGAAGACAGTGATGCTGAGACTGGAGAGTGATAGACAGTGAGATTCAGACTGGAAAGTGGTAGACAGTGAGGTTCAGACTGGAGAGTGGTAGACCGTGATGTTCAGACTGGAGAGTAGTAGACAATGATATTCAGACTGGAGAGTGGTAGACAATGATGTTAACACTGGAGGGTGGTGGACAGTGATATTCAGACTGGAGAGTGGTAGACAGTGATGTTTAGACTGGAGAGTGGTAGACAGTGATGTTCAGACAGGAGAGCGGTAGACAGTAATATTCAGACAGGAGAGTGGTAGACAGTGATATTCAGACTGGAGAGTGGTAGACAGTAATATTAAGACTAGAGCATGGTAGACGGTGATGTGCAGACTGGAGAGCGGTAGACTAGTGATGTTCAGACTGGAGAGCGGTAGACAAAGATGTTCAGATGGGAGAGCGGGAGACAGTGAGGTTCAGACTGGAGAGTGGTAGACAGTGAGGTTCAGACTGGAGAGTGATAGACAGTGATGTTCAGTCTGGATAGTGGTAGACAGTGAGGATTAGTCTGGAGAGCGGTCGACAGTGCGGTTCAAACTAGAGAGTGGGCGACAGTGATGTTCAGACTGGAGAGTGATAGACAGTGATGCTCACACTGGAGAGCAGTAGACAGTGATGTTCAGACTGGAGCGTGATAGAGAGTGAATGTCAGACTGGAGATTGGAAGACAGTGATGTTCAGACTGGAGACTGATAGACAGTGCTGCTCAGACTGGAGAGTTGTAGACAGTGATGTTCAGGAGGGAGAGTGGTAGATAATGAGGTTCAGACTGGACAGTGGTAGACAGTGATATTCAGACTGGAGAGTTGTAGACAGTGATATTGAGACTTGAGAGTTGTAGACAGTGATGTTCAGACGGAGCGTGGTAGACAGTGAGGTTCAGACTGAAGAGTGGAAGACAGTAAAGTTGATTCTGGAAAGTGGTTGACAGTGATTTTCAGACTGGAGTTTAGTAGACAGTGAGGTTCAGACTGGAGAGTGGTAGAGAGTGATATTCAGACTGGAGAGTGGTAGACAGTAAGGTTCAGACTGGAGAGTTGTACACAGTGATATTCAGACTGGAGAGTGGTAGACAGTGATATTCTGACTGGATAGTTGTAGACAGTGAGGTTCAGACTGGAGCGTGGTAGACAGTGAGGTTCAGACTGAAGAGTGGTAGACAGTAAGGTTCAGTCTGGAACGTGGTAGACAGTGAGGTTCAGACTGGAGTGTGGTAGACAGTGATATTGAGACTGGAGAGTGGTAGACAGTGAGTTGCAGCCTGGAGTGTGGTAGACAGTGATATTCAGACTGGATAGTCGTAGACAGTAAGGTTCAGACTGGAGAGTTGTACACAGTGATATTCAGACTGGAGAATGGTAGACAGTGATATTCAGACTGGATAGTTATAGACAGTGAGGTTCAGACTGGAGTGTGGTAGACAGTGAGGTTCAGACTGAAGAGTGGTAGACAGTGAGGTTCAGTCTGGAACGTGGTAGACAGTGATTTTCGGACTGGAGTTTAGTAGACAGTGATATGCAGACTGGAGAGTGGTAGACAGTGAGGTTCAGACTGGAGAGTGGTAGACAGTGAGGTTCAGACTGGAGAGTGATAGACAGTGAGGCTCAGTCTGGAGAGTGATAGACAGTGATGTTCGGACTGGAGAGTGATAGACAATGATGCTCACACTGGAGAGTAGTAGACAGTGATATTCAGACTGGAGAGTGGGAGACAATGATATTCAGACTGGAGAGTGGGAGACAGTGATGTTCAGACTGGAGACTGATAGACAGTGATGCTCTGACTGGAGAGTTGTAGATAGTGATGTTCAGGCGGGAGAGTGGTAGATAATGATGCTCAGACTGGACAGTGGTAGACAGTGATGTTCCGACTGGAGAGTGATAGACGATGATGTTCAGACTGGAGAGTGGTAGACAGTGATATTCAGACTGGAGAGTGGTAGACAGTGATATGGAGACTTGAGAGTTGTAGACAGTGAAGTTCAGACTGGAGCGTGGTAGACAGTGAGTTTCAGGCTGAAGAGTGGTAGACAGTAAGGTTCAGTTGGGAAAGTGGTGGACAGTGATTTTCAGACTGGAGTTTAGTAGACAGTGATATTCAGACTGGAGAGTGGTAGAGAGTGAGGTTCCGACTGGAGAGTGGTCGACAGTGAGGTTCAGACTAAAGAGCGGTAGACAGAGATATTCAGACTGGAGAGCGGTAGACGGTGATGCTCAGACTGGAGAGTGGTAGACAATAATGTTCAGACTGGAGAGTGGTAGACAATGAGGTTCATACTGGAGAGTGGTAGACAGTGATGTTCAGACTGGAGAGTGGTAGACAGTGAGGTTCAATCTGGAATGTGGTAGATATTGAGGTTCAGTCTGGACAGTGGTAGACTGTGAGGTTCAGTCTCGAGAGCGGTAGACAATGATGATCAGATGGGAGAGCGCTAGACAGTGCGGTTGAGACTGGAGATTGGTTGACAGTGAGGTTCAGACTGGAGAGTGGTAGACAGTGTGGTTCAGACTGGAGAGTTGTAGACAGCGAGATTCAGTCTGGAGAGTGGTAGACAGTGAGGTTTAGTCTGGAGAGCGGTCGACAGTGACGTTCAGACTGGAGAGTGGGCGAAATTCATGTTCACGCTGGGGAGTGATAGACAGTGATGCTCACACTGGAGAGTGGTAGACAGTGATATTTTTATTGGAGAGTGGTAGAGAGTGATGTTCAGACTGGAGAGTGGTAGACAATGATGTTCGAACTAGAGTGTGGTAGACAGTGATATTCAGACTAGAGAGTGGTAGACAGTAAGGTTCAGACTGGAGAGTGGGAGACAATGATATTCAGACTGGAGAGTGGGAGACAATGATGTTCTGACTGGAGTGTGATAGACAGTGAATGTCAGAATGGAGATTGGTAGACAGTGATGTTCAGACTGGAGAATGATGGACAGTGATGCTCCGACTGGAGAGTTGTAGACAGTTATGTTCAGGCGGTAGAGTGGTAGACAAGAGGTTCAGACTGGAGAGTGATAGACAGTGAGGTTCAGTCTGGAGAGTGGTAGACAGTGAGGTTTAGTCTGGAGAGCGGTTGACAGTGATGTTCAGACTGGAGAGTGGGCTACAGTGATGTTCGGACTGGAGAGTGATAGACAATGATGCTCAGACTGGAGAGTAGTAGACAGTGATATTCAGACTGGAGAGTGGGAGACAATGATATTCAGATTGGAGAGTGGGAGACAGTGATGTTCAGACTGGAGCATGATAGAGAGTGAATGTCAGACTGGAGATTGGTAGACAGTGATGTTCAGACTGGAGACTGATAGACAGTGATGCTCAGACTGGAGAGTTGTAGACAGTGATGTTCAGGAGGGAGAGTGGTAGATAATGAGGTTCAGACTGGAGAGTTGTAGACAGTGATATTCAGACTGGAGAGTGGTAGACAGTGATATTCAGACTGGAAGTTGTAGACAGTGATGTTCATACTGGAGCGTGGTAGACAGTAGGGTTCAGTCTGGAAAGTGGAGGAAAGTGATTTTCAGAGTGGAGTTTTGCAGACAGTGATATTCAGACTGGAGAGTGGTAGACAGTAAGGTTCAGACTGGAGAGTGGTAGACAGTGATGCTCAGACTGGACAGTGGTAGACAGTGATGTTCAGACTGGAGAGTGATAGACGGTGATGTTCAGACTGGAGAGTGGTAGACAGTGATATTCAGACTGGAGAGTGGTAGTCAGTGATATGGAGTCTTGAGAGTTGTAGATAGTGAAGTTCAGACTGGAGCGTGGTAGACAGTGAGTTTCAGACTGAAGAGTGGTAGACAGTAAGGTTCAGTCTGGAAAGTGGTGGACAGTGATTTTCAGACTGGAGAGTGGTAGACAATGAGGTTCAGACTGGAGAGTGGTAGACAGTGAGGTTCAGACTGGAGAGTAGTAGGCAGTGATATTCAGACTAGAGAGTGGTAGACAGTGAGGTTCAGACTTGAGACTGGTAGACAGTGAGGTTCAGTTTGGAGAGTGGTAGACAGTGAGGTTCAGTCTGGAATGTGTTAGACAGTGAGGTTCAGTCTAGAGAGCGGGAGACAATGATGTTGAGACTGGAGAGTGGTAGACAGTGATATTCAGACTGGAGACTTGTAGAGAGTGAGGTTCAGACTGGAGCGTGGTAGAGTGTAAGGTTCAGTCTGGAAAGTGGTAGTCAGTGATTTTCAGACTGGGGTTTTGTAGACAGTGATATTCAGACTAGGGAGTGGTAGACAGTGAGGTTCAGACTGGAGAGTGGTAGAGAGTGATATTGAGACTGGAGAGTGGTAGACAGTGAGTTGCAGGCTGGAGTGTGGTAGACAGTGATATTCAGACTGGAAAGTGGTAGACAGTAAGGTTCAGACTGGAGAGTTGTACACAGTGATATTCAGACTGGAGAGTGGTAGACAGTGATATTCAGACTGGATAGTTATAGACAGTGAGGTTCAGACTGGAGTGTGGTAGACAGCGAGGTTCAGACTGAAGAGTGGTAGACAGTAAGGTTCAATCTGGAACGTGGTAGACAGTGATTTTCAGACTGGAGTTTAGTAGACAGTGATATGCAGACTGGAGAGTGGTAGACAGTGAAGTTCAGACTGGAGAGTGGTAGACAGTGATGTTCAGACTGGAGAGTGATAGACAGTGATGCTCAGACTGGAGAGTGGTAGACACTGATGTTCAGAATGGAGAGTGGTAGACAGTGATGTTCAGACAGGAGAGCGGTAGACAGTAATATTCAGACTGGAGAGTGGTAGACAGTGATATTCAGACTGGAATGTGGTAGACAGTAATATTCAGACTAGAGCATGGTAGACAGTGATGTGCAGACTGGAGAGTGGTAGACAGTGATGTTCAGACTGGAGAGCGGTAGACAAAGATGTTCAGATGGGAGAGCGGGAGACGGTGAGGTTCAGACTGGAGACTGGTAGACAGTGAGGTTCAGACTAGAGAGTGATAGACAGTGAAGTTCAGTCTGGAGAGTATAAGAAAGTGAGGTTTACTCTGGAGCGCGGTCGACAGTGAGGTTCAGACTGGAGAGTGGGTGACAGTGATGTTCGGACTGAAGAGTGATAGATAATGATGCTCACACTGGAGAGTAGTAGACAGTGATATTCAGACTGGAGAGTGGGAGACAATGATATTCAGACTGGAGAGTGGGAGACAGTGATGTTCAGACTGGAGCGTGATAGAGAGTGAATGTCAGACTGGTGATTGGTAGACTGTGATGTTCAGACTGGAGACTGATAGAGAGTAATGTTCAGACTGGAGAGTTGTAGACAGTGATGTTCAGGCGGGAGAGTGGTAGATAATGATGCTCAGACTGGACAGTGGTAGACAGTGATGTTCAGACTGGAGAGTGATAGACGGTGATGTTCAGACTGGAGAGTGGTAGACGGTGATATTCAGACTGGAGAGTGGTAGACAGTGATATGGAGACTTGAGAGTTGTAGACAGTGATATTCAGACTGGAGCGTGGTAGATAGTGAGTTTCAGACTGAAGAGTGGTAGACAGTAAGGTTCAGTTGGGAAAGTGGTGGACAGTGATTTTCAGGCTGGAGTTTAGTAGACAGTGATATTCAGACTGGAGAGTGGTAGAGAGTGAGGTTCCGACTGGAGAGTGGTCGACAGTGAGGTTCAGACTAGAGAGCGGTAGACAGAGATATTCAGACTGGAGAGCGGTAGACAGTGATGCTCAGACTGGAGAGTGGTAGACAATAATGTTCAGACTGGAGAGTGGTAGACAATGAGGTTCATACTGGAGAGTGGTAGACAGTGAGGTTCATACTGGAGAGTGGTAGACAGTGAGGTTCAGACTGGAGAGTTGTACACAGTGAGGTTCAGTCTGGAGAGTGGTAGACAGTGAGGTTTAGTCTGGAGAGTGGTCGACAGTGACGTTCAGACTGCAGAGTGGGCGACAGTCATGTTCAGACTGGAGATTGGTAGACAGTGAGGTTCAGACTGGAGAGTGGTAGACAGTGATGTTCAGACTGGACAGTGGTAGACAGTGAGGTTCAATCTGGAACGTGGTAGCTAGTGAGGTTCGGTCTGGACAGTGGTAGACAGTGAGGTTCAGTCTCGAGAGCGGTAGACAATGATGATCAGATGGGAGAGCGTTAGACAGTGCTGTTGAGACTGGAGATTGGTAGACAGTGAGGTTCAGACTGGAGAGTGGTAGACAGTGAGGTTCAGACTGGAGAGTTGTAGACAGCGAGATTCAGTCTGGAGACTGGTAGACAGTGAGGTTTAGTCTGGAGAGCGGTCGACAGTGATATTCAGACTGGAGAGTGGTAGACAGTGGTATTCAGACTGGAAGTTGCAGACAGAGATATTCATACTGGAGCGTGGTAGACAGTAAGGTTCAGTCGGGAAAGTGGAGGAAAGTGAATTTCAGCCTGGAGTTTTGTAGACAGTGATATTCAGACTGGAGAGCGGTAGACAGTAAGGTTCAGACTGGAGAATGGTAGACAGTGATGCTCAGACTGGACAGTGGTAGACAGTGATGTTCAGACTGGAGAGTGATAGACGGTGATGTTCAGACTGGAGAGTGGTAGACAGTGATATTCAGACTGGAGAGTGGTAGACAGTGATATGGAGTCTTGAGAGTTGTAGACAGTGAAGATCAGGCTGGAGCGTGGTAGACAGTGAGGTTCAGACTGAAGAGTGGTAGACAGTAAGGTTCAATCTGGAACGTGGTAGACAGTGATTTTCAGACTGGAGTTTAGTAGACAGTGATATGCAGACTGGAGAGTGGTAGACAGTGAAGTTCAGACTGGAGAGTGGTAGACAGTGATGTTCAGACTGGAGAGTGGTAGACAGTGATGCTCAGACTGGAGAGTGGTAGACACTGATGTTCAGAATGGAGAGTGGTAGACAGTGATGTTCAGACAGGAGAGCGGTAGACAGTAATATTCAGACTGGAGAGTGGTAGACAGTGATATTCAGACTGGAATGTGGTAGACAGTAATATTCAGACTAGAGCATGGTAGACAGTGATGTGCAGACTGGAGAGTGGTAGACAGTGATGTTCAGACTGGACAGTGGTAGACAGTGATGTTCAGACTGGAGAGTGATAGACGGTGATGTTCAGACTGGAGAGTGGTAGACAGTGATATTCAGACTGGAGAGTGGTAGACAGTGATATGGAGTCTTGAGAGTTGTAGACAGTGAAGATCAGGCTGGAGCGTGGTAGACAGTGAGGTTCAGACTGAAGAGTGGTAGACAGTAAGGTTCAATCTGGAACGTGGTAGACAGTGATTTTCAGACTGGAGTTTAGTAGACAGTGATATGCAGATTGGAGAGTGGTAGACAGTGAAGTTCAGACTGGAGAGTGGTAGACAGTGATGTTCAGACTGGAGAGTGGTAGACAGTGATGCTCAGACTGGAGAGTGGTAGACACTGATGTTCAGAATGGAGAGTGGTAGACAGTGATGTTCAGACAGGAGAGCGGTAGACAGTAATATTCAGACTGGAGAGTGGTAGACAGTGATATTCAGCCTGGAATGTGGTAGACAGTAATATTCAGACTAGAGCATGGTAGACAGTGATGTGCAGACTGGAGAGTGGTAGACAGTGATGTTCAGACTGGAGAGCGGTTGACAAAGATGTTCAGATGGGAGAGCGGGAGACGGTGAGGTTCAGACTGGAGACTGGTAGACAGTGAGGTTCAGACTGGAGAGTGATAGACAGTGAGGTTCAGTCTGGAGAGTGGTAGACAGTGAGGTTTAGTCTGGAGAGCGGTCGACAGTGAGGTTCAGACTGGAGAGTGGGTGACAGTGATGTTCGGACTGAAGAGTGAAAGATAATGATGCTCACACTGGAGAGTAGTAGACAGTGATATTCAGACTGGAGAGTGGGAGACAATGATATTCAGACTGGAGAATGGGAGACAGTGATGTTCAGACTGGAGCGTGAAACAGAGTGAATGTCGGACGGAGATTGGTAGACTGTGATGTTCAGACTGGAGACTGATAGACAGTGATGTTCAGACTGGAGAGTTGTAGACCGTGATGTTCAGGCGGGAGAGTGGTGGATAATGATGCTCAGACTGGACAGTTGGTAGACAGTGATGTTCAGACTGGAGTGTGATAGACGTTGATGTTCAGACTGGAGAGTGGTAGACGGTGATATTCAGACTGGAGAGTGGTAGACAGTGATATGGAGACTTGAGAGTTGTAGACAGTGACGTTCAGACTGGAGCGTGGTAGACAGTGAGTTTCAGACTGAAGAGTTGTAGACAGTAAGGTTCAGTTGGGAAAGCGGTGGACAGTGATTTTCAGACTGGAGTTTAGTAGACAGTGATATTCAGACTGGAGAGTGGTAGAGAGTGAGGTTCCGACTGGAGAGTGGTCGACAGTGAGGTTCAGACTAGAGAGCGGTAGACAGAGATATTCAGACTGGAGAGCGGTAGACAGTGATGCTCAGACTGGAGAGTGGTAGACAATAATGTTCAGACTGGAGAGTTGTACACAGTGAGGTTCAGTCTGGAGAGTGGTAGACAGTGAGGTTTAATCTGGAGAGCGGTCGACAGTGACGTTCAGACTGCAGAGTGGGCGACAGTCATGTTCAGACTGGAGAGTGATAGACAGTGCGGTTCAGACTGGAGAGTGGTAGACAGTGATGTTCAGACTGGAGAGTGGTAGACAGTGAGGTTCAATCTGGAATGTGGTAGCTAGTGAGGTTCAGTCAGGACAGTGGTAGACAGTGAGGTTCAGTCTCGAGAGCGGTAGACAATGATGATCAGATGGGAGAGCGCTAGACAGTGCTGTTGAGACTGGAGATTGGTAGACAGTGAGGTTCAGACTGGAGAGTGGTAGACAGTGAGGTTCAGACTGGAGAGTGGTAGACAGTGAGGTTCAGACTGGAGAGTTGTAGACAGCGAGATTCAGTCTGGAGACTGGTAGACAGTGAGGTTTAGTCTGGAGAGCGGTCAACAGTGACGTTCAGACTGGAGAGTGGGCGAAATTCATGTTCACGCTGGGGAGTGATAGACAGTGATGCTCACACTGGAGAGTGGTAGACAGTGATATTTTTATTGGAGAGTGGTAGAGAGTGATGTTCAGACTGGAGAGTGGTAGACAATGATGTTCGAACTAGAGTGTGGTAGACAGTGATATTCAGACTAGAGAGTGGTAGACAGTAAGGTTCAGACTGGAGAGTGGGAGACAATGATATTCAGACTGGAGAGTGGTAGACAGTGATGTTCAGACTGGAGCGTGATAGACAGTGAGGTTTAGTCTGGAGAGCGGTCGACAGTGAGGTTCAGACTGGAGAGTAGTAGACAGTGATATTCAGACTAGAGAGTGGTAGACAGTGAGGTTCAGACTTGAGACTGGTAGACAGTGAGGTTCAGTTTGGAGAGTGGTAGACAGTGATATTCAGACTGGAGAGTGGTAGACAGTGATATTCAGACTGGAAGTTGTAGACAGAGATGTTCATACTGGAGCATGGTAGACAGTAAGGTTCAGTCGGGAAAGTGGAGGAAAGTAAATTTCAGACTGGAGTTTTGTAGACAGTGATATTCAGACTGGACAGTGGTAGACAGTAAGGTTCAGACTGGAGAGTGGTAGACAGTGATGCTCAGACTGGACAGTGGTAGACAGTGATGTTCAGACTGGAGAGTGATAGACGGTGATGTTCAGACTGGAGAGTGGTAGACAGTGATATTCAGACTGGAGAGTGGTAGACAGTGATATGGAGTCTTGAGAGTTGTAGACAGTGAAGATCAGGCTGGAGCATGGTAGACAGTGAGTTTCAGACTGAAGAGTGGTAGACAGTAAGGTTCAGTCTGGAAAGTGGTGGTCAGTGATTTTCAGACTGGAGTTTAGTAGGCAGTGATATTCAGACTGGAGAGTGGTAGACACTGAGGTTCCGGCTGGAGAGTGGTCGACAGTGAGGTTCAGACTAGAGAGCGGTAGACAGAGATATTCAGACTGGAGAGTGGTAGACAATGAGGTTCGGACTGGAGAGTGGTAGTCAGTGATTTTCAGACTGGAGTTTAGTAGACAGTGATATGCAGACTGTAGAGTGGTAGACAGTGACGTTCAGACTGGAGAGTGGTAGACAGTGATGTTCAGACTGGAGAGTGGTAGACAGTGATGCTCAGACTGGAGAGTGGTAGACACTGATGTTAAGAATGGAGAGTGGTAGACAGTGATGTTCAGACAGGAGAGCGGTAGACAGTAATATTCAGACTGGAGAGTGGTAGACAGTGATATTCAGACTGGAATGTGGTAGACAGTAATATTCAGACTAGAGCATGGTAGACAGTGATGTGCAGACTGGAGAGTGGTAGACAGTGATGCTCAGACTGGAGAGCGGTAGACAAAGATGTTCAGATGGGAGAGCGGGAGACGGTGAGGTTCAGACTGGAGACTGGTAGACAGTTAGGTTCAGACTGGAGAGTGATAGACAGTGAGGTTCAGTCTGGAGAGTGGTAGACAGTGAGGTTTAGTCTGGAGAGCGGTCGACAGTGAGGTTCAGCCTGGAGAGTGGGTGACAGTGATGTTCGGACTGAAGAGTGATAGATAATGATGCTCACACTGGAGAGTAGTAGACAGTGATATTCAGACTGGAGAGTGGGAGACAATGATATTCAGACTGGAGGGTGGGAGACAGTGATGTTCAGGCTGGAGCGTGATAGAGGGTGAATGTCAGACTGGGGATTGGTAGACTGTGATGTTCAGACAGGAGACTGATAGACAGTGATGTTCAGACTGGAGAGTTGTAGACAGTGATGTTCAGGCGGGAGAATGGTAGATAATGATGCTCAGACTGGACAGTGGTAGACAGTGATGTTCAGACTGGAGTGTGATAGACGTTGATGTTCAGACTGGAGAGTGGTAGACGGTGATATTCAGACTGGAGAGTGGTAGACAGTGATATGGAGACTTGAGAGTTGTAGACAGTGAAGTTCAGACTGGAGCGTGGTAGACAGTGAGTTTCAGACTGAAGAGTGGTAGACAGTAAGGTTGAGTTGGGAAAGTGGTGGACAGTGATTTTCAGACTGGAGAGTAGTAGACAGTGATATTCAGACTGGAGAGTGGTAGAGAGTGAGGTTCCGACTGGAGAGTGGTCGACAGTGAGGTTCAGACTAGAGAGCGGTAGACAGAGATATTCAGACTGGAGAGCGGTAGACGGTGATGCTCAGACTGCAGAGTGGTAGACAATAATGTTCAGACTGGAGAGTGGTAGACAATGAGGTTCATACTGGAGAGTGGTAGACAGTGAGGTTCATACTGGAGAGTGGTAGACAGTGAGGTTCAGACTGGAGAGTTGTACACAGTGAGGTTCAGTCTGGAGAGTGGTAGACTGTGAGGTTCAATCTGGAACGTGGTAGCTAGTGAGGTTCAGTCTGGACAGTGGTAGACAGTGAGGTTCAGTCTCGAGAGCGGTCGACAATGATGATCAGACGGGAGAGCGCTAGACAGTGCGGTTGAGACTGGAGATTGGTAGACAGTGAGGTTCAGACTGGAGAGTGGTAGACAGTGAGGTTCAGACTGGAGAGTTGTAGACAGCGAGATTCAGTCTGGAGACTGGTAGACAGTGAGGTTTAGTCTGGAGAGCGGTCGACAGTGATGTTCACACTGGAGAGTGGGCGAAATTCATGTTCAGGCTGGGGAGTGATAGACAGTGATGCTCACACTGGAGAGTGGTAGACAGTGATATTTTTATTGGAGAGTGGTAGAGAGTGATGTTCAGACTGGAGAGTGGTAGACAATGATGTTCGAACTAGAGTGTGCTAGACAGTAAGGTTCAGACTGGAGAGTGGTAGACAGTGATGCTCAGACTGGACAGTGGTAGACAGTGATGTTCAGACTGGAGAGTGATAGACGGTGATGTTCAGACTGGAGATTGGTAGACAGTGATATTCTGACTGGAGAGTGGTAGACAGTGATGTTCAGACTGGAGCGTGATAGACAGTGAGGTTTAGTCTGGAGAGCGGTCGACAGTGAGGTTCAGACTGGAGAGTAGTAGACAGTGATATTCAGACTAGAGAGTGGTAGACAGTGAGGTTCAGACTTGAGACTGGTAGACAGTGAGGTTCAGTTTGGAGAGTGGTAGAGAGTGATATTCAGACTGGAGAGTGATAGACAGTGATATTCAGACTGGAAGTTGTAGACAGAGATGTTCATACTGGAGCGTGGTAGACAGTAAGGTTCAGTCGGGAAAGTGGAGGAAAGTAAATTTCAGACTGGTGTTTTGTAGACAGTGATATTCAGACTGGAGAGTGGTAGACAGTAAGGTTCAGACTGGAGAGCGGTAGACAGTGATGCTCAGACTGGACAGTGGTAGACAGTGATGTTCAGACTGGAGAGTGATAGACGGTGATGTTCAGACTGGAGAGTGGTAGACAGTGATATTCAGACTGGAGAGTGGTAGACAGTGATATGGAGTCTTGAGAGTTGTAGACAGTGAAGATCAGGCTGGAGCGTGGTAGACAGTGAGTTTCAGACTGAAGAGTGGTAGACAGTAAGGTTCAGTCTGGAAAGTGGTGGTCAGTGATTTTCAGACTGGAGTTTAGTAGACAGTGATATTCAGACTGGAGAGTGGTAGACAGTGAGGTTCCGGCTGGAGAGTGGTCGACAGTGAGGTTCAGACTAGAGAGCGGTAGACAGAGATATTCAGACTGGAGAGTGGTAGACAATGAGGTTCAGACTGGAGAGTGGTAGACAGTGAGGTTCAGACTGGAGAGTAGTAGACAGTGATATTCGGATTAGAGAGTGGTAGACAGTGAGGTTAGACTTGAGACTGGTAGACAGTGAGGTTCAGTTTGGAGAGTGGTAGACAGTGAGGTACAGTCTGGAGTGTGTTAGACAGTGAGGTTCAGTCTAGAGAGCGGGAGACAATGATGTTGAGACTGGAGAGTGGTAGACAGTGATATTCAGACTGGAGAGTTGTAGAGAGTGAGGTTCAGACTGGAGCGTGGTAGACTGTAAGGTTCAGTCTGGAAAGTGGTAGTCAGTGAAATTCAGACTGGGGTTTTGTATACAGTGATATTCTGACTAGGGAGTGGTAGACAGTGAGGTTCAGACTGGAGAGTGGTAGAGAGTGATGCTCAGACTGGAGAGTAGTAGACAGTGATGTTCAGACTGGAGAGTGGTGGACATTGATGTTCAGACTGGAGAGTGGTAGAGAGTGATATTCAGACTGGAGAGTGGTAGACAGTGAGTTGTAGGCTGGAGTGTGGTTGACAGTGATATTCAGACTGGAAAGTGGTAGACAGTAAGGTTCAGACTGGGAGTTGTACACAGTGATATTCAGACTGGAGAGTGGTAGACAGTGATAGTCAGACTGGATAGTTATAGACAGTGAGGTTCAGACTGGAGCGTGGTAGACAGCGAGGTTCAGACTGAAGAGTGGTAGACAGTAAGGTTCAATCTGGAACGTGGTAGACAGTGATTTTCAGACTGGAGTTTAGTAGACAGTGATATGCAGACTGGAGAGTGGTAGACAGTGAATTTCAGACTGGAGAGTGGTAGACAGTGATGTTCAGACTGGAGAGTGGTAGACAGTGATGCTCAGACTGGAGAGTGGTAGACAGTGATGTTCAGACTGGAGCGTGTTAGACAGTGAGGTTCAGACTGTAGCATGCAAGACAGAGATGTTCAGACTGGAGAGTGGTAGACAGTGAGGTTCAGACTGGGGAGTGGTAGACAGCGATGTTCAGACTGGAGAGTGGTAGACAGTGAGGTTCAGTCTGGAGTGTGGTAGACAGTGAGGTTCAGTCTGGAGAGCGGTAGACAATGATGATCAGGTGGGAGATCGGTAGACCGTGCGCTTCAGACTGGAGAGTGGTCGACAGTGAGGTTCAGACTGGAGAGTTGTACACAGTGAGGTTCAGTCTGGAGAGTGGTAGACAGTGAGGTTTAGTCTGGAGAGCGGTCGACAGTGACGTTCAGACTGCAGAGTGGGCGACAGTCATGTTCAGACTGGAGAGTGATAGACTGTGTGGTTCAGACTGGAGAGTGGTAGACAGTGTTGTTCAGACTGGAGAGTGGTAGACAGTGAGGTTCAATCTGGAACGTGGTAGATAGTGAGGTTCAGTCTGGACAGTGTTAGACAGTGAGGTTCAGTCTCGAGAGCGGTAGACAATGATGATCAGATGGGAGAGCGCTTGACAGTGCGGTTGAGACTGGAGATTGGTAGACAGTGAGGTTCAGACTGGAGAGTGGTAGACAGTGACGTTCAGACTGGAGAGTTGTAGACAGCGAGATTCAGTCTGCAGAGTGGTAGACAATGAAGTTTAGTCTGGTGAGCGGTCGACAGTGACGTTCAGACTGGAGAGTGGGCGAAATTCATGTTCAGGCTGGGGAGTGATAGACAGTGATGCTCACACTGGAGAGTGGTAGACAGTGATATTTTTATTGGAGAGTGGTAGAGAGTGATGTTCAGACTGGAGAGTGGTAGACAATGATGTTCGAACTAGAGTGTGGTAGACAGTGATATTCAGACTAGAGAGTGGTAGACAGTAAGGTTCAGACTGGAGAGTTGTAGACAATGATATTCAGACTGGAGAGTGGGAGACAATGATATTCAGATTGGAGAGTGGGAGACAGTGATGTTCAGACTGGAGGATGATGGACAGTGATGCTCAGACTGGAGAGTTGTAGACAGTGATGTTTGGGCGGTAGAGTGGTAGACAATGAGGTTCAGACTGGAGAGTGGTAGACAGTGATATTCAGACAGGAGAGCGGTAGACCGTGATCTTCAGACTGGAGAGCGGTAGACTGTGATGTTCAGACTGGAGAGTGGTAGACAGTAATATTCAGACAAGAGCGTGGTAGACAGTGATGTTCAGACTGGAGAGTGGTAGAAATTGATGTTCAGACTGGAGAGTGGTAGACAGTGCTGTTCAGACTGGAGAGTGATAGACAGTGATGCTCAGACTGAAGAGTGGTAGACAGTCATATTCAGCTTGGAGAGTGGAAGACAGTGATGCTGAGACTGGAGAGTGATAGACAGTGAGGTTCAGACTGGAGAGTAGTAGACAATGATATTAAGACTGGAGAGTGGTAGACAATAATGTTCAATCTGGAGAGTGGTAGAGAGTGAGGTTCAGTCTGGACAGTGGTAGACAGTGAGGTTCAGTCTGGAGAGCGGTAGACAATGATGTTCAGATGGCAGAGCGGTAGACAGTGATTTTCAGACTGGAGTTTTGTAGACAGTGATATTCAGACTGGAGAGTGGTAGACAGTGATTTTCAGACTGGAGTTTAGTAGACAGTGATATGCAGACTGGAGAGTGGTGGACAGTGAAGTTCAGACTGGGCAGTGGTAGACAGTGATGTTCAGACTGGAGAGTGGTAGACAGTGATGTTCGGACTGGAGCATGTTAGACAGTGAGGTTCAGACTGTAGCATGCTAGACAGTGATGTTCAGACGGGAGAGTGGTAGACGGTGATGTTCAGACTGGAGAGTTGAAGACAGTGATGTTTAGACTGGAGAGTGGTAGACAGTGATGTTCAGACTGGAGAGTGGTAGACAGTGATGTTCAGACTGGAGAGTGATAGACAGTGATGCTCACACTAGAGTGTGGTAGACAATGATATTTTTATTGGAGAGTGGTAGAGAGTGATGTTCAGACTGGAGAGTGGTAGACAATGATGTTCTAACTAGTGTGTGGTAGACAGTGATTTTCAGACTGTAGAGTGGTGGACAGTGAGGTTCAGACTGGAGAGTTGTAGACAGTGAGTTTCTGACTGGAGAGTTGTACACAGTGATATTCAGACTGGAGAGTGGTAGACAGTAATGTTCAGACTGGAGAGTGGGCGACATTCATGTTCAGGCTGGAGAGTGATAGACAGTAATGCTCACACTGGAGAGTAGTAGACAGTGATATTTTTATTGGAGAGTGGTAGAGAGTGATGTTCAGACTGGAAAGTGGTAGACAATAATGTTCGAACTAGAGTGTGGTAGACAGTGATATTCAGACTAGAGAGTGGTAGACAATAAGGTTCAGACAGGAGAGTTGTAGACAGTGATATTCAGACTGGAGAGTGGGAGACAATGATAGTCAGACTGGAGAGTGGGAGACAGTGATGTTCAGACTGGAGCGTTATAGACAGTGAATGTCAGAATGGAGATTGGTAGACAGTGATGTTCAGACTGGAGACTGATTGTCAGTGATGCTCAGACTGGAGAGTTGTAGACAGTGATGTTCGGGCGGTAGAGTGGTAGACAATGAGGTTCAGACTGGACAGTGGTAGACAGTGATGTTCAGACTGGAGAGTGGTAGACAGTGCTGTTCAGATTGGAGAGTGATAGACAGTGATGCTCAGACTGAAGTGTGGTAGACATTCATATTCAGCTTGCAGAGTGGAAGACAGTGATGCTGAGACTGGAGAGTGATAGACAATGAGCTTCAGACTGAAAAGTGGTAGACAGTGAGGTTCAGACAGGAGAGTGGTAGACCGCGATGTTCAGACTGGAGAGTAGTAGACAATGATATTCAGACTGGAGAGTGGTAGACAATGATGTTAACACTGGAGGGTGGTGGACAGTGATGTTCAGACTGGAGAGTCGTAGACAGTGATGTTTAGACTGCAGAGTGTTAGACACTGATGTTCAGACAGGAGAGCAGTAGACCGTGATGTTCAGACTGGAGAGCTGTAGACAGTGATATTCAGACTGGACATTGGTAGGCAGTGATATTCAAACTGGAGTGTGGTGGACAGTAATATTCAGACTAGGGCGTCGTAGACAGTGATGTTCAAACTGGAGAGTGGTAGACAGTGATGTTCAGACTGGAGAGTGCTAGACAGGGATGTTCAGACTGGAGTGTGGTGGACAGTGATGTCCGGACTGGAGAGTGGTAGACAGTGAGGTTCGATCTGGAGAGTGGTAGAGAGTGAGGTTCAGTCTGGACAGTGGTCGACAGTGAGGTTCAGTCTGGAGAGCAGTAGACAATGATGTTCAGATGGGAGAGCGGTAGACAGTGATTTTCAGACTGGAGTTTTGTAGACAGTGAGATTCAGACTGGGGCGTGGTACACAGTGAGGTTCAAACTGGAGAGTGGTAGACAGTGATGATCAGACTGGAGAGAGGTAGACAGTGATGTTCTACTGGAGAGTGGTGGGCAGTGATGTTCAGACTGGTGAGTGGTAGAAAGTGATATTCAGACCGGAGAGTGGTAAACAGTGAGTTGCAGCCTGGAGTGTGTTAGACAGTGATATTCAGACTGGAAAGTGGTAGACAGTAAGGTTCAGACTGGAGAGTTGTACAGAGTGATATTCAGACTGGAGAGTGGTAGACAGTGATATTCAGACTTGATAGTTGTAGACAGTGAGGTTCAGACTGGAGCGTAGTAGACATTGAGGTTCAGCCTGAACAGTGGTAGACAGTAAAGTTCAGTCTGGAACGTGGTAGACAGTGATTTTCAGACTGGAATTTCGTAGACAGTGATATGCAGACCGGGGAGTAGTAGACTGTGAGGTTCAGACTGGAGAGTGGTAGACAGTGATGCTCAGACTGGAGAGTGGTAGACAGTGATGTTCAGACTGGGGAGTGGTAGAAAGTGATGTTCAGAATGGAGAGTGGTAGACAGTGATATTCAGACTGGATAGTTGTAGACAATGATATCCAGACTGGAGAGTGGTAGACAGTGAGGTTCAGGCTGGAGAGTAGTAGACAGTGATATTCAGACTAGAGAGTGGTAGACAGTGATGTTCAGACTTGAGACTGGTAGACAGTGATGTTCAGACTGGGGAGTGGTAGACAGTGATGTTCAGACTGGAAACTGGTAGACAGTGATGTTCCGACTGGAGGGTGTTAGACAGTGAGCTTCAGACTGTAGCGTGGTAGACAGTGCTGTTCAGACTGGAGAGTGATAGACAGTGATGCTCAGACTGAAGAGTGGTAGACAGTCATATTCAGCTTGGAGAGTGGAAGACAGTGATGCTGAGACTGGAGAGTGATAGACAGTGAGGTTCAGACTGGAAAGTGGTAGACAGTGAGGTTCAGACTGGAGAGTGGTAGACCGTGATGTTCAGACTGGAGTTTTGTAGACAATGATATTCAGACTGGAGAGTGGTAGACAGTGATTTTCAGACTGGAGTTTAGTAGACAGTGATATGCAGACTGGAGAGTGGTAGACAGTGAAGTTCAGACTGGGCAGTGGTAGACAGTGATGTTCAGACTGGAGAGTGGTAGACAGTGATGTTCGGACTGGAGCATGTTAGACAGTGAGGTTCAGACTGTAGCGTGCTAGACAGTGATGTTCAGACGGGAGAGTGGTAGACAGTGATGTTCAGACTGGAGAGTTGTAGACAGTGATGTTTAGACTGGAGAGTGGTAGACAGTGATGTTCAGACTGGAGAGTGGTAGACAGTGATGTTCAGACTGGAGCGTTTTAGACAGTGAGGTTCAGACTGTAGCGTGCTAGACAGTGATGTTCAGACTGGAGTGTGGTGGACTGTGTTGTTCAGACTGGAGAGTTGTAGACAGTGAGGTTCAGACTGGAGAGTGGTAGATAGCGATGTTCAGACTGGAGAGTGGTAGACAGTGAGGTTCAATCTGGAGAGTGGTAGAGAGTGAGGTTCAGTCTGGACAGTGGTAGACAGTGAGGTTCAGTCTGGAGAGCGGTAGACAATGATGATCAGATGTGAGAGCGGTAGACAGTGAGGTTCAGACTGGAGAGTGGTAGACAGTGAGGTTCAGACTGGAGAGTGTTAGACAGTGAGGTTCAGACTGGTTAGTTGTGAACAGTGAGGTTCAGTCTGGAGAGTGGTAGACAGTGAGGTTTAGTCAGGAGAGCGGTCGACAGTGACGTTCAGACTGCAGAGTGGGCGACAGTCATGTTCAGACTGGAGAGTGATAGACAGTGAAGTTCAGACTGGTGAGTTGTAGACAGTGATGGTCAGACTGGAGAGTGGTAGACAGTGAAGTTCAATCTGGAGAGTGGTAGTGAGTGAGGTTAAGTCTGGACAGTGGTAGACAGTGAGGTTCAGTCTGGAGAGTGGTAGACAGTGATGTTCAGACTGGAGAGTGATAGACAGTGATGCACACACTAGAGTGTGGTAGACAATGATATTTTTATTGGAGAGTGGTAGAGAGTGATGTTCAGACTGGAGAGTGGTAGACAATGATGTTCTAACTAGTGTGTGGTAGACAGTGATATTCAGACTGGAGAGTGGTAGACAATGAGGTTCAGACTGGAGAGTGGTAGACAGTGATATTCAGACAGGAGAGCGGTAGACCGTGATCTTCAGAATGGAGAGCGGTAGACAGTGATGTTCATACTGGAGAGTGGTAGACAGTAATATTCAGACTAGAGCGTGGTAGACAGTGATGTTCAGACTGGAGAGTGGTAGACATTGATGATCAGACTGGAGTGTGGTAGACAGTGCTGTTCAGACTGGAGAGTGATAGACAGTGATGCTCAGACTGAAGAGTGGTAGACAGTCATATTCAGCTTGGAGAGTGGAAGACAGTCATGCTGAGACTGGAGAGTGATAGACAGTGAGGTTCAGACTGGAAAGTGGTAGACAGTGAGGTTCAGACTGGAGAGTGGTAGACCGTGATGTTCAGACTGGAGAGTAGTAGACAATGATATTCAGATTGGAGAGTGGTAGACAATGATGTTAACATTGGAGGGTGGTGTACAGTGATGTTCAGACTGGAGAATGGTAGACAGTGATGTTTAGACTGGAGAGTGGTAGACAGTGATGTTCAGACAGGAGAGCTGTAGACCGTGATGTTCAGACTGGAGAGCCGTAGACTGTGATGTTCAGACTGGAGAGTAGTAGACAATGATATTAAGACTGGAGAGTGGTCGACAATAATGTTCAATCTGGAGAGTGGTAGAGAGTGAGGTTCAGTCTGGACAGTGGTAGAGAGTGAGGTTCAGTCTGCAGAGCGGTAGACAATGATGTTCAGATGGCAGAGCGGTAGACAGTGATTTTCAGACTGGAGTTTTGTAGACAGTGATATTCAGACTGGAGAGTGGTAGACAGTGATTTTCAGACTGGAGTTTAGTAGACAGTGATATGCAGACTGGAGAGTGGTAGACAGTGAAGTTCAGACTGGGCAGTGGTAGACAGTGATGTTCAGACTGGAGAGTGGTAGACAGTGATGTTCGGACTGGAGCATGTTAGACAGTGAGGTTCAGACTGTAGCGTGCTAGACAGTGATGTTCAGACGGGAGAGTGGTAGACAGTGATGTTCAGACTGGAGAGTTGTAGACAGTGATGTTTAGACTGGAGAGTGGTAGACAGTGATGTTCAGACTGGAGAGTGGTAGACAGTGATGTTCAGACTGGAGCGTTTTAGACAGTGAGGTTCAGACTGTAGCGTGCTAGACAGTGATGTTCAGACTGGAGTGTGGTGGACAGTGTTGTTCAGACTGGAGAGTGCTAGACAGTGAGGTTCAATCTGGAGTGTGATAGAGAGTGAGGTTCAGCCTGGAGTGTGGTAGACAGTGATATTCAGACTGGAGTGTGGTGGGCAGTGAATTTCAGACTGTAGAGTGGTAGACAGTGAGGTTTAGACTGGAGAGTGGTAGACAGTGAGGTTCAGACTGGAGAGTTGTACACAGTGATATTCAGACTGGAGAGTGGTAGACAGTGATATTCAGACTGGATAGTTGTAGACAGTGATGTTCAGACTGGAGCGTGGTAGACATTGAGGTTCAGACTGAACAGTGGTAGACAATAAGGTTCTGTCTGGAACGTGGTAGACAGTGATTTTCAGACTGGAGTTTAGTAGACAGTGATATGCAAACTGGAGAGTAGTAGACTGTGAGGTTCAGACTGGAGAGTGGTAGACAGTGATGCTCAGACTGGAGAGTGGTAGACAGTGATGTTCAGACTGGGGAGTGGTAGACAGTGATGTTCAGACTGGAGAGTGATAGACAGTGATGCTCACACTGGAGAGTGGTAGACAGTGATATTTATATTGGAGAGTGGTAGAGAGTGATGTTCAGACTGGAGAGTGGTAGACAATGTTGTTCAAACTAGAGAGTGTTAGACAGTGATGTTCAGACTGAAGAGTTGTAGACAGTGATGCTCAGACTGGAGAGTGGTCGACAGTGATATTCAGAGTGGAGAGTGGTAGACAGTGATATTCAGACTGGAGAGTTGTAGACAGTGATGCTCAGACTGGGGAGTGGTAGACAGTGATATTCAGAGTGGAGAGTTGTAGACAGTGAGGTTCAGACTGGAGAGTGGTAGACAGTGTGGTTCAGACTGAAGAGTGGTAGACAGTAAGGTTCAGTCTGGAACGTGGTAGACAGTGATTTTCAGACTGGAGTTTATTAGACAGTGATACTCAGACTGGAGAGTGGTAGATAGTGAAGTTCAGACTGAAGAGTGGTAGACAGTGATGTTCAGACTGGAGAGTGGTAGACAGAAATGTCCAGACTGGAGAGTGGTAGACAGTGAGGTTCAATCTGGAGAGTGGTAGAGAGTGACGATCAGTCTGGATAGTGGTAGACTGTGATGTTCAGTCTGGAGAGCGGTAGACAGTGAGGTTCAGACTGGAGAGATGTAGACAGTGAGGTTCGGTCTGGAGAGTGGTTGACAGTGAGGTTTAGTCTGGAGAGCGGTCGACAGTGATGTTCAGACTGGAGAGTGGTAGACAGCAATGTCCGGACTGGAGAGTGGTAGAAAGTGAGGTTCAATCTGCAGTGTGGTAGAGAGTGAGGTTCAGTCTGGACAGTGGTAGACAGTGAGGTTCCGTCTGGAGAGCGGTTGAAAATGATGTTCAGATGGGAGAGCGGTAGACAGTGATGTTCAGACTGGAGAATGGTAGACAGTGAGGTTCAGACTGGAGAGTGGGCGACAGTGATGTGCAGACTGGATAGTGATAGACAGTGATGCTCACACTGGAGAGTGGTAGACAGTGATATTCATATTTGAGAGTGGTAGACAGTGATATTCAGACTGGAGAGAGGAAGACAATGATGTTCCGACTAGAGAGTGGTAGACAATGATGTTCAGACTGGAGAGTTGTGGACAGTGATGCTCAGAGTGGAGAGTGGTCGACAGTGATATTCAGACTGGAGATTGGTAGACAGTGACATTCTGACTGGAGAGTGGTAGACAGTGAGTTGCAGCCTGGAGTGTGGTAGACAGTGATATTCAGACTGGAGAGTGGTAGGTAGTAAGGTTCAGATTGGAGAGTTGTAGACAGTGATATTCAGACTGGAGAGTGGGAGACAGTGATGTTCAGACTGGAGCGTGATAGACAGTGAATGTCAGACTGGAGATTGGTAGTCATTGATGTTCAGACTGGAGACTGATAGACAGTGATGCTTAGACTGGTGAGTTGTAGACAGTGATGTCCAGGCGGGAGTGTCTTGGACAATGAGGTTCAGACTGGAGAGTGGTAGGCAGTGATATTCAGACTGGAGAGTGGTAGACAGTGATATTCAGACTGAAGAGTTGTAGACAGTGAGGTTCAGACTGGAGCGTGGTAGACAGTGTGGTTCAGACTGAAGAGTGGTAGACAGTAAGGTTCAGTCTGGAAAGTGGTAGGCAGTGATTTTCAGACTGGAGTTTATTAGACAGTGATATTCAGACTGGAGAGTGGGCGACAGTGAAGTTCAGACAGAAGAGTGGTAGACAGTGATGCTCACACTGGAGAGTGTTAGACAGTGATATTCATATTTGAGAGTGGTAGACAGTGATATTCAGACTGGAGAGAGGAAGACAATGATGTTACGACTAGAGAGTGGTAGACAATGATGTTCAGACTGGAGAGTTGTGGACAGTGATGCTCAGAGTGGAGAGTGGTTGACAGTGATATTCAGACTGGAGATTGGTAGACAGTGACATTCTGACTGGAGAGTGGTAGACAGTGAGTTGCAGCCTGGAGTGTGGTAGACAGTGATATTCAGACTGGAGAGTGGTAGGTAGTAAGGTTCAGATTGGAGAGTTGTAAAAAGTGATATTCAGACTGGAGAGTGGTTGACAGTGATGTTCAGACTGGAGCATGATAGACAGTGAATTTCAGACTGGAGATTGGTAGACAGTGATGTTCAGATTGGGGACTGATAGACAGTGATGCTTAGACTGGTGAGTTGTAGACAGTGATGTTCAGACGGGAGTGTGGTGGACAATGAGGTTCAGACTGGAGAGTGGCAGGCAGTGATATTCTGACTGGAAAGTGGTAGACAGTGATATTCAGACTGATGAGTTGTAGACAGTGAGGTTCAGACTGGAGCATGGTAGACAGTGAGGTTCAGAGTGGAGCGTGGTAGACAGTAAGGTTCAGTCTGGAAAGTGGTAGACAGTGATTTTCAAACTGGAGATTTGTAGAAAGTGATATTCTGACTGGAGAATGGTAGACAGTGAGGTTCAGTCTGGAGAGCGGGAGACAATGATGTTCAGACTGGAGAGTGGTAGACAATGATATTCAGACTGGAGAGTGGTAGACAGTGATGTTCAGTCTGGAGAGCGGTCATCAGTAAGGTTCAGATTGGAGAGTGGTAGACAGTGATGTTCAGACTGGAGTGTGATAGACAGTGAGGTTCAGACTGGAGAGTGGTAGACAGTGAGGTTTAGTTTGGAGAGTGGTAGACAGTGAGGTTCAGTCTGGAAAGCGGTCGACAGTGAGGTTCAGACTGGAGAGTGGCAGACAGTGAGGTTTAGTCTGGAGAGTGGTAGACAGTGAGGATCAGTATCGGGAGTGGTAGACAGTGAGGTTTAGTCTGGAGATTGGCCGACAGTGAGGTTCAGACTAGAGAGTGGGCGACAGTGATGTTCAGACTGGAGAGTGATAGACAGTGGTGTTCACACTGGAGAGCGGAAGAAAGTGATATTCATATTTGAGAGTGGCAGACAGTGATGTTCAGACTGGAGAGTGGAAGACAATGATGTTGACACTAGAGAGTGGAGGACAGTGATCTTCAGATTGGAGAGTAGTAGACAGTGCTGCTCAGACTGGAGAGTGGTCGACATTAATATTCGGACTGGAGAGTGGTAGACAATGATATTCTGACTGGAGAGTGGTAGACAGAGAGTTGCAGCTTGGAGCGTGGTAGACAGTGATATTCAGACTGGAGAGTGGTAGACAGTAAGCTTCAGACTGGAGAGTTGGAGACAGTGAGGTTCAATCTGGAGAGTGGTAGAGAGTGAGGTCCAGTCTGGACAGTGGTAGACAGTGAGGTTCAGACTGGAGAGATGTAGACAGTGAGGTTCAGTCTGGAGAGTTGTAGACAGTGAGGTTTATTCTGGAGAGCGGTCGACAGTGAGGTTCAGACTGGAGAGTGGGCGACAGTCATGTTCAGACTGGAGAGTGATGGACAGTGATGCTCACACTGGAGAGTGGTAGACAGTGAGATTTTTATTGGAGAGTGGTAGAGAGTGATGTTCAGACTGGAGAGTGGTAGACAATGATGTTCAAACTAGAGAGTGGTAGACAGTGATGTTCAGATTGGAGAGTTGTAGACAGAGATGCTCAGACTGGAGAGTGGTCGACAGTGATATTCAGAGTGGAGAGTGGTAGACAGTGACATTCAGACTGGAGAGTGGTAGACAATGATGTTCAAACTAGAGAGTGGTAGACAGTGATGTTCAGTCTGGAGAGCGGTCATCAGTAAGGTTCAGATTGGAGAGTGGTAGACAGTGATGTTCAGACTGGAGAGTGATAGACAGTGAGGTTCAGACTGGAGAGTGGTAGACAGTGAAGTTTAGTTTGGAGAGTGGTAGACAGTGCGGTTCAGTCTGGAAAGCGGTCGACAGTGAGGTTCAGACTGGAGAGTGGCAGACAGTGAGGTTTAGTCTGGAGAGTGGTAGACAGTGAGGATCAGTCTGCAGAGCGGTCGACAGTGAGGTTCAGACTGGAGAGTGGTAGACAGTGCTGTTCAGACTGGAGAGTGATAGACAGTGATGCTCAGACTGGAGAGTGGTAGAGTGAGGTTCATTCTGGACAGTGGTAGGCAGTGAGGTTCAGTCTGGAGAGCGGTAGACAATGATTTTAAGATGGGAGAGCGGTAGACAGTGAGGTTCAGACAGGAAAGTGGTAAACAGTGAGGTTCAGACTGGAGAGCTGTAGACAGTGAGGTTCAGACTGGAGAGTGGAAGACAGTGAGGTTCAGTCTTGGGAGTGGTAAACAGTGAGGTTTAGTCTGGTGTGCGGTCGACAGTGAGGTTCAGACTGGAGATTGGGCGACTGTGATGTTCAGACTGGAGAGTGGTAGACAGTGTTGCTCACAATGGAGAGTTGTAGACAGTGATATTTTTATTGGAGAGTGGTAGAGAGTGATGTTCAGACTGGAGAGTGGTAGACAATGATGTTCAAACTAGAGAGTGGTAGACAGTGATATTCATATTTGAGAGTGGTAGACAGTGATGTTCAGACTGGAGAGTGGAAGACAATGATGTTGAGACTAGAGAGTGGTAGACAGTGATGTTCAGATTGGAGAGTAGTAGACAGTGCTGCTCAGACTGGAGAGTGGTCGACAGTACTATTCGGATTGGAGAGTGGTAGACAATGATATTCAGACTGGAGAGTTGTAGACAGTAAGGTTCAGACTGGAGTGTTGTAGACAGTGATATTCAGACTGGAGAGTGGGAGACAATGATATTCAGACTGGAGAGTTGGAGACAGTGATGTTCAGACAGGAGCCTGATAGACAGTGAATGTCAGACTGGAGATTAGTAGACAGTGATGTTAAGACTGGAGACTGATAGACAGTGATGCTCAGACTGGGGAGTGGTAGATAGTGATATTCATACTGGAGAGTGGTAGACAGTGATATTCAGACTGGAGAGTTGTAGACAGTGAAGTTCAGAATGGAGCGTGGTAGACTGTAAGGCTCAGTCTGGAAAGTGGTAGACAGTGATTTTCAGACTGGAGTTTTGTAGACAGTGATATTCAGACTGGGGAGTGGTAGACAGTGAAGTTCAGACTGGAGAGTTGTAGACAGTGATATTCAGACTGGAGAGTGGTAGACAGTGATATTCAGACTGGAGTGTGGTAGACAGTGATGTTCAGACTGGAGAGTTGTAGAAAGTGATATTCAGACTGGAGAGTGGTTGACAGTGAGGTTCAGACAGCATCGTGGTAGACAGTGAGGTTCAGACTGAACAGTGGTAGACAGTTAGGTTCAGTCTGGAAAGTGGTAGGCAGTGATTTTCAGACTGGAGTTTAGTAGACAGGGATATTCAGAATAGAGAGTGGTAGACAGTGAAGTTCAGACTGGAGAGTGGTAGACAGTGATACTCAGACTGGAGAGTGGAAGACAGTGATGTTCAGACTGGAGAGTGGTAGACAGTGAAATTCAGACTAACGAGTGGTATACAGTGATGTTCTGACTGGAGCGTGGTAGACAGTGATGTTCAGACTGGAGCGTGCTAGACAGTGATGTTCAGACTGGAGAGTGGTAGACAGTGATGCTCAGACGGGAGAGTGGTAGACAGTGAGGTTCAGACTGGAGAGTTGTAGACAGTGAAGCTCAGACTGGAGAGTGGTAGACAGTGATATTCAGACTGGAGAGTGGTAGACAGTGATATTCATATTTGAGAGTGGTAGACAGTGATGTTCAGACTGGAGAGTGGAAGACAATGATGTTGAGACTAGAGAGTGGTAGACAGTGATGTTCAGATTGGAGAGTAGTAGACAGTGCTGCTCAGACTGGAGAGTGCTCGACAGTAATATTCGGACTGGAGAGTGGTAGACAATGATATTCAGACTGGAGAGGGGTAGACAGTGAGTTGCAGCCTGGAGTGTTGTAGACAGTGATATTCAGACTGGAGAGTGGTAGACAGTAAGGTTCAGACTGGAGAGTTGTAGACAGTGATATTCAGACTGGAGAGCGGGAGACAATGATATTCAGACTGGAGAGTTGGAGACAGTGATGTTCAGACAGGAGCCTGATAGACAGTGAATGTCAGACCGGAGATTAGTAGACAGTGATGTTAAGACTGGAGACTGATAGACAGTGATGCTCAGACTGGGGAGTGGTAGACAGTGATATTCATACTGGAGAGTGGTAGACAGTGATATTCAGACTGGAGAGTTGTAGACAGTGAAGTTCAGACTGGAGCGTGGTAGACTGTAAAGCTCATTCTGGAAAGTGGTAGACAGTGATTTTCAGACTGGAGTTTTGTAGACAGTGATATTCAGACTGGGGAGTGGTAGACAGTGAGGTTCAGACTGGAGAGTTGTAGACAGTGATGCTCAGAATGGAGAGTGGTAGACAGTGATATTCAGACTGGAGAGTGGTAGACAGTGATGTTCAGACTGGAGAGTTGTACACAGTGATATTCAGACTGGAGAGTGGTAGACAGTGATATTCAGACTGGAGTTTAGTAGACAGGGATATTCAGAATGGAGAGTGGTAGACAGTGAAGTTCAGACTGGAGAGTGGTAGACAGTGATGCTCTGACTGGAGAGTGGTAGACAGTGATGTTCAGACTAACGAGTGGTATACAGTGATGTTCCGACTGGAGCGTGTTAGACAGTGAGGTTCAGACTGGAGCGTGGTAGACTGTGATGTCCAGACTGGAGTGTGGTGGACAGTGATGTTCAGACTGGAGAGTGGTAGAAAGTGATGTTCAGACTGGAGAGTGGTAGACAGCGATGTCCAGACTGGAGAGTGGTAGACAGTGAGGTTCAATGTGGAGAGTGGTAGAGAGTGAGGTTCAGTATGGACAGTGGTAGACAATGAGGTTCATTCTGTAGAATGGTAGACAATGATGATCAGACGGGAGAGCGGAAGACAGTGAGGTTCAGACTGGAGAGTGGTAGACAGTGAGATTCAGACTGGAGAGTGGTAGACAGTGAGGTTCAGACTGGAGAGATGTAGACAGTGAGGTTCAGTCTGGAGAGTGGTAGACAGTGAGGTTTAGTCTGGAGAGTGGTCGACTGTGATGTTCAGACTGGAGAGTGGGCGACAGTCATGATCAGACTGGAGAGTGATAGACAGTGTTGCTCACACTGGAGAGTGGTAGACAGTGATATTTTTATTGGAGAGTGGTAGAGAGTGATGTTCAGACTGGAGAGTGGTAGACAATGATGTTCAAACTAGAGAGTGGTAGTCAGTGATATTCATATTTGGGAGTGGTAGACAGTGATGTTCCGACTGGAGAGTGGTAGACAATGATGTTCAAACTAGAGAGTGGTAGACAGTGATGTTCAGACTGGAGAGTTGTAGACATTGATGCTCAGACTGGAGAGTGGTCGACAGTGATAGTCAGAGTGGAGAGTGGTAGACAGTGATATTCAGACTGGAGAGTTGTAGACAGTGATGCTCAGACTGGAGAGTGGTGGAGAGTGATGTTCAGACTGGAGAGTGGTCGACAGTGATATTCAGACTGGAGTTTAGTAGACAGTGATATTCAGACTGCAGAGTGGTAGACAGTGAAGTTCAGACAGGAGAATGGTAGACAGTGATGTTCAGACTAACGAGTGGTATACCGTCATGTTCCGACTGGAGCATGTTAGACATTGCGGTACAGACTGGAGCTTGCTAGACAGTGATGTTCAGACTGGGGAGTGGTAGACAGTGATGTACAGACTTGAGAGTGGTAGAGAGTGATGTCCAGACTGGAGAGTGGTAGACAGTGAGGTTCAATCTGGAGAGTGGTAGAGTGGAAGGTTCAGTCTGGACATGGTAGACAGTAAGGTTCAGTCTGGAGAGCGGTAGACAATGATGATCAGACGGGAGAGCGGTAGCCAGTGAGGTTCAGACTGGAGAGTGGTAGACAGTGAGGTTCAGACTGGAGAGTGCTAGACAGTGTGGTTCATACTGGAGAGTGGTAGACAGAGATATTTTAATTGGAGAGTGGTAGAGAGTGATGTTCAGACTAGAGAGTGGTAGACAATGATGTTCAAACTAGAGAGCGGTAGACAGTGATGTTCAGACTGTAGAGTTGTAGACAGTGATGCTCAGACTGGAGAGTGGTAGACAGTGATGTTCAGACTGAAGAGTGGTAGACAGTGATGCTCAGACGGGAGAGTGGAAGACAGTGAGGATCAGACTGGAGCGTGGTAGACAGTGAGGTTCAGACTGAAGAATGGTAGACAGTAAGGTTCAGTCTGGAAAGTGGTAGACATTAATTTTCAGACTGGAGTCTAGTAGACAGTGATATTCAGACTGGAGAGTCATAGACAGCGAGGTTCACACTGGAGAGTGGTCGGCAGTGAGGTTCAGACTAGAGAGCGGTAGACAGTGATATTCAGACTGGAGAGTGGTAGACAGTGAAGTTCAGGCCGGAGAGTGGTAGACAGTGATGCTCAGACTGGAGAGTGGTAGACAATAATGTTCAAACTGGAGAGTGGTAGACAGTGAGGTTCAGTCTGGAGAGTGGTAGACAGTGAGGTTCAGTCTGGAGAGTGGTACACAGTGAGGTTCAGTCTGGAGAGCGGGAGACAATGATGTTCAGACTGGAGAGTGGTAGACAGTGTTATTCAGAATGGAGAGTGGTAGACAGTGAAGTTCAGTCTGGAGAGCGGACGACAGTAAGGTTCAGACTGGAGAGTGGTAGACATTGAGGTTTAGTCTGGAGAGTTGTAGACAGTGAGGAACAGTCTGCAGAGCAGTCGACAGTGAGGTTCAGGCTGGAGAGTGGTAGACAGTGCTGTTCAGACTGGAGAGTGATAGACAGTGATGCTCACATTGGAATGTGGTAGAGAGTGAGGTTCAGTCTGGTCAGTGGTAGACAGTGTGTTTCAATCTGGAGAGCGGTAGACATTGATGTTCAGATGGGAGAGCGGTAGACAGTGAGGTTCAGACTGGACAGTGGTAGACAGTGAGGTCAGACTGGAGAGTGGTAGACAGTGAGGTTCAGACTTCAGAGTGGTAGACAGGGAGGTACAGTCTGCAGAGTGGTAGACAGTGAGGTTTAGTCTGGAGAGCGGTCGACAGTGAGGTTCAGACTGGAGAGTGGGCGACAGTGATGTGCAGACTGGAGATTGATAGACAGTGATGCTCACACTGGAGAGTGGTAGACAGTGATATTCATATTTGAGAGTGGTAGACAGTGATGGTCAGCCTGGAGAGTGGTCGACAGTGATATTCAAAGTGGAGAGTGGTAGCCAGTGATATTCAGACTGGAGAGTTGTAGACAGTGATGCTCAGAATGGACAGTGGTAGAGATTGATATTAAGAGTTTAGAGATGTAGACAGTGATATTCAGATTGGAGAGATGTAGACAGTGATGCTCAGACTGGAGAGTGGAAGACAGTGATGTTCAGACTGGAGAGTTTTAGACAGTGATGCTTTGACGGGAGACTGGTAGACAGTGACATTCAGACTGGAGAGTGGTAGACAGTGATATTCAGACTGGAGAGTGGTAGACAGTGAGTTGCAGCCGGCAGTGTGGTAGACAGTGATATTCAGACTGGAGATTGGTAGACAGTAAGGTTCAGTCTGGAGAGTTGTAGACAGTGATATTCAGACAGGAGAGTGGGAGAAAATGATATTCAGACTGGAGTGTGGTAGACAGCGATATTCAGACTGGAGATTGGTAGACAGTAATGTTCAGACTGGAGAGTTGTCGACAGTGATATTCAGACTGGAGAGTGGTAGACAGTGATATTCAGAGTGGAGAGTTGTAGACAGTGATGTTCCGACTGGAGCGTGGTAGTCAGTGAGGTTCAGACTGAAGAATGGTAGACAGTAACGTTCAGTCTGGAAAGTGTTGACATTGATTTTCAGACTTGAGTTTAGTAGACAGTGATATTCAGACAGGAGAGTGGTAGACAGTGAGGTTCAGATTGGAGAGTGGTCGACAGTGAGGTTCAGACTAGAGAGCGGTAGACAGTGATATTCAGACTGGAGCGTGGTAGACAGTGAGGTTCGACTGGAGAGTGGTAGACAGTGATGCTCAGACTGGAGAGTGGTAGACAATAATGTGCAGACTGGAGAATGGTAGACAATGAGGTTCAGACTGGAGAGTGGTAGACAGTGAGGTTCAGACTGGAGAGTAGTAGACAGTGATATTCAGACTGGAGAGTGGTAGACTGTGAGGTTCAGTCTGGAGAGCGGTAGACAATGATGTTCAGATTGGAGAGTGGTAGACAGTGATGTTCAGACTGGAGAGTGATAGACAGTGATGTTCAGACTGGAGAGTGGTAGACAGTGATGCTCAGACGGGAGAGTGGTAGAAAGTGATATTCAGACTGGAGAGTGGTAGACTGTGAGGTTCAGTCTGGAGAGTGGTAGACAGTGTGGTTCAGTCTGGAGAGTGGTAGACAGTGAGGTTCAGTCTGGAGAGCGGTAGACAATGATGTTCAGACTGGAGAGTGGTAGTCAGTGATATTCAGACTGGAGAGTGGTAGACAGTGATGTTCTGTCTGGAGAGCGGTCGTCAGTGAGGTTCAGATTGGAGAGTGGTAGACAGTGATGTTCAGACTGGAGAGTGATAGACAGTGATGTTCAGACTGGAGAGTGGTAGACAGTGAGGTTTTCTCTGGAGAGTGGTAGACATTGAGGTTCAGTCTTAAGAGCGGTCGACAGTGAGGTTCAGACTGGAGAGGGGTGGTGAGTGAGGTTCAGTCTGGACAGTGCTAGACAGTCAGGTTCATTCTGGAGAGTGGTAGACAATGATGTTCACATGTGAGAGCGGTAGACAGTGAGGTTCAGACAGGAGAGTGGTAAACAGTGAGGTTCAGTCTGGGGAGTGGTAGACAGTGAGGATTAGTCTGGAGAGCAGTCGGCAGTGAGGTGCAGACTGGAGAGTGGGCGACTTTGATGTTCAGACTGGAGAGTGATAGACAGTGATGCTCACACTGGAGAGTGGTAGACAGTGATATTCATATTTGAGAGTGGTAGACAGTGATGTTCAGATTGGAGAGTGGAAGACAATGATGTTGAGACTAGAGGGTGGTAGACAGCCATGGTCATATTGGAGAGTAGTAGACAGTGCTGCTCAGACTGGAGAGTGGTCGACAGTAATATTCGGACTGGAGAGTGGTAGACAATGATATTCAGACTGGAGAGTGGTAGACATTGAATTGCAGCCTGGAGTGTGGTAGACAGTGATATTCAGACTGGAGAGTGGTAGACAGTAAGGTTCAGACTGGAGAGTTGTACACAGTGATATTCAGACTGGAGAGTGGGAGACAATAATATTCAGACTGGAGAGTGGGTGACAGCGATGTTCAGACAGGAGCCTGATAGACCGTGAATGTCAGACTGGAGATTGGTAGACAGTGATGTTCAAACTGGGGACTGATAGACAGTGATGCTCAGACTGGAGAGTTGTAGACAGTGATGTTCAGGCAGGAGAGTGGTAGACAATGAGGTTCAGCCTGTAGAGTGGTAGACAGTGATATTCATACTGGAAAGTGGTAGAGAGTGATATTCTGACTGGAGAGTTGTAGACAGTGAAGTTCAAACTGGAGCGTGGTAGACTGTAAGGTTCAGTCTGGAAAGTGGTAGACAGTGATTTTCAGACTGGAGTTTTGTAGACAGTGATATTCAGACTGGGTGTGGTAGACAGTGAGGTTAAGACTGGAGAGTGGTAGGCAGTGATGTTCAGACTGAAGAGTGGTAGACAGTGATATTCAGACTGGAGAGTCGTAGACAGTGAGGTGCAGACTGGAGCGTGGTAGACAGTGAGGTTCATATTGGAGTATGGTGGACAGTGATGTTCAGACTGGAGAGTTGTAGACAGTGATGTTCAGACTGGAGAGTGGTAGACAGCGATATCCAGACTGGAGTGTGGTGGACAGTGATGTTCAGACTGGAGAGTGGTAAAGAGTTAGGTTCAGTCTGGACAGTGGTAGACAGTGAGGTTCAGTCTGGAGAGCGGTAGACAATGATGATTAAACAGGAGAGCGGTAGACAGTGAGGATCAGACTGAAGAGTGGTAGACAGTTATGTTCAGTCTGGAGAGCGGTCATCAGTGAGGTTCAGATTGGAGAGTGGTAGACAGTGCTGTTCAGACTGGAGAGTGGTAGACAGTGAGGTTCAATCTGGAGAGTGGGAGAGAGTGAGGTTCAGTCTGGAGAGTGGTAGACAGTGAGGTTCAGTCTGGAGAGCGGTAGACAATGATGATCAAACAGGAGAGCGGTAGACAGTGAGGATCAGACTGAAGAGTGGTAGACAGTTATGTTCAGTCTGGAGAGCGGTAATCAGTGAGGTTCAGATTGGAGAGTAGTAGACAGTGCTGTTCAGACTGGAGAGTGGTAGACAATAATGTTCAGACTGGAGAGTGGTAGACAGTGAGGTTCAGTCTGGAGAGTATTAGACAGTGAGGTTCAGTCTGGAGAGCAGGAGACAATGATGTTCAGACTGGAGAGTGGTAGACAGTGATTTTCAGACTGGAGAGTGGTAGACAGTGATGTTCAGTCTGGAGAGCGGTCATCAGTGAGGTTCAGATTGGAAAGTGGTAGACAGTGAGGTTTAGAATGGAGAGTTCTAGACAGTGAGGTTCAGTCTGCAGAGCGGTCGACAGTGAGGTTCAGACTGGAGAGTGGTAGACAGTGCTGTTCAGACTGGAGAGTGATAGAGAGTGATGCTCAGACTGGAGAGTGGTAGAGAGATAGGTTCAGTCTGGATAGTGGTAGACAGTGAGGTTCAGTCTGGAGAGTGGTAGACAGTGAGGTTTAGTCTAGAGAGCGGTCGACAGTGAGTTTCAGACTGGAGAGTGGGCGACAGTGATGTGCCAACTGGAGATTGTTTGACAGTGATGCTCACACTGGAGAGTGGTAGACAGTGATATTCATATTTGAGAGTGGTAGACAGTGATGTTCAGACTGGACAGTTGTAGACAGTGATGCTCAGAGTGGAGAGTGGTAGACAGTGATATTCAGAGTGGAGAGTGGTAGACAGTGATATTCAGACTGGAGAGTTGTAGAAAGTGATGCTCAGACTGGAGAGTGGTAGACAGAGATGTTCAGACTGGAGAGTGGTAGACAGTTATGTTCAGACAGGAGAGTGGTAGACAGTGAGGTTCAGACTGGAGAGTTGTAGACAGTGATG
Source organism: Cetorhinus maximus (assembly GCF_964194155.1). Lineage (NCBI taxonomy): Eukaryota > Metazoa > Chordata > Chondrichthyes > Lamniformes > Cetorhinidae > Cetorhinus > Cetorhinus maximus. The sequence goes on along the minus strand of NC_135898.1, from coordinate 25,051,513 downwards.
CTCAGACTGGAGAGTGGTCGACAGTGATATTCATATTTGAGTGTGGTAGACAGTGTTGTCCAGACTGGAGAGTGGTCGACAGTGATATTCAGAGTGGAGAGTGGTAGATGGTGATATTCAGACTGGAGAGTTGTAGACAGTGATGCTGAGACTGGACAGTGGTAGACAGTGATATTCAGAGTGGAGAGTGGTAGACAGTGATATTCAGACTGGAGAGTGGTAGACAGTGATATTCAGACTGGAGAGTTGTAGACAGTGAGTTGCAGCCTGGAGTGTGGTAAATAGTGATATTCAGACTCGTGATTGGTAGACAGTAAGGTTCAGTCTGGAGAGTTGTAGACAGTGATATTCAAACTGGAGAGTGGGAGAAAATGATATTCGGACTGGAGTGTTGTAGACAGTGATATTCAGACTGGAGAGTGGTAGACAGTAATGTTCAGTCTGGAATGTGGTAGACATTGATTTTCAGACTGGAGTTTAGTAGACAATGATATTCAGACTGGAGAGTGGTAGACAGTGAGGTTCAGACTGGAGAGTGGTAAACAGTGAGGTTCAGACTAGAGAGCGGTAGGCAGCGATATTCAGACTGGAGCGTGGTAGACAGTGAGGTTCAGACTAGAGAGTGGTAGACAGTGATGCTCAGACTGGGGAGTGGTAGACAGTGATATTCAGATTGGAGAGTCGTAGACAGTGAGGGTCAGACTGGAGCGTGGTGGACAGTGAGGTTCAGACTGAACAGTGATAGACAGTAAGGTTCAGTCTGGAATGTGGTAGACAGTGATTTTCAGACTGGAGTTTAGTAGACAGTGATATTCAGACTGGAGAGTAGTAGACAGTGAAGTTCAGACTGGAGAGTGGTAGACAGTGATACTCAGCCTGGAGAGTGGTAGACAGTGATGTTCAGACTGGAGAGTGGTAGACAGTGATATTCAGACTAAAGAGTGGTAGACAGTGATGTTCCGACTGGAGCGTGTTAGACAGTGAGGCTCAGACTAGAGTGTGCTAGACAGTGATGTTCACACTGGAGTATGGTGGACAGTGATGTTCAGCCTGGAGAGTGGTAGACTGTGATGTTCAGACTGGAGAGTGGTAGACAGTGCTGTTCAGACTGGAGAGAGATAGACAGTGATGTTCAGACTGGAGAGTGGTAGACAGTGAGGTTCTGTCTGGAGTGTGGTAGAGAACGATGTTCAGTCTGGACAGTGGTAGACAGTGAGGTTCAGTCTGGAGAGTGGTAGACAATGATGACCATACAGGAGAGTGGTAGACAGTGAGGTTCAGACTGGAGAGTGGTAGACAGTGATGTCCAGTCTGTAGAGCGGTCATCAGTGAGGTTCAGATTGGAGAGTGGTAGACAGTGCTGTTCAGACTGGAGAGTGGTAGACAATAATGTTCAGACTGGACAGTGGTAGACAGTGAGGTTCAGACTGGAGAGTTTTAGACACCGAGGTTCAGTCTGCAGAGCAGTCGACAGTGCGGTTCAGACTGGAGAGTGGTAGACAGTGCTGTTCAGACTGGAGAGTGATAGAGAGTGATGCTCAGTCTGGAGAGTGGTAGAGAGATAGGTTCAGTCTGGATAGTGGTAGACAGTGAGGTTCAGTCTGGAGAGTGGTAGACAGTGAGGTTTAGTCTGGAGAGCAGTCGACAGTGAGGTTCAGACTGGAGAGTGGGCGACAGTGATGTGCCGACTGGAGATTGTTTGACAGTGATGCTCACAGTGGAGAGTGGTTGACAGTGATATTCATATTTGAGAGTGGTAGACACTGATGTTCAGACTGGAGAGTGGTCGGCAGTGATATTCAGACTGGAGAGTGGTAGACAGTGATATTCAGACTGGAGAGTTGTTGAGAGTGATGTTCAGACTGGAGAGTGGTAGACAGTGATGCTCAGACGGGAGAGTGGTAGACAGTGAGGTTCAGACTGGAGAGTGGTCGACAGTGATATTCATATTTGAATGTGGTAGACAGTGTTGTCCAGACTGGAGAGTGGTCGACAGTGATATTCAGAGTGGAGAGTGGTAGATAGTGATATTCAGACTGGAGAGTTGTAGACAGTGATGCTGAGACTGGAGAGTGGTAGACAGTGATATTCAGAGTGGAGAGTGGTAGACAGTGATATTCAGACTGCAGAGTGGTAGATAGTGATATTCAGACTGGAGAGTGGTAGACAGTGAGTTGCAGCCTGGAGTGTGGTAAACAGTGATATTCAGACTCGTGATTGGTAGACAGTAAGGTTCAGTCTGGAGAGTTGTAGACAGTGATATTCAGACTGGAGAGTGGGAGAAAATGATATTCGGACTGGAGTGTTGTAGACAGTGATATTCAGACTGGAGAGTGGTAGACAGTAATGTTCAGTCTGGAATGTGGTAGACATTGATTTTCAGACTGGAGTTTAGTAGACAGTGATATTCAGACTGGAGAGTGGTAGACAGTGAGGTTCAGACTGGAGAGTGGTTAGCAGTGAGGTTCAGACTAGAGAGCGGTAGACAGCGATATTCAGACTGGAGCATGGTAGACAGTGAGGTTCAGACTGGAGAGTGGTAGACAGTGATGCTCAGACTGGGGAGTGGTAGACAGTGATATTCAGATTGGAGAGTCGTAGACAGTGAGGGTCAGACTGGAGCGTGGTAGACAGTGAGGTTCAGACTGAACAGTGATAGACAGTAAGGTTGAGTCTGGAATGTGGTAGACAGTGATTTTCAGACTGGAGTTTAGTAGACAGTGATATTCAGACTGGAGAGTAGTAGACAGTGAAGTTCAGACTGGAGAGTGGTAGACAGTGATGCTCAGCCTGGAGAGTGGTAGACAGTGATGTTCAGACTGGAGAGTGGTAGACAGTGATAGTCAGACTAAAGAGTGGTAGACAGTGATGTTCCGACTGGAGCGTGTTAGACAGTGAGGCTCAGACTAGAGTGTGCTAGACAGTGATGTTCACACTGGAGTATGGTGGACAGTGATGTTCAGCCTGGAGAGTGGTAGACTGTGATGTTCAGACTGGAGAGTGGTAGACAGTGCTGTTCAGACTGGAGAGTGATAGACAGTGATGTTCAGACTGGAGAGTGGTAGACAGTGAGGTTCTGTCTGGAGAGTGGTAGAGAGCGATGTTCAGTCTGGACAGTGGTAGACAGTGAGGTTCAGTCTGGAGAGTGGTAGACAATGATGATCATACAGGAGAGCGGTAGACAGTGAGGTTCAGACTGGAGAGTGGTAGACAGTGATGTCCAGTCTGTAGAGCGGTCATCAGTGAGGTTCAGATTGGAGAGTGGTAGACAGTGCTGTTCAGACTGGAGAGTGATAGACAGTGATGCTCAGACTGGAGAGTGGTAGACAGTGAGGTTCAGACTGGAGAGTTTTAGACAGTGAGGTTCAGTCTGCAGAGCGGTCGACAGTACGGTTCAGACTGGAGAGTGGTAGACAGTGCTGTTCAGACTGGAGAGTGATAGAGAGTGATGCTCAGTCTGGAGAGTGGTAGAGAGATAGGTTCAGTCTGGACAGTGGTAGACAGTGAGGTTCAGTCTGGAGAGTGGTAGACAGTGATATTCAGATTGGAGAGTCGTAGACAGTGAGGGTCAGACTGGAGCGTGGTAGACAGTGAGGTTCAGACTGAACAGTGCTAGACAGTAAGGTTCAGTCTGGAATGTGGTAGACAGTCATTTTCAGACTGGAGTTTAGTAGACAGTGATATTCAGACTGGAGAGTGGTAGACAGTGAAGTTCAGACTGGAGAGTTTTAGACAGTGAGGTTCAGTCTGCAGAGCGGTCGACAGTACGGTTCAGACTGGAGAGTGGTAGACAGTGCTGTTCAGACTGGAGAGTGATAGAGAGTGATGCTCAGTCTGGAGAGTGGTAGAGAGATAGGTTCAGTCTGGATAGTGGTAGACAGTGAGGTTCAGTCTGGAGAGTGGTAGACAGTGATATTCAGATTGGAGAGTCGTAGACAGTGAGGGTCAGACTGGAGCGTGGTAGACAGTGATATTCAGACTGGAGAGTGGTAGACAGTGAAGTTCAGACTGGAGAGTGGTAGACAGTGATGTTCAGACTGGAGAGTGGTAGACAGTGATATTCAGACTAAAGAGTGGTAGTCAGTGATGTTCCGACTGGAGTGTGTTAGACAGTGAGGTTCAGACTAGAGTGTGCTAGACACTGATGTTCGCACTGGAGTATGGTGGACAGTGATGTTCAGCCTGGAGAGTGGTAGACACTGATGTTCAGACTGGAGAGTGGTAGTCAGTGCTGTTCAGACTGGAGAGTGATAGGCAGTGATGTTCAGACTGGAGAGTTGTAGACAGTGACGTTCAATCTGGAGAGTGGTAGAGAGCGAGGTTCAGTCTGGACAGTGGTAGACAGTGAGGTTCAGTCTGGAGAGTGGTAGACAATGATGATCAAACAGGAGAGCGGTAGACAGTGAGGTTCAGACTGGAGAGTGGTAGACAGTGATGTCCAGTCTGTAGAGCGGTCATCAGTGAGGTTCAGATTGGAGAGTGGTAGACAGTGCTGTTCAGACTGGAGAGTGATAGACAGTGATGCTCAGACTGGACAGTGGTAGACAATAATGTTCAGATTGTAGAGTGGTAGACAGTGAGGTTCAGTCTGGAGCGTGGTAGACAGTGAGGTTCAGACTAGAGAGCAGTAGACAGCGATATTCAGACTGGAGCGTGGTAGACAGTGAAGTTCAGACTGGAGAGTGGTAGACAGTGATGCTCAGACTGGAGAGTGGTAAACAGTGATGTTCCGACTGGAGAGTTGTAGACAGTGAGGTTCAGTCTGTAGCGTGGTAGACAGTGAGATTCAGTCTGGAGAGTGGTTGACAGTGAGATTCAGTCTGGAGAGCGGGAGACAATGATGTTCAGACTGGAGAGTGGTAGACAGTGATATTCAGACTGGAGAGTGGTAGACAGTGATGTTCAGTCTGGAGAGCGGTCATCAGTGAGGTTCAGATTGTAGAGTAGTAGACAGTGATGTTCAGACTGGAGAGTGGTAGACAGTGAGATTTAGTCTGGAGAGTGGTAGACAGTGAGGTTCAGTCTGGAGAGCGGAGGAAAGTGATGTTCAGGCTGGAGAGTGGTCGACGGTGATATTCAGAGTGGAGAGTGGTAGACAGTGATATTCAGACTGGAGTGTTGTAGACAGTGATGCTCAGACTGGAGAGTGGTTGACAGTGATATTCAGAGTGGAGAGTGGTAGACAGTGAAGTTCAGACTGGAGAGTTGTAGACAGTGATGCTCAAACTGGAGAGTGGTAGACAGTGATGTTCAGACTGGAGATTGGTAGACAGTGATGCTCAGACGGGAGAGTGGTAGACAGTGAGGTTCAGACTGGAGTGTTGTAGACAGTGATGCTCAGACTGGAGAGTGGTAGACAGTGATATTCAGACTGGAGAGTTGTAGACAGTGATGCTCTGACTGGAGAGTGGACGACAGTGATATTCAGACTGGAGAGTGGTAGACAGTGATATTCAGACTGGAGAGTGGTAGACAGTGAGTTGCAGCCTGGAGTTTGGTAGTCAGTTATATTCTGACTGGCGATTGGTAGACAGTAAGGTTCAGTCTTGACAGTTGTAGACAATGATATGAAGACTGGAGAGTGGGTGAAAATGCTTTTCAGACTGGAGTGTGGTAGACAGTAATGTTCAGACTGGAGAGTTGTAGATAGTGATATTCAGACTGGCGAGTGGTAGACAGTGATATTCAGAGTGGAGAGTTGTAGACAGTGAGGTTCAGACTGGACCGTGGTAGTCAGTGAGGTTCAGACTGAAGAGTGGTAGACAGTAAGGTTCAGTCTGGAAAGTGGTAGACATTGATTTTCAGACTGGAGTTTAGTAGACAGTGATATTCAGACTGGGGAGTGGTAGACAGTGAGGTTCAGACTGGAGAGTGGTCAACAGTGAGGTTCAGACTAGAGAGCGGTGGACAGCGATATTCAGACTGGTGCGTGGTAGACAGTGAGGTTCAGACTGGAGAGTGGTAGACAGTGATGCTCAGACTGGAGAGTGGTAGACAGTGATTTTCAGACTGGAGTTTGGTAGACAGTGATATTCAGACTGGAGAGTGGTAGTCAGTGAAGTTCAGACTGGAGAGTGGTAGACAGTGATGCTCAGCCTGGAGAGTGGTAGACAGTGATGTTCAGACTGGAGAGTGGTAGACAGTGATATTCAGACTAAAGAGTGGTAGACAGTGATGTTCCGACTGGAACGTGTTAGACAGTGAGGTTCAGACTAGAGTGTGCTAGACAGTGATGTTCACACTGGAGTATGGTGGACAGTGATATTCAGCCTGGAGAGTGGTAGACTGTGATGTTCAGACTGGAGAGTGATAGACAGTGCTGTTCAGACTGGAGAGTGATAGACAGTGATGTTCAGACTGGAGAGTGGTAGACAGTGAGGTTCAGACTGGAGCGTGGTAGTCAGTGAGGTTCAGACTGAAGAGTGGTAGACAGTAAGGTTCAGTCTGGAAAGTGGTAGACATTGATTTTCAGACTGGAGTTTAGTAGACAGTGATATTCAGACTGGAGAGTGGTAGACAGTGAGGTTCAGACTGGAGAGTGGTCAACAGTGAGGTTCAGACTAGAGAGCGGTGGACAGCGATATTCAGACTGGTGCGTGGTAGACAGTGAGGTTCAGACTGGAGAGTGGTAGACAGTGATGCTCAGAATGGAGAGTGGTAGACAGTGATATTCAGACTGGAGAGTGGTAGACAGTGATGTTCAGACTGGAGAGTTGTAGACAGTGATATTCAGACTGGAGAGTGGTCGACAGTGAGGTTCAGACTGGAGGGTGGTAGACAGTGAGGTTCAGACTGAACAGTGGTAGATAGTAAGTTTCAGTCTGGAAAGTGGTAGACAGTGATATTCAGACTGGAGTTTAGTAGACAGGGATATTCAGAATGGAGAGTGGTAGACAGTGAAGTTCAGACTGGAGAGTGGTAGACAGTGATGCTCTGACTGGAGAGTGGTAGACAGTGATGTTCAGACTAACGAGTGGTATACAGTGATGTTCCGACTGGAGCGTGTTAGACAGTGAGGTTCAGACTGGAGCGTGGTAGACTGTGATGTCCAGACTGGAGTGTGGTGGACAGTGATGTTCAGACTGGAGAGTGGTTGAAAGTGATGTTCAATGTGGAGAGTGGTAGAGAGTGAGGTTCAGTATGGACAGTGGTAGACAATGAGGTTCATTCTGTAGAATGGTAGACAATGATGATCAGACGGGAGAGCGGAAGACAGTGAGGTTCAGACTGGAGAGTGGTAGACAGTGAGATTCAGACTGGAGAGTGGTAGACAGTGAGGTTCAGACTGGAGAGATGTAGACAGTGAGGTTCAGTCTGGAGAGTGGTAGACAGTGAGGTTTAGTCTGGAGAGTGGTCGACTGTGATGTTCAGACTGGAGAGTGGGCGACAGTCATGATCAGACTGGAGAGTGATAGACAGTGTTGCTCACACTGGAGAGTGGTAGACAGTGATATTTTTATTGGAGAGTGGTAGAGAGTGATGTTCAGACTGGAGAGTGGTAGACAATGATGTTCAAACTAGAGAGTGGTAGTCAGTGATATTCATATTTGGGAGTGGTAGACAGTGATGTTCCGACTGGAGAGTGGTAGACAATGATGTTCAAACTAGAGAGTGGTAGACAGTGATGTTCAGACTGGAGAGTGGTAGACAGTGAGTTCAGACTGGAGAGTGGTAGACAGTGATATTCAGACTAGAGATTGGTAGGCAGTGCTATTCAGACTGGAGAGTGGAGGACAGTGAGGTTCAGACGAGAGAGTAGTAGACATTGATGCTCAGACTGGAGAGTGGTAGACAGTGATATTCAGACTGGAGAGTGCTAGACAGTGAGGTTCAGTCTGGGGAGTGGTAGACAGTGATATTCAGACTGGAGAGTGGTAGACAGTGATGTTCAGACTCGAGAGTGTTAGACAGTGAGCTTCAGACTGAAGAGTTGTAGGCAGTAAGGTTCAGTCTGGAACGTGGTAGGCAGTTTGGTTCAGAGTGGAGTTTAGTAGATAGTGATATTCAGATTGGAGAGTGGAAGACAGTGAGGTTCCGACGAGAGAGTGGTAGACAGTGATGCTCAGACTTGAGAGTGGTAGACAGTGATATTCAGACTGGAGAGTGGTAGACAGTGAGGTTCAGTCTGGGGAGTGGTTGACAGTGAGTTTCAGTCTGGAGAGCGCTATACAGTGAGGTTCAGATTGGAGAGTGGTAGAGAGTGATGTTCAGACTGGAGAGTGGTAGACAATGATGTTCAGAATGGAGAGTGGTAGACCGTAGTATTCAGACTGCAGAGTGTTAGACAATGAGGTTCATACTGGAGAGTGGTAGACAGTGATATTCTGACTGGAGAGTGTTAGACAGTGAGGTTCAGACTGGAGCGTGGTAGACAGTGATGCTCAGGCTGGAGAGTGGTAGACAGTGATATTCGGACTGGAGAGTGGAAGACAGTGAGGTTCCGACGAGAGAGTGGTAGACAGTGATGCTCAGACTGGAGAGTGGTAGACAGTGATTATCAGACTGGAGAGTGGTAGACAGTGAGGTTCAGTCTGGGGAGTGGTTGACAGTGAGTTTCAGTCTGGAGAGCGCTATACAGTGAGGTTCAGACTGGAGAGTGGTAGACAATGATGTTCAAACTGGAGAGTGGAAGACCGTAATATTCAGACTGCAGAGTGGTAGACAATGAGGTTCAGACTGGAGAGTGGTAGACAGTTATATTCAGACTGGATAGTGTTAGACAGTGATATTCTGACTGGAGAGTGTTAGACAGTGAGGTTCAGACTGGAGCGTGGTAGAAAGTGAGGTTCAGACTGAAGAGTTGTCGACAGTAGTTTTCCATCTGGAACGTGTTAGGCAGTGTGGTTCAGACTGGAGTTTAGTAGACAGTGATATTCAGACTGGAGAATAGTAGACAGTGAGGTTCATACTAGTGAGTGGTAGACAGTGATGCTCAGACTGGAGAGTGGTAGACAGTGATATTCAGACTGGAGAGTGGTAGACAGTGAGGATCAGTCTGGTGAGTGGTAGACAGTGATATTCAGACTGGAGAGTGGTAGAGAGTGATGTTCAGACTGAAGAGTGGTAGACATTGATATTCAGACTGGAGAGTGGTATACAGTGATATTCAGACTGGAGAGTGGTAGACAGTGAGGTTCAATCTGGAGAGTGGTAGACAGTGAGGTTCAGTTTGGAGAGCGGTAAACAATGATGTTCATACTGGAGAGCTGTAGACAGTGAGGTTCAGGCAGGAGTGTGGTCGATAGTGATATTCAGACTGGAGTGTGGTAGACAGCGAGGCTAGTCTGGAGAGCGGTCGACAGTGAGGTTCAGACAGAAAAGTGGTAGCCAGTTTTGTTCAGACTGGAGAGTTGTAGACAGTGACTCTCAGACTGGAGAGTGGTAGACAGTGATGCTCAGACTGGAGAATGGTAGACAGCGATTTTCAGACTGGAGAGTGGTAGACAGCGATGGTCAGACTGGAGAGTTGTAGACATTGATATTCAGACTGGAGAGTGGGAGACAGTGATATTCAGTCTGGAGAGTGGGAGACAATGATATTCAGACTGGAGAGTGGTAGACAGTGACATTCAGACTGGAGAGTTGTAGACAATCAGGTTCAGACTGGAGAGTGTTAGACAGTGATGTTCAGACTAGAGAGTAGTAGACAGTCATAATCAGACTGGAGGGTGGTAGACAGTGATATTCAGAATGGTTAGTGGTAGACCGTGAGGTTCAGACTGGAGAGTGGTAGACAGTGATATTGAGACTGGAGAGTGTTAGACAGTGAGGTTCAGATTGGAGAGTGGTAGACAGTGAGGTTCAGTCTGGAGAATGGTAGACAGTGAGGTACAGTCTTGAGAGCGGTGGTCAGTGAGGTTCAGACTGGAGAGTGGTGGACAATGAGGTTCAGAATGGAGAGTGGTAGACAGTGAGTTCAGACTGGAGCATGGTAGACAGTGATGCTCAGACTGGAGAGTAGTAGACAGTGATATTCAGACTGGAGAGCAGTAGGCAGTGAGGTTCAGACTGAAGAGTTGTCGACAGTAAGTTTCCATCTGGAACATGTTAGGCAGTGTGGTTCAGACTGGAGTTTAGTAGACAGTGATATTCAGACTGGAGAGTAGTTGACAGTGAGGTTCAGACTACAGAGTGGTAGACAGTGATGCTCAGACTGGAGAGTGGTAGACAGTGATATTCAGACTGGGAAGTGGTAAACAGTGAGGATCAGTCTGGGAGTGGTAGAAAGTGAGGTTCAGTCTGGAGAGCGGTAGACAGTGATGTTCAGACTGGAGTGTGATAGAGAGTGATGTTCAGACTGGAGAGTGGTAGATAATGATGTTCAAACTGGCGAGTGGAAGACCGTAATATTCAGACTGCAGAGAGGTAGACAATGAGGTTCAGACTGGAGAGTGGTAGACAGTGATATTCAGACTGGATAGTGTTAGACAGTGATATTCTGACTGGAGAGTGTTAGACAGTGAGGTTCAGACTGGAGCGTGGTAGACAGTGATGCTCAGACTGGAGAGTGGTAGACAGTGATATTCAGACTGGAGAGCGGTAGACAGTGAGGTTCAGACTGAAGAGTTGTCGACAGTAATTTTCCATCTGGAACATGTTAGGCAGTGTGGTTCAGACTGGAGAGTGGAAGACAGTGAGGTTCAGACGAGAGAGTAGGAGACAGTGATGCTCAGACTGGAGAGTGGTAGACAGTGATATTCAGACTAGAGATTGGTAGGCAGTGCTATTCAGACTGGAGAGTGGAGGACAGTGAGGTTCAGACGAGAGAGTAGTAGACATTGATGCTCAGACTGGAGAGTGGTAGACAGTGATATTCAGACTGGAGAGTGCTAGACAGTGAGGTTCAGTCTGGGGAGTGGTAGACAATGATATTCAGACTGGAGTGTGGTAGACAGTGATATTTAGACTGGAGTGAGTTAGACAGTGATGTTCAGACTGGAGCGTGGTAAACCGTGATGTTCAGACTGGAAAGTGGTAGACAGTGAGGTTCAGACTGAAGAGTTGTAGACAATGATATTCAGACTGGAGAATGGTAGACAGCGATTTTCAGACTGGAGAGTGGTAGACAGCGATGGTCAGACTGGAGAGTTGTAGACAGTGATATTCAGACTGGAGAGTGGGAGACAGTGATGTTCAGACTGGAGAGTGGTAGACAGTGAGGTTCAGACTGGAGCGTGGTAGACAGTGATGTTCAGCCTGGAGAGTAGTAGACAGTCATAATCAGACTGGAGGGCGGTAGACAGTGATATTCAGACTGGATAGTAGTAGACCGTGAGGTTCAGACTTGAGAGTGGTAGACAGTGACATTGAGACTGGAGAGTGTTAGACAGTGAGGTTCAGACTGGAGAGTGGTAGACAGTGAGGTTCAGTCTGGAGAATGGTAGACAGTGAGGTACAGTCTTGAGAGCGGTGGTCAGTGAGGTTCAGACTGGAGCATGGTGGACAATGAGGTTCAGACTGGAGAGTGGTAGACAGTGACATTCAGACTGGAGAGTGTTAAACAGTGCTATTCAAACTGGAGAGTGATAGACAGTGAGGTTCAGACTGGAGAGTGGTGGACTGTGTGGTTCAATCTGGAGAGTGGTAGACAGTGAAGTTCAGTCTGGAGAGCAGTCGACAGTGGGGTTCAGACTGGAGAGTGGTAGCCAGTGATGTTCAGACTGGAGAGTGGTAGACAGTGATGCTCAGAATTGAGAATGGTAGACAGCGATGTTCAGACTGGAGAGTGGTAGACAGCGATGTTCAGACTGGTGATTTGTAGACAGTGATATTAAGACTGGAGAGTGGGAGACAGTGATATTCAGACTGGAGAGTGGGAGACAGTGATATTTAGACTGGAGAGTTGTATACCGTGACATTCAGACTGGAGATTGGTAGACAATGAGGTTCAGACTGGAGAGTGGTAGACAGTGAGGTTGAGACTGGAGCGTGGTAGACAGTGATACGCAGACTGGAGAGTGGTAGACACTGCTATTCAGATTGGAGAGTGGAAGACAGTGAGGTTCTGACGAGAGAGTGGTAGACAGTGATGTTAAGACAGGAGAGTGGCCGACAGTGAGGTTCTGTCTGTAGAGTTGTAGACAGTAAGGTTCCGTCTGGAATGTGGTAGGCAGTGTGGCTCAGACTGGAGTTTAGTAGACCGTGATATTCAGACTGGAGAGTGGTAGACAGTGAGGTTCAGACTAGAGAGTGGTAGACAGTGATGCTCATACTAGAGATTGGTAGACAGTGATATTCAGACAGGAGAGTGGTAGACATTTAGGTTCAGTCTGGGATTTGAAGACAGTGAGGTTCAGTCTGGAGAGCGGTAGACAGTGAGGTTCAGACTGGAGAGTGGTATACAGTGATATTCAGACTGGAGAGTGGTAGACAGTGTTGTTCAGACTGGAGAGTGGTAGACAGTGAGGTTCAATTTGGAGAGTGGTAGACAGTGAGGTTCAGTTTGGACAGCGGTAAACAATGATGTTCATAGAGGAGAGCTGTAGACATTGAGGTTGAGACTGGAGAGTGGTAGACAGTGATGTTCAGACTGGAGAGTGGTAGACAGTGATATTCAGACTGGAGAGTGTTAGGCATTGAGGTTCAGACTAGAGCGTGCTAAACCGTGATGTTCAGGCTGGAGAGTGGTGTACAGTGTGCTTCAGACTGAAGAGTTGTAGACAGTAAGGTTCAGTCTGGAATGTGGTAGGCTGTGTGGTTCAGAGTGGAGTTTAGTAGATAGTGATATTCAGATTGGAGAGTGGAAGACAGTGAGGTTCCGATGAGACAGTGGTAGACAGTGAGGCTCAGACTGTAGAGTGGTAGACAGTGATATTCAGACTGGAGAGTGGTAGACAGTGAGGTTCAGTCTGGGGAGTGGTTGACAGTGAGTTTCAGTCTGGAGAGCGCTCTGCAGTGAGGTTCAGACTGGAATGTGGTAGAGAGTGATTTTCAGACTGGAGAGTGGTAGACAATGATGTTCAGCCTGGAGAGTGGTAGACCGTAATATTTAGACTGCAGAGTGGTAGACAATGAGGTTCAGAATGGAGAGTGTTAGACAGTGGTGCTCAGACTGGAGAGTGGTAGACTGTGATATTCAGACTGGGAAGTGGTAAACAGTGAGGATCAGTCTGGGAGTGGTAGACAGTGAGGTTCAGACTGAAGATTTGTCGACAGTGAGTTTCCGTCTGGAAAGTGTTAGGCAATGTGGTTCAGACTGGAGTTTAGTAGACAGTGATATTCAGACTGGAGAGTAGTAGACAGTGAGGTTCAGACTAGAGAGTGGTAGACAGTGATGCTCAGACTGGAGAGTGGTAGACAGTGATATTCAGAATGGGAAGTGGTAGACAGTGAGGATCTGTCTGGGAGTGGTAGACAGTGAGGTTCAGTCTGGAGAGCGGTAGACAGTGATGTTCAGACTGGAGTGTGGCAGAGAGTGATGTTCAGACTGGAGATTGGTGGACAGTGATATTCAGACTGGAGGGTGGTAGACAGTGAGGTTCAGACTGGAGCGTGGTAGACAGTGAGGTTCAGTCTGGAGAGTGGTAGACTGTGTAGTTCAATCTGGAGAGTGGTAGACAGTGAAGTTTAGTCTGGAGAGCAGTCGACAGTGTGGTTCAGGCTGGAGAGTGGTAGCCAGTGATGTTCAGACTGGAGAGTGGTAGACAGTGATGCTCAGACTGGAGAATGGTAGACAGCGATGTTCAGACTGGAGAGTGGTAGACAGCGATGTTCAGACTGGAGAGTTGTAGACTGTGATATTCAGACTGGAGAGCGGGAGACAGTGCTTTTCAGACTGGAGAGTGGGAGACAGTGATATTTAGACTGGAGAGTTGTATACCGTGATATTCAGACTGGAGGGTGGTAGACAATGAGGTTCAGACTGAAGAGTGGTAGACAGTGAGGTTCAGACTGGAGCGTGGTAGACAGTGACGTTCAGACTGGAGAGTGATAGACAGTGAGGTTCAGATTGGGGAGTGGTAGACAGTGAGGTTCTGTCTGGAAGTGGTAGACAGCGAGGTTCAGTCTTGAGAGCGGTGGACAGTGAGGATCAGACTGGAGAGTGGTGGATAATGAGGTTCAGACTGGAGAGTGGTAGACAGTGAGTTCAGACTGGAGAGTGGTAGACAGTGCAGTTCAGACTGGAGAGTGGTAGACAGTGCTATTCAGATTGGAGAGTGGAAGACAGTGAGGTTCAGACGAGAGAGTGGTAGACAGTGATGTTAAGACTGGAGAGTGGTCGACAGTGAGGTTCAGACTGAAGAGTTGTAGACAGTAAGGTTCCGTCTGCAACGTGGTAGGCAGTGTGGCTCAGACTGGAGTTTAGTAGACCGTGATATTCATACTGGAGAGTGGTAGACAGTGAGGTTCAGACTAGAGAGTGGTAGACAGTGATGCTCATACTAGAGATTGGTAGACAGTGATATTCAGACTGGAGAGTGGTAGACAGTGAGGTTCAGTCTGGGAGTGGTAGTCAGTGAGGTTCAGTCTGGAGAGTGGTAGACAGTCATGTTCAGACTGGAGAGTGGTAGAGAGTGAGGTTCAGACTGGAGAGTGGTTGACATTGATATTCAGACTGGAGAGTGGAAGACAGTGAGGTTCAGTCTGGAGAGCGGTCGGCAGTGATGTTCAGACTGGAGAGTGGTTGCCAGTGATGTTCAGACTGGAGAGTTGTAGACAGTGAATCTCAGACTGGAGAGTTGTCGACAGTGATGCTCAGACTGGAGAATGGTAGACAGCGATGTTCAGACTGGAGAGTGGTAGACAGCGATGTTCAGACTGGAGAGTTGTAGACGGTGATATTCAGACTGGAGAGTGGGAGACAGTGATATTCAGACTGGAGAGTGGGAGACAGTGATATTCAGACTGGAGAGTGGTATACAGTGATATTCAGACTGGAGAGTGGTAGACAGTGAGGTTCAGACTGGAGTGTGGTAGACAGTGATGTTCAGACTGGAGAGTGATAGACAGTGATATACAGACTGGAAAGTTGTAGACAATGAGGTTCAGACTGGAGAGTGTTCAACAGTGATGTCCAGACTGGAGAGTAGTAGACAATCATATTCAGACTGGAGGGTGGTAGTCAGTGATATTCAGACTGGAGAGTAGTAGACAGTGAGGTTCAGACTGGAGAGTGGTAGACAGTGAGGTTCAGTCTGGAGAGTGGTAGACAGTGAAGTTCACTCTTGAGAGCGGTGGACAGTGAGGTTCAGACTGGAGATTGGTGGACAATGAGGTTCAGACTGGAGAGTGGTAGACAGTGATATTCAGACTGGAGAGTGGTAGACAGTGCAGTTCAGACTGGAGAGTGGTAGACAGTGAGTTCAGACTGGAGAGTGGTAGACAGTGATATTCAGACTGGAGAGTGGGAGACAGTGATATTCAGACTGGAGAGTGGTATATAGTGATATTCAGACTGGAGAGTGGTAGACAGTGAGGTTCAGACTGGAGCGTGGTAGACAGTGATGTTCAGACTGGAGAGTGATAGACAGTGATATACAGACTGGAAAGTTGTAGACAATGAGGTTCAGACTGGAGAGTGTTCAACAGTGATGTCCAGACTGGAGAGTAGTAGACAATCATATTCAGACTGGAGGGTGGTAGTCAGTGATATTCAGACTGGAGAGTAGTAGACAGTGAGGTTCAGACTGGAGAGTGGTAGACAGTGAGGTTCAGTCTGGAGAGTGGTAGACAGTGAGGTTCACTCTTGAGAGCGGTGGACAGTGAGGTTCAGACTGGAGATTGGTGGACAATGAGGTTCAGACTGGAGAGTGGTAGACAGTGATATTCAGACTGGAGAGTGGTAGACAGTGCAGTTCAGACTGGAGAGTGGTAGACAGTGAGTTCAGACTGGAGAGTGGTAGACAGTGATATTCAGACTGGAGAGTGGTAGACAGTGCTATTCAGACTGGAGAGTGGTAGACAGTGCTATTCAGACTGGAGAGTGGTAGACAGTGAGGTTTAGTCTGGAGACTGGTAGACATTAAGGTTCAGTCTGGAGAGCGGTCAACTGTGAGGTTCAGACTGGAGAGTGGTTGACAGTGATGTTCAGACTGGAGAGTGATAGATAGTGATGCTCAGACTGGAGAGTGGTAGACAGTGATATTCAGATTGGCGAGTGGTAGACGTGATGCTCATACTGGGGATTGGTCGACAGTGATGTTCAGCCTGGAGTGGTACACAGTGATGTTCAGACTGGAAAGTTTTCAAAATTGTTGTTCAGACTGGAGAATGGTAGACAGTAATATTCAGACTGGAGAGTGGTAGACAGTGATGTTCAGACTGGAGAGTGGTAGAGAGTGAGGTTCAGACTGGAGAGTGGTAGACGTTGATATTCAGACTGGAGAGTGGTATACAGTGATATTCAGACTGGAGAGTGGTAGACAGTGAGGTTCAGACTGGAGTTTGGTAGAGAGTGTGGTTCAATCTGGAGAGTGGTAGACAGTGAGGTTCAGTTTGGAGAGCGGTAAACAATGATGTTCATACTGGAGAGCAGTAGACAGTGAGGTTCAGACTGGAGTATGGTAGATAGTGATATTCAGACTGGAGAGTGGAAGACAGTGAAGTTCAGTCTGGAGAGCGGTCGGCAGTGATGTTCGGACTGGAGAGTTTTAGCCAGTGATGTTCAGACGGGAGAGTTGTAGACAGTGATATTCAGACTGGAGAGTGGTAGACAATGAGGTTCAGACTGGAGAGTGGTAGACAGTGATGGTCAGAGTGGAGAGTGGTAGACAGTGATATTCAGACTGGAGAGTGGTAGACAGTGAAGTTCAGTCTGGCGAGTGGTAGACAGTGAGTTTCAGTCTGGATCGCGGCAGACAGTGAGGTTCAGACTGGAGAGTGGTAGACAGTGTTATTCAGACTGGAGAGTGGGAGACAATGATATTCAGACTGGAGAGTGGTAGACAGTGAGTTCAGACTGGAGAGTGGTAGACAGTGTTATTCAGACTGGAGAGTGGGAGACAATGATATTCAGACTGGAGAGTGGTAGACAGTGAGTTCAGACTGGAGAGTGGTAGACAGTGATATTCAGACTGGAGAGTGGTAGACAGTGCTATTCAGACTGGCGAGTGGTTGACAGTGCTATTCAGACTGGAGAGTGGTAGACAGTGAGGTTTAGTCTGGTGAGTGGTAGACAGTAAGGTTCAGCCTGGAGAGCGGTCAACTGTGAGGTTCAGACTGGAGATTGGTAGACAGTGATGTTCAGACTGGAGAGTGATAGATGGTGATGCTCAGACTGGAGAGTGGTAGACAGTGATATTCAGTTTGGAGAGTGGTAGACAGTGATGCTCATACTGGGGAGTGGTCGACAGTGATGTTCAGCCTGGAGTGGTACACAGTGATGTTCAGACTGGAAAGTTTTCAAAATTGTTGTTCAGACTGGAGAGTGGTAGACAGTAATATTCAGTCTGGAGAGTGGTAGACAGTGATGTTCAGACTGGAGAGTGGTAGACAGTGATGTTCAGACTGGAGAGCAATAGACAGTGATGTTCAGACTGGAGAGTGGTAGGCGGTGATATTCAGACTGGAGAGTGGTAGACAGTGAGGTTCAGACTGGAGAGTGGTAGACAGTGAAATTCAGACTGGAGCGTGGTAGACAATGATGTTCACACTGGAGAGTGGTAGACAGTGATATTCAGACTGGATCCTGGTAGACAGTGAGGTTCAGACTGGAGCGTGGTAGATAGTGATGTTCAGACTGGAGCGTGGTAGATAGTGATGTTCAGATTGGAGAGTGGTAGACAGTGATGCTCAGGCTGGAGCGTGGTAGACAGTGATGTTCAGCCTGGAAAGTGGTAGACATTGATGTTCAGACTGGAGTTTGGTAGACAGTGAGGTTCAGTCTGGAGAGTGGTACACAATGAGGTTCAGACTGGAGAGTGATAGACAATGATGTTCCCCATCATTGCTGGGGCCACTTTTATTTTGATAACCAAGTAAAATTTCTAAATTTTCCAATGATACCAATCTTGGAGGTGTGTCAGACAGTGAGGACGATACCAGTCCACTTCTTCAGGACATAGATAGGTTAGTAGAATGTGCAGACTAGTGGCAGATTGAACAGTGCAGAAGTGTGTACCATCTACAAGATGCACCGCAGAAATTCACCAAGGCACCTTAGGCAGCACCTTCCAAACCCGTGACCTCTACCATCTAGAAAGACAACCGCAGCAGGTAGATGGGAACACCACCACCAGCCAGTTCCCCTCCAAGCCACTCACCATCCTGACTTGGAAATATATCGCCGTTCCTTCACTGTCACTGGGTCAAAATCCTGGAGCTCCCTCCCTAACAGCACTGTGGGTGTATCTACACCACATGGACTGCAGCGGTTCAAGAATGCGGCTCACCGCCATCTTCTCAAGGGCAATTAGGGATGGATAATAGACGCTGGCCCACATCCCATAAATGAATAAAAAAGTGTGAGGTGATGCATTTTGGCAGAAGGGATAAGGAGATGCAATATAGACTTAATGGCCCAGTTCTCAAAGAGTGTGGCAGGAACAGAGGGAGCTGGGGGTTCATGTGCATCGATCTTTGAAGATGGCAGGACATATTGAGAGTGGTTAGCAAAGTATACGGGACATTAGGCGTCATAAATAGAGGTACTGAGTTCAAAAGCAGGGAAGGTATGCTGAACCTTTATAAAGCTCTGGTTAGGCCACAACTAGAGCATTATGTCCAGTTCTGGTCACCACACTTTAGGAAGGATGTGAGGGTCCTTGAGAGGGTGCGGAGGAGATTTACCAGAATGGTTCCAGGGATGAGGGGTTTTAGCTACAAGGTTGGGTCGGAGAAGCTGGGGTTGTTCTCCTTGGAGCAAAGGAGATTGAGGGGAGATTTGATAGAGGTGGACAAGATCCTGACAGGTTTGGATAAGGTAGACAAAGAAAAGCTGTTCCCATTAGCTGATGGTGCAAGGAGTAGGCGGACACAGATTTAAGGTTTTGGGTGAGAGATACAGGGGGAGATGTGAGGAAGAACTTTTTTACACAGCGAGTGGGAATGAGCTGGAACCCGCTGCCCATGAGGGGGGTGGAAGTGGAGACGATGAATGATTTCAAAAGGGAATTGGATGGACACTTGAGGGAAATAAACTCACAGGGATACGGGTATAGAGTGAGGAAATGGGACTGACTGGATTGCTCTACAGAGAGCCAGCATGGACCTGATGGGCTGAATGGCCTCCTTCAGTTCCGTAAGTCCGAATGAAAGGATTTCTCCCTCTTTGCCCTTGGCCTGGTGGTCATCAGGGCTCGTGTGGGCGCTGGAAAAAACATCGATGCTCAAGCTGATATTTTTGCTCGCATTGCATGTCATTGAGAGAGTTGAAGCATTTTTAAGATGTAAGTCTGCATTTGTTGTCCGTGTTCAGTGTGAGTCGACTGTTTATTTCCAAACATTATCCCACGGTTTCCCCATAGGTTACTACAACGACACCACTTTATGTCTTTTTAAATGGTGCCAGGAGCTTTTGGGATTTTAAGGAGAGGCTAGGGAACTGATCCACCATGAACTGTTGTGTAAGGAGGGCTGGGGTGGGGGTGGGGAGCCTGGCTGGGGGAGGTGAAGTGCCTGGCGGGGGGGTTTTAGACACAGAAAGTGAACTGCGTCCTGGGACATCTCAGCCAATTGAAGAGCAGTCGTGTCAGAGAGCCGGCTCTGCTCAAAGTGGGAGGAGAGACGAGGAGGGTGAAAGGGAATGGGGAAAACAGCATCTGCACATAAACAGGGAGTGGCCACTGGAAAAGGTGACGGTAAATCACATGTTAGGAAGTTTCTGTTCATTCACCGTGTATCTTGGGGTTAAACCCAGTCAGACAATCCTTACTAATTGCTGTGAATCAGGCGACTAGTCACAAACTCTGTCGCCATGGCTACCAAGTAAATGTCAAGCAATCAGACAAGTTCTACCAATTGTTATCATTCCTTCTACAGCCACAGGCACACACGCTCACACGCACTCACTCTCACACACACACACACATTCACACTCACACACAAACACATACACACACAAAAATACACACACTCACTCACACACACACACACACACTCTCACACACAAACACATACACACAAAAATACACACACACACTCACTCACAAACACACACAAGCACATACACACACAAAAATACACACACTCACAAACACACACTCACACAAACACGTACACACACACACCCATGCACTCACACACACACATACACACACACAAACGCACTCACACACACTTGCATACACACACGCACACATACACACACACACATACACACGCACACACTCACTGACATACACACACTCACACCCTCACTCACTCACTGACACACATACACACACACAGACACGCACACAATAGTGATAACAAGCCATCTTTATAATTTCTAAATATTTCCTGGGGTCATGTGGTTTAACTCTTTGAACCATTGTTAACCAGCATTTCTGCTGTTGAAGAGATGAGCTCAGATTGTACTGAATGGATGTTCATCAGTGGGTGATTTGAGTGACTTTGTGGTAGCAGCTGGCCTCAGAGATAGAAGGGTTCAAACCCCGCTCCTGAGCCTTGATCATGCAATCGAGGGTGACCCTCTTCAGTGTGCTACCGAGGGAGCGCTGTACCACCAGAGATGTGTTGTCCCTGGTATGAGGTATTAAACCCGGCTGCCAGCTCCGAGTGGACATAAAAGATGCCATGAAGAACAATCGGGGAATTCTCCCCAATATCTATCCCTCAAAATTCAGACTATCTGACCATCCTGACGTCACTGCATGTGGGTTCTTGCTGTGCATACATTTTCTATTAGATCACAGTGATGACACTTCAAAGGTGCTTCGCTGTAAAGCTTTTTGTGGTGCCCTGAAAGGTGTTCTATGAATGCAACCCTTCTTTGGAATTTGCTGATTAATTAATGGTGGGGGAGCTCTTAGAGATTTGGCCAGTTCTGTTCTTTCATTTCTTTGGCATTACACACCACACCATCACTGCCAAAAAGGGTTCCAAAAGTCCCCTGTGCTGACCCAGGGATGGGGTGTCACCAAGTTCAATTCTGGGATCTGTCCTTAGCCTTCAGCCTTTTAATGCAGTGAGTAGTTGTTACCTGGAAGGCATTGCCTGTAAGGACAGTGGAAGCAGAGTCAATAGGCGCTTTCAAAAGGGAACTGAAGAAATAATCTTTTGATGAACCGTGTGCAGAATCACAAATTGGCTAGGAATGAAATCATTGGCTTTTTCCCTTTTTGTGGGAGTCCATTCTGCCCATCGTGCTCCTTGAATGAGGCAGGGTTTTCGGATCACTCTGTGTCGCGGTTAGCAGCGGAGTGCAATACTAGTCTGGTTAAATGATGACACTTGGACGTGTATTATCTCACAGGCACGAGGTTAATAGCTATAGTTTCAATGAGTCACTTATGATATGACTAAACTCTTACAGTTAAGGAGCTTTCATCCCAAGGAAATAGAAATTGTTTGCTTTAGGATGGGGAGGGAGCTACCAGGCAGCTCATAACTGGGACTGGGGGAGAGGAAAACCCAACACATGGCACAAGCAATGGGTTAGGGAAGGCTTTAAACATAGGAGGTGGAATAGTAAGAGACATGGAAAACATAAAGATTGGAAGATCAACCTTCAGTGATGGTGTGGAGGTGCTTAAAAAGGAGGCCTCTTTTTTTCATTTCATGGGATGTGGACGTCGCTGGCAAGGCCTAATTGCCTAATCCCTAATTGCCCTTGAACTGAGTGGCTTGCTCAACCATTTCGGAGGGCAGCTCAGAGTCAATCAACCACACTGCTGCGGGCCTGGAGTCACATGTAGGCCAGACCGGGTAAGGACGGCAGATTTCCTTCCCTAAAGGGCATTAGTGAACCAGATGGGTTTTTACAACAATCGATGATAGTTGTTATGGTCACCACTACTGAGACTAGCTTTCAATTCCAGGTTTATTCGTTGGATTTAAGTTCCACCAGCTGCCATGGTGGGATTTGAATCTGTGCCTTTTGAATATTAGCCTGGCCCTCTGTATTACTATTCCAGTGATATTACCTCAACACCATAATCTCCCCTGCATTTATATAGCACCTTACACGACAACTAGACCTGTCAAAGTGCTTTACAGCCGATGAGGTACTTCTTGAAGTGTCATCACTGACGTAATGCAGGAAATGCAGCAGCCCATTTATGTGCAGCAAGATCCCACAAACAGCAATGTGAGAACAACCAGATAATCTGTTTTTGTGATGTTGATTGAGGGATGAATGTTGGCCAGGGCACTGGGCAGAACTCCTCTGTTCTTCTTCAGAACTGTGCCATGGGATCTTTTACATGGTCCCAATAGCAGACAGGGCCTCAGTTTAACATCTCAGCTGAAAGATGGCACCTCCAACAGTGCAGCATTTTCTCAGTACTGCACTGGAGCATCAGCCTTGATTTTTTTGCACTCAAGGTCTGGAGTGGGACTTGACCCCAGAATCTTGTGACTCCGAGACAAGAGTGCTCCTCATTGAGCCGTGGCTGACACTTTAACGTATAAGAGAGATTGGACTGGCCCCTGATTCATCAGAGAGGAGTGGGAGATGGGTTGAGGGGAGGTGAAAAACAGTCACTGAGCCATGTTAAGACAGGATCTTTTTTTATTCATTCACGGGATGTGGGCATCAGTGGCTGGGCCAGCATTTATTGCCCATCCCTAATTGCCCCTGAGAAGATGGTGGTGAGCTGCCTTCTTGAACTGCAGCAGTCCACCGTGCTGTTAGGGAGGGAGTTCCAAGATTTTGACCCAACGACAGTGAAAGAATGGCGGGCGATATATTTCCAAGTCAGGATGGTGAGTCTCTTGGAGCAGAACTTCCAGTTGGTGGTGTTCCCATGTGCCTGCTGCCCTTGTCCTTCTATATGGTAGAAGGAGCCTTGGTGAGTTGCTGCAGTGCATTTGTAGATGGTACACACTGCTGCCACTGTGCTCGGTGGTGGAGGGAGTGAATGTTTAAGATGTTGGATGGGGGGCCGATCAAGCTGAGCTCTCCCATTATTGAGGATGGGAATATTTGTGGAGTCTCCCCCATGTGTTAGTCGTTCAGTTGTCCACCGCCATGGATATGGCAGAACCACAAATCTTAGACCTCACCTGTTGGTTGTGGGATCGCTTAGCTCTGTCTATTGCATGCTGCTTCTGCTGTTTGGCACGCAAGTAGTCCTGTGTTGTGACACCTTATTTTTAGGTCTGCCTGGTGCGGCTCCTGGCATGCCCTCCTTCACTCTTCATTGAACCAGGGTTCATTCCCTGGATTCGCGCTAATGGTAGAGTGGGGGATATGCTGGGCCATGAGGTTACAGATTGTGGTTGAGTACAATTCTGCTGCTGCTGATGGCCCACAGCGCCTCATGGATGCCCAGTTGCTAGATCAGTTTGAAACCTATCCAATTTAGGACGGTGCTAGTGCCAAACAACACGATGGAGGGTATCCTCAATGTAAAGACGAGACTTTGCCTCCACAACGACTCCTACCAATACTGTCATGGACAGATGCATCTGTGGCAGGGAGACTGGTGAGGACGAGGTTAATTATGCTTAAGAGACGTGCTTGGGATAGTTTACTGCACTAAAGGCGCTATATAAATGCAGTGTTGTCAGGCTTTTTATGTTGAACCTGCTATTTTGAGGCAGTTGCACAGGTGCTTATTTTAAATGGACTTACGCCTCCCGCCAGGAGGAACATGAGGTGGAACACACCGAGTTTGTTTGTCCACTTGCGAGCTTGTGTTTCTGAGGTTGGAGTGTTCCGTATTCCCAGCACATGAGGGCCAGATACTAGAAAAAGGCCATGTCATCACCGGTAAAGCATTGGCCAACACTCTGTGGGTGCCACTGTTCGAAGATTACCCAACGAGGCTGGCTTGAGAAATGACAATAGCAAAAAGGACAAGAGCAGAGTTCAGGCGGAGGATTAAAGCCCTATTGTTTACAGGAATCAGCAGTGAGCTCTGGGCATGACAGCGGTGACTGGGAAACCCTTGCGTCAAGTGCTCGACCGCTTTCAGGAAACAGATGTCACAGTCTGTGTACTTGCTTATGTGCTGACTCATTGCTGGCTTTCTGCCCTGTCCCCCCACCCTCCCCCCACACCCCATCACCTTCGCCCCTCCTCCACCCCCCCCCCTCAGACTGCAGGGCTCCCGGGCGTTAGCTCGACTTGGAGCCTCCCCCGAGGTAACGGGAAGGGGGCGCAGAGTCAAGGACACGGAAATGATGTGTTCAAACGCAGTCTGGAGGCAGCCACTTCAAGGCCCCAGTCCAGTCGGGAGAAGACTCTGCCACCCCTCACCTCATCTGCCCCCATCTCCGTCCCTCGCTGTACAACAACAGCTTGAACTTAGGTAGTGCCTTTAACAGAATAAACCATCCCAAGACGCTTCACAGGAGCTTTCTAAAGCAAGATTTGACCCCAAGCCACCAAGGTCGGACATATAGGTCATTTGACCAAATTCACGGTCAAAGAAGTCAGTTTTAAGGAGCGTCTTAAAAGGAAAGTGAGGTAGAGAGTGGGGAGAGGTGTAGGGAGGGAATTCCAGAGCTTGGGGCCCAGGGAGCTGAAGGCACGGCCGCCAATGGTGGAGTGATTCAAATTGGGGTTGCTCGAGAGGCTGGAATTGGATGCAGAGATCTCGGAAGGTTGTGAGGGCGGGAGGAGATTAAAGAGATAGGGAGGGGGCAAGGCGATGGAGGGGTTTGAAAACAAGGATGAGAATTTCAAAATGCATCCTCTGGTGGTCCTCAGTATGTGGTGGAATTATTACTCAGAGTGCCTGGTCCAATATGAAAAGGTGGTGGAGGAAGTGGAACTGGAGGGAAGAGTAATGAATAAAGTAACGTCCGATTTTGTTACACATTATTAGCAAGTCTGCAACCTGCAGTTAACTTCAGGCCAGTAAAATGTGAAAACCACAACTTAATTGGGATCTCAAACCCCAATTTGAGGAGAAAGAGCCAACACTGTCGATAGAGAGGAGGCAAGGTTAACCACCTAACCCCAGAGGTTATTCCTTGTGCGGATCCTTTCTCACTCAACTCAAGAAAGGAGGAAATTGCATTTGTATGGTGCCTTTCACAACAATGAAGAACAGGGTGACCAACTGTGCTGGATTTTATGGGATTGACCAGGGATTTGGCTTCTGGTCCTGTGACCTGGGCGATAATTCGTCTTGGAGCAGTCCACTGCCTGTGCAACGTCATTTAATGTGATTGTGCCCTCTTCCGCTGTGCATATCGAGGTGGCCCAGTGGGGGGGGTCTACACGGCAGCAGTATCAGCGCTCAGGCCTGACCCGGGACAGGACGGCAGTGTCAGCGCTCAGGCCTGACCCGGGACAGGATGGCAGTGTCAGCGCTCAGGCCTGACCTGGGACAGGATGGCAGTGTCAGCGCTCAGGCCTGACCTGGGACAGCAGTGTCAGCACTTAGGCCTGACCGGGAAGGCAGCATCAGCGCTCAGGCCTGACCCGGGACAGGATGGCAGTGTCAGTGCTCAGGCCTGACCGGGATGGCAGTGCCAGGGCTCAGGCCTGATCGGGATGGCAGTGTCAGTGCTCAGGCCTGACCCAGGACAGGACGGCAGTGTCAGCGCTCAGGCCTGAGCTGGGAAGGGCGTGTCAGAGGTCAGGCCTGAACCGGGACCGCAGTGTCAGCGCTCAGGCCTGACCCAGGACGGCAGTGTCAGCACTCAGGCCTGACCTGGGACAGGACGGCAGTGTCAGCGCTCACCCCTGACCTGGGACTGCAGTGTCAGCACTTAGGCCTGACCCGGGAAGGCAGTGTCGGCGCTCAGGCCTGACCCGGGAGAGGACAGCAGTGTCAGCGCTCAGGCCTGACCTGGGAGGGCCGTGTCAGAGGTCAGGCCTGAACTGGGACCGCAGTGTCAGTGCTCAGGCCTGACTCGGGACGGCAGTGTCAGCGCTTAGGCCTGACCCGGGACAGGACGGTAGTGTCAATGCTCAGGCCTGACCCGGGACAGGGCGGTAGTGTCAATGCTCAGGCCTGACCCGGGACTGCAGTGTCAGTGATCAGGTCTGACCCGGGACAGGACGGTAGTGTCAGTGCTCAGGCCTGACCCGGGACAGGGCGGTAGTGTCAGTGCTCTAGTGTCAGTGCTCAGGCTTGAGCCGGGACGGCAGTGTCAGTGCTCAGGCCTGACCCGGGATGGTAGTGTCAGTGCTCAGGCCTGAATAGGATAGGATGGCAGTGTCAGGGCTCAGGCCTGACCCGGGACGCTAGTGTCAGCGCTCAGGCTTGACCCGGGACGGCAGTGTCAGTGCTCAGGCCTGACTAGGATAGGATGGCAGTGTCAGGGCTCAGGCCTGACCCGGGACGGTAGTGTCAGTGCTCAGGCCTGACGCGGGACAGGGCGCCAGTGTCAGCGCTTAGGCCTGACGCGGGACAGGACGGTAGTGTCAGTGCTCAGGCCTGACCCGGGACAGGGCGGTAGTGTCAGTGCTCAGGCCTGACCCGGGACTGCAGTGTCAGTGATCAGGTCTGACCCGGGACAGGGCGGTAGTGTCAGTGCTCAGGCCAGACCCGGGACAGGGCGGTAGTGTCAGTGCTCAGGCCTGACCCGGGACAGGACGGTAGTGTCAGTGCTCAGGCTTGAGCCGGGACGGCAGTGTCAGTGCTCAGGCCTGACCCGGGACGGTAGTGTCAGTGCTCAGGCCTGAATAGGATAGGATGGCAGTGTCAGGGCTCAGGCCTGACCCGGGACGCTAGTGTCAGCGCTCAGGCTTGACCTGGAACGGCAGTGTCAGTGCTCAGGCCTGACTAGGATAGGATGGCAGTGTCAGGGCTCAGGCCTGACCCGGGACGGTAGTGTCAGTGCTCAGGCCTGACGCGGGACAGGACGCCAGTGTCAGCGCTCAGGACTGACCCGGGACGGCATTGTCAGCGCTCAGGCCTGAGGCGGGACAGGACGGAAGCGTCAGCGCTCAGGCCTGACCCGGGACGGCAGTGTCAGCGCTCAGGCCTGACCTGGGACAGTATGGCAGAGTCAGTGCTCAGGCCTGACCGCGATGGCAGTGTCAGCGCTCAGTCCTGAACCAGGACGGCAGTGTTAGCACTCAGGCCTGACCCGGGAGAGGACGGCAGTGTCAGCGCTCAGGCCTGAACCGGGACAGGATGGCAGTGTCAGTGCTCAGGCCTGACCTGGGACAGGACGGCAGAGTCAGCGCTCAGGCCTGACCCGGGACATGACGGCAGTGTCAGCGCTCAGGCCTGACCCAGGACAGGACGGCAGTGTCAGCGTTCAGGCCTGACCCAGGACAGGACGGCAGTTTCTGTGCTCAGGGCTGACCCAGGACGGCAGTGTCAGCGCTCAGGCCTGACCCGGGACAGGATGGCAGTGTCAGCGTTCAGGCCTGACCCAGGACAGGACGGCAATTTCTGTGCTCAGGGCTGACCCGGGACGGCAGTGTCAGTGCTCAGGCCTGACTAGGATAGGATGGCAGTGTCAGGGCTCAGGCCTGATCCGGGACGGCATTATCAGTGCTCAGGCCTGACGTGGGACAGAACGCCAGTGTCAGCGCTCAGGCCTGACCTGGGACGGCATTTTCAGCGCTCAGGCCTGACACGGGACAGGACGGCAGTGTCAGCGCTCAGGCCTGACCCGGGACGGCAGTGTCAGCGCTCAGGCCTGACCTGGGACAGGACGGCAGAGTCAGTGCTCAGGCCTGACCGGGATGGCAGTGTTGGAGCTCAGGCCTGACCCAGGACTGCCGTGTCAGCACGTAGGCCTGACCCGGGAAGGCAGTGTCAGCGCTCAGGCCTGACCCGGGACACGACGCCAGTGTCAGTGCTCAGACCTGACCCAGTACAGGACGGCAGTGTCAGCGCTCAGGCCTGACCCGGGACAGGACGGCAATGTCAGTGCTCAGGCCTGACATAGGACGGCAGTGTCAGCACTCAGGCCTGACCTGCGACAGGACGGCAGTGTCAGCGCTCACCCCTGACCTGGGACTGCAGTGTCAGCACTTAGGCCTGACCCGGGAAGGCAGCGTCAGCGCTCAGGCCTGACCCGGTTCAGGACGGCAGTGAAAGGGATCAGGTCTGAAACGGGACGGCAGTGTCAGCGCTCAGGCCTGACCTGGGATAGAACGGCAGTGTCAGCGCTCAGGCCTGACCCGGGACTGCAGTGTCAGCGCTCAGGCCTGACCCGGGACAGGACGGTAGTGTCAGTGCTCAGGCCTGACCCGGGACAGGGCGGTAGTGTCAGTGCTCAGGCCTGACCCGGGACAGGGCGGTAGTGTCAGTGCTCAGGCCTGACCCGGGACTGCAGTGTCAGTGATCAGGCCTGACCCGGGACAGGATGGTAGTGTCAGTGCTCAGGCCTGACCCGGGACAGGGCGGTAGTGTCAGTACTCAGGCTTGAGCCGGGACGGCAATGTCAGCGCTCAGGCCTTACCCGGGACGGAAGTGTCAGTGCTCAGGCCTGACTAGGATAGGATGGCAGTGTCAGGTCTCAGGCCTGACCCGGGACGGTAGTGTCAGTGCTCAGGCCTGATCGGGATGGCAGTGTCAGCGCTCAGTCCTGACCCAGGACGGCAGTGTCAGCACTCAGGCCTGACCCGGGACAGGACGGCAGAGTCAGCGCTCAGGCCTGACCCGGGACAGGATGGCATTGTCAGCGCTCATGCCTGACCTGGGACAGGACGGCAGAGTCAGCGCTCAGGCCTGACCCGGGACATGACGGCAGTGTCAGCGCTCAGGCCTGACCCAGGATAGGACGGCAGAGTTAGTGCTCAGGCCTGACCGGGATGGCAGTGTCAGTGCTCAGGCCTGACCAAGCACGGCAGTGTCAGCGCTCAGGCCTGACCCGGGACGGGATGGCAGTGTCAGCGTTCAGGCCTGACCCAGGACAGGAAAGCAGTTTCTGTGCTCAGGCCTGACCCGGGACGGCAGTGTCAGTGCTCAGCCCTGACTAGGATAGGCTGGCAGTGTCAGGGCTCAGGCCTGACCTGGGACGGCATTGTCAGTTCTCAGGCCTGACGCGGGACAGGACGCCAGTGTCAGCGCTCAGGCCTGACCCGGGACGGCATTGTCAGCGCTCAGGCCTGACCCGGGACAGGACGGCAGTGTCAGCGCTCAGGCCTGACCCGGGACGGCAGTGTCAGTGCTCAGGCCTGACCTGGGACAGGACGGCAGAGTCAGTGCTCAGGCCTGACCGGGATGGCAGTGTTGGAGCTCAGGCCTGACCCAGGACTGCCGTGTCAGCACTTAGGCCTGACCCGGGAAGGCAGTGTCAGCGTTCAGGCCTGACCCGGGACACGACGCCAGTGTCAGTGCTCAGACCTGACCCAGTACAGGACGGCAATGTCAGCGCTCAGGCCTGACCCGGGACAGGACGGCAGAGTCAGTGCTCAGGCCTGACCGGGATGGCAGTGTTGGAGCTCAGGCCTGACCCAAGACTGCAGTGTCAGCACTTAGGCCTGACCCTGGAAGGCAGTGTCAGAGCTCAGGCCTGACCTGGGACAGGACGGTAGTGTCAGTGCTCAGGCCTGACCCGGGACAGGGCGGTAGTGTCAGTGCTCAGGCCTTACCCGGGACGGTAGTGTCTGTGCTCAGGCCTGACTAGGATAGGATGGCAGTGTCAGGGCTCAGGCCTGACCCGGGACGGTAGTGTCAGTGCTCAGGCCTGAGGCGGGACAGGACGCCATTGTCAGCACTCAGGCCTGACCCGGGACAGCAGTGTCAGCGCTCAGGCCTGACCCGGGACAGGACGGCAGTGTCAGCGCTCAGGCCTGACCCGGGATAGGACGGCAGTGTCAGTGCTCAGGCCTGACCTGGGAGGGCCGTGTCAGAGGTCAGGCCTGAACTGGGACCACAGTGTCAGTGCTCAGGCCTGACGCGGGACTGCAGTGTCAGCGCTCAGGCCTGACCCGGGACAGGACGGCAGTGTCAGCGCTCACCCCTGACCCGGGAAGGCAGCATCAGTGCTCAGGCCTGACCTGGTTCAGGCAGGCAGTGAAAGAGATCAGGCCTGAACCGGGACGGCAGTGTCAGCGCTCAGGCCTGACCTGGGACAGGACGGCAGTGTCAAGGCTCAGGCCTGACCCAGGACAGCAGTGTCAGCGCTCATGCCTGACCTGGGACAGGACGGCAGAGTCAGTGCTCAGGCCTGACCGGGATGGCAGTGTCAGCGCTCATTCCTGACCCAGGACGGCAGTGTCAGCACTCAGGCCTGACCCGGGACATGACGGCAGTGTCAGCGCTCAAGCCTGACCCAGGATAGGACGGCAGAGTTAGTGCTCAGGCCTGACCGGGATGGCAGTGATAGTGCTCAGGCCTGACCCAGGACAGGATGGCAGTGTCAGCGCTCAGGCCTGACCAAGCACGGCAGTGTCAGCGCTCAGGCCTGACCTGGGAGGGCTGTGTCAGAGGTCAGGCCTCAACTGGGACCACAGTGTCAGTGCTCACTCCTGACGCGGGACTGCAGTGTCAGCGCTTAGGCCTGACCCGGGACAGCAGTGTCAGCGCTCAGGCCTGACCCGGGACAGGACAGCAGTGTCAGCGCTCAGGCCTGACCTGGGACAGGATGGCAGAGTCAGTGCTCAGGCCTGACGCGGGACTGCAGTGTCAGCGCTTAGGCCTGACCTGGGACAGCAGTGTCAGCGCTCAGGCCTGACCCGGGACAGGACAGCAGTGTCAGCGCTCAGGCCTGACCCGGGACAGGACGGCAGAGTTAGTGCTCAGGCATGACCGGGATGGCAGTGTCAGTGCTCAGGCCTGACCCAGGACGGCAGTGTCAGCGCTCAGGCCTGACCCGGGACAGGATGGCAGTGTCAGCGTTCAGGCCTGACCCGGACAGGACGGCAGTTTCTGTGCTCAGGGGTGCCCGGGATGGCAGTGTTGGAGCTCAGGCCTGACCCAGGACTGCAGTGTCAGCACTTAGACCTTACCCGGGAAGGCAGTGTCAGCGCTCAGGCCTGTCCCGGGACACGACGCCAGTGTCAGTGCTCAGACCTGACCCAGTACAGGACGGCAGTGAAAGGGATCAGGCCTGAATAAGGACGGCAGTGTCAGCGCTCAGTCCTGACCCGGGACGGCAGTGTCAGCGCTCAGGCCTGACCCAGTACAGGACGGCAGTGTCAGCGCTCAGGCCTGACCCGGGACTGCAATGTCAGCACTTAGGCCTGACCCGGGAAGGCAGTGTCAGCGCTCAGGCCTGATCCGGGACACGACGCCAGTGTCAGTGCTCAGACCTGACCCAGTACAGGACGGCAGTGTCAGCGCTCAGGCCTGACCCGGGACAGGACGGCAATGTCAGTGCTCAGGCCTGACCCAGGACGGCAGTGTCAGCACTCAGACCTGACCCGGGACAGGACGGCAGTGTCTGCGCTCACCCCTGAACTGGGACTGCAGTGCCAGCACTTAGGCCTGATCCGGGAAGGCAGCGTCAGCGCTCAGGCCTGACCCAGTTCAGGACGGCAGTGAAAGGGATCAGGCCTGAACCGGGACAGCAGTGTCAGTGCTCAGGCCTGACCTGGGACAGGACGGCAGTGTCAGCGCTCAGGCCTGACCCGGGACTGCAGTGTCAGTGATCAGGCCTGACCCGATACAGGACGGTAGTGTCAGTGCTCAGTCCTGACCCGG
The DNA here is from genome assembly GCF_964194155.1 of Cetorhinus maximus. Taxonomy (NCBI): domain Eukaryota; kingdom Metazoa; phylum Chordata; class Chondrichthyes; order Lamniformes; family Cetorhinidae; genus Cetorhinus; species Cetorhinus maximus. The sequence continues at coordinate 25,019,906 of NC_135898.1, read as the reverse complement.
GACAGGGCGGTAGTGTCAGTGCTCAGGCTTGAGACGGGACGGCAGTGTCAGCGCTCAGGCCTGACCCAGGATGGTAGTGTCAATGCTCAGGCCTGACTAGGATAGGATGGCAGTGTCAGGGCTCAGGCCTGACCCGGGACGCTAGAGTCAGCGCTCAGGCCTGCCCCGCGATGGCAGTGTCAGTGCTCAGGCCTGACTAGGATAGGATGGCAGTGTCAGGGCTCAGGCCTGACCCGGGACGGTAGGGTCAGTGCTCAGGCCTGACGCGGGACAGGACGCCAGTGTCAGCGCTCAGGCCTGACCCGGGACAGCAGTGTCAGCGCTCAGGCCGGACCTGGGAGGGCCGTGTCAGAGGTCAGGCCTGACCCAGGACAATGCGGGAGTGTCAGTGCTCAGGCCTGACGCGGGACTGCAGTGTCACCGCTTAGGCCTGACCTGGGATAGCAGTGTCAGTGCTCAGGCCTGACCCGGGACAGGGCGGTAGTGTCAGTGCTCAGGACTGACCCGGGGCGGCAGTGTCAGGGCGCAGGTCTACCACGGGACGGCAATGTCAGCGCTCAGGCCTGACCCAGGACAGGACGGCAGTGTCGGTGCTCAGGCCGGACCTGGGAGGGCTGTGTCAGAGGTCAGGCCTGAACCGGGACCGCAGTGTCAGCGCTCAGACCTGACCCGGGACTGCAGAGTCAGCACTTAGGCCTGACCCGGGAAGGCAGTGACTGTGCTCAGGCCTGACCCGGAACAGGACGGTGGTATCAGCGCTCAGGCCTGACCTGGGACGGCGGTGTCAACACTCAGGCCTGACCCTTGACAGGACGGCAGTGTCAGTGCTCAGGCCTGACCCGGTATGGCAGTTTCTCCGCTCAGGCCTGACCTGGGATAGGACGGCAGTGTCAGCGCTCAGGCCTGACCCTGGACACAAAGGCAGTGTCAGTGCTCAGGCCTGACCCGCGAGGGCAGTGTAAGTGCTCAGGCCTGACCCGGGACAGGACGACAGTGTCAGCGCTCAGTCCTGACCCGGGACGGCAGTGCCAGTGATCAGGCCTGACCTGGGACAGGATGGCAGAGTCGGCGCTAGGCCTGACCCGGGACGGCAATGTTAGCGCTCAGGCCTGACCCGGGAAGGAAGTGTCAGCGCTCAGGCCTGACCCGGGACAGGACGGCAAGGTCAGCGCTCAGTCCCGGGACTGCAGAGTCAGCACTTAGGCCTGACCCGGGAAGGCAGTGACTGTACTCAGGCCTGACCTGGGACAGGACAGCAGTGTCAGTGCTCAGGCGTGACCAGGGAAGGCAGTGTCAGTGCTCAGGTTTGAGCCGGGACGGCAGTGTCAGTGCTCAGGCCTTACCCGGGACTGCAGTGTCAGGGCTCAGGCCTGACCCGGGACGGTAGTGTCAGCGCTCAGGCCTGCCCCGGGACGGCAGTGTCAGTGCTCAGGCCTGACTAGGATAGGACGGCAGTGCCAGTGATCAGGCCTGAGCCGGGATGGCAGAGTCAGCGCTCAGGCCTGACTAGGATAGGATGGCAGTGTCAGCGCTCAGGCCTGACCTGGGACAGGATGGCAGAGTCGGCGCTAGGCCTGACCCGGGACGGCAATGTTAGCGCTCAGGCCTGACCCGGGAAGGAAGTGTCAGCGCTCAGGCCTGACCCGGGACAGGACGGCAATGTTAGCGCTCAGGCCTGACCCGGGAAGGAAGTGTCAGCGCTCAGGCCTGACCCGGGACAGGACGGCAGAGTCAGCGCTCAGGCCTGACCCGGGACGGCAATATTAGAGTTCAGGCCTGACCCGGGACAGCAATGTTAACGCTCAGGCCTCACCCGGGAAGGCAGTGTCAGTGCTCAGGGCTGACCCGTTTAAGGACACAGTGTAAGCGATCAGGCCTGACCCGCGACACCATTGTCAGAGCTCAGGCCTGACCCGGGACAGCAGTGTCATCGCTCAGACATGACCTGGGACAGGATGGCAGTCACAGCGCTCAGGCCTGACCAGGAACAGGACGTCAGTGTCAGCGCTCAGGCCAGACCCGGGAAAGCAGTGTCAGCGCTCAGGCCTGACCCGGGACAGGACGTCAATGTCAGCGCTCATGCCAGACCCGGGAAAGCAGTGTCAGTGCTCAGGCCTGACCCGGGACGGCAATATTAGAGTTCAGGCCTGACCCGGGACAGCAATGTTAACGCTCAGGCCTCACCCGGGAAGGCAGTGTCAGTGCTCAGGGCTGACCCGTTTAAGGACACAGTGTAAGCGATCAGGCCTGACCCGCGACACCATTGTCAGAGCTCAGGCCTGACCCGGGACAGCAGTGTCAGCGCTCAGACATGACCTGGGACAGGATGGCAGTCACAGCGCTCAGGCCTGACCAGGAACAGGACGTCAGTGTCAGCGCTCAGGCCAGACCCGGGAAAGCAGTGTCAGCGCTCAGGCCTGACCCGGGACAGGACGTCAATGTCAGCGCTCATGCCAGACCCGGGAAAGCAGTGTCAGTGCTCAGGCCTGACCCGGGACTGCAGTCTCAGCACTTATGCCTGACCCGAGAAGGCAGTGTCAGCGCTCAGGCCTGACCCGGGACACGACGCCAGTGTCAGTGCTCAGGCCTGACCCAGGACAGGACAGCAGTGTCAGCGCTCAGGCCTGACCGGAACGGCAGTGTCAGTGCTCAGGCCTGACCCGGGACAGGACAGCAGTGTCAGCGCTCAGGCCTGACCCAGGTCAGGACGGCAGTGTCAGGGCTCGGGACTGACCCGGGACAGGGCGGTAGTGTCAGTGCTCAGGTTTGAGCCGGGACGGCAGTGTTAGCGCTCAGGCCTGACCCGGGACGGTAGTGTCAGCGCTCAGGCCTGACCCGGGACGGCAGTGTCAGTGCTCAGGCCTAACGAGGGACAGGACGCGAGTGTCAGCGCTCAGGCCTGACCCGGAACGGCAGTGTCAGCGCTCAGGCCTGACCTGGGACAGGACGGCAGAGTCAGTGCTCAGGCCTGACTGGGATGGCAGTGTTGGAGCTCAGGCCTGACCCAGGACAGCAGTATCAGCGCTCAGGCCTGACCCGGGACGGCAGTGTCAGCACTCAGGCCTGACCTGGCACAGGACGGCAGTGTCAGTGCTCAGGCGTGACCCGGGACGGCAGTGTCAGTGCTCAGGCCTGACCCAGGACAGGACGGCAGAGTCATCGCTCAGGCCTGACCCGGGACAGCAGTGTCAGCGCTCAGGCCTGACCCGGGACAGGACGGCAGTGTCAGCGCTCAGGCCTGACCCAGGACAGGACGGCAGTGTCAGCGCTCAGGCCTGACCAGGATGGCAGTGTCAGCATTCAGGCCTGAACCGGGACCGCATTGTCAGCGCTCAGGCCTGACCCGGGAAGGCAGTGACAGTGCTCAGGCCTGACCCGGGACAGGACGGTAGCATCAGCGCTCAGGCCTGACTGGGATGGCAGTGTTGGAGCTCAGGCCTGACCCAGGACGGCAGTGTCAGTGCTCAGGCCTGACCCGGGACAGGACGGCAGTGTCAGCACTCAGTCCTGACCCGGGACGGCAGTGTCAGCACTCAGGCCTGACCTGGGACAGGACGGCAGTGTCAGTGCTCAGGCGTGACCCGGGACAGGACGGCAGTGTCAGCGCACAGGCCTGACCCAGGACAGGACAGCAGTGTCAACGCTCAGGCCTGACCGGGATGGCAGTGTCAGCATTCAGGCCTGACCTGGGACAGGACGGCAGTGTCAGCGCTCAGGCCTGACCCAGGCAGGACTGCAGTGTCAGTGCTCAGGCCTGACCTGGGATAGCAGTGTCAGCACTCAGGCCTGACCTGGGACAGGACGGCAGAGTCAGTGCTCAGGCCTGACTGGGATGGCAGTGTTGGAGCTCAGGCGTGACCCAGGACGTTAGTGTCAGCGCTCAGGCCTGACCCGGGACAGGACGGCCGTGTCAGCGCTCAGTCCTGACCCGGGACGGCAGTGTTATCACTCAGGCCTGACCCGGGACGCCAGTGTAAGCGCTCAGGCCTGGCCTGGTTCAGGACGGCAGTGCAAGCGATCAGTCCTGACCTGCATCGGCAGTGTTAGTGCTCAGGCCTGACCCGGGACAGCAGTGTCAGCACTCAGACATGATCTGGGACAGGAAGGCAGTCTCAGTGCTCAGGCCTGACCGGGGACAGGACGTCAGTGTCAGCGCTCAGGCCAGATCAGGGACAGCAGTGTCAGCGCTCAGGCCTGTCCTGGGACAGGACAGCAGTGTCAGTGCTCAGGCCTGACCCGGGAAGGCAGTGTCAGCGCTCAGGCCTGACCCGGGACGGCAGTGTCAAAGCTCAGGCCTGACCCGGGACTGCAGTGTCAACGCTCAGGCCTGACCTGGGAAAGGAGGGTAGTTTCAGTGCTCAGGCCTGGCTAGGATTGGATGGCAGTGTCAGGGCTCAGGCCTGACCCGGGACGGTAGTGTCAGCGCTCAGGCTTGACCCGGGACGGCAATGTCAGTGCTCAGGCCTGACTAGGATAGGATGGCAGTGTCAGGGCTCAGGCCTGACCCGGGAAAGTAGTGTCAGTGCTCAGGCCTGACCTGGGACAGCAGTGTCAGTGCTCATGCCTGACCCGGGCAGGACTGCAGTGTCAGGGCTAAGGCCTGACCCAGGACAGCAGTGTCAGCGCTCAGGCCTGACCTGGGACAGGACGGCAGAGTCAGTGCTCAGGCCCGACTGGGATGGCAGTGTTGGGGCTCAGGCCTGCCAGGACGGTAGTGTCAGCGCTCAGGCCTGACCCGGGACAGGACGGCAGTGTTAGCACTCAGTCCTGACCCGGGACGGCAGTGTCAGCACTCAGGCTTGACCTGGGACATGACGGCAGTGTCAGTGCTCAGGCGTGACCCGGGACGGCAGTGTCAGCGCTCAGGCCTGACCCGGCACAGGACGGCAGTGTCAGTGCTCAGGCGTGACCCGGGACGGCAGTGTCAGTGCTCAGGCCTGACCTGGGACAAGACGGCAGAGTTAGTGCTCAGGCCTGATCGGGATGGTAGTTTCAGCGCTCTGGCCTGACCCGGGACAGGACGGCAGTGTCAGCGCACAGGCCTGACCCAGGACAGGACAGCAGTGTCAACGCTCAGGCCTGACCGGGATGGCAGTGTCAGCATTCAGGCCTGACCTGGGACAGGACGGCAGTGTCAGCGCTCAGGCCTGACCCAGGCAGGACTGCAATGTCAGTGCTCAGGCCTGACCTGGGATAGCAGTGTCAGCACTCAGGCCTGACCTGGGACAGGACGGCAGAGTCAGTGCTCAGGCCTGACTGGGATGGCAGTGTTGGAGCTCAGGCGTGACCCAGGACGTTAGTGTCAGCGCTCAGGCCTGACCCGGGACAGGACGGCCGTGTCAGCGCTCAGTCCTGACCCGGGACGGCAGTGTTATCACTCAGGCCTGACCCGGGACGCCAGTGTAAGCGCTCAGGCCTGGCCTGGTTCAGGACGGCAGTGCAAGCGATCAGTCCTGACCTGCATCAGTGCTCAGGCCTGACCCGGGACAGCAGTGTCAGCACTCAGACATGATCTGGGACAGGAAGGCAGTCTCAGTGCTCAGGCCTGACCGGGGACATACGTCAGTGTCAGCGCTCAGGCCTGACCCGGGATTGCAGTGTCAGCACTTAGGCCTGACCCGGGAAGGCAGTGTCAGCGCTCAGGCCTGACCCGGGACACGACGCCAGTGTCAGCGCTCAGACCTGATCCAGTACAGGACGGCAGTGTCAGCGCTCAGGCCTGACCCGGGACAGGACGGCAATGTCAGTGCTCAGGCCTGACCTGGGACAGGACAGCAGTGTCAGCGCTCAAGCCTAACCCGCGACGGCAGTGTCAGCGCTCAGGCCTGACCCGGGACCGGACAGCAGTGTCAGGGCTCAGGACTGACCCGGGACGGCAGTGTCAGCGCTCAGGCCTGACCCAGGACAGGACGGCAGTGTCAGGGCTCAGGACTGACCCGGGACTGCAGTGTCAGGGCGCAGGTCTACACCGGGACGGCAATGTCAGCACTCAGGCCTGACCCGGGACAGGACGGCAGTGTCAGTGCTCAGGCCTGACCTGGGACGGCAGTGTCAGCGCTCAGGCCTGACCTGGGACAGGATGGCAGAGTCAGTGCTCAGGCCTGACCGGGATGGCAGTGTCAGCGATCAGGCCTGACCCGGGAGAGGACGGCAGTGTCAGCGCTCAGTCCTAACCCGGGACAGGACGGCAGAGTCAGTGCTCAGGCCTGACCCGGGACGGCATTGTCAGCTCTGAGGCCTGACCCGGGACAGGACGGCATTGTCAGCGCTCAGGCCTGACCCAGGACGGCATTGTCAGCGCTCAGGCCTGACCTGGGACAGGACGGCAGAGTCACTGCTCAAGCCTGACCGGGATGGCATTATTGGAGCTCAGGCCTGACCCAGGACAGCAGTGTCAGCGCTCAGGCCTGACGCAGGACTGCAGTGTCAGCACTTAGGCCTGACCCGGGAAGGCAGTGTCAGCGCTGAGGCCTGACCCGGGACACGACACCAGTGTCAGTGCTCAGACCTGACCCAGTACAGGACGGAAGTGTCAGCGCTCAGGCCTGACCCGGGATTGCAGTGTCAGCACTTAGGCCTGACCCGGGAAGGCAGTGTCAGCGCTCAGGCCTGACCCGGGACACGACGCCAGTGTCAGCGCTCAGACCTGATCCAGTACAGGACGGCAGTGTCAGCGCTCAGGCCTGACCCGGGACAGGACGGCAATGTCAGTGCTCAGGCCTGACCTGGGACAGGACAGCAGTGTCAGCGCTCAAGCCTAACCCGCGACGGCAGTGTCAGCGCTCAGGCCTGACCCGGGACCGGACAGCAGTGTCAGGGCTCAGGACTGACCCGGGACGGCAGTGTCAGCGCTCAGGCCTGACCCAGGACAGGACGGCAGTGTCAGGGCTCAGGACTGACCCGGGACTGCAGTGTCAGGGCGCAGGTCTACACCGGGACGGCAATGTCAGCGCCCAGGCCTGACCCGGGACAGGACGGCAGTGTCAGTGCTCAGGCCTGACCTGGGACGGCAGTGTCAGCGCTCAGGCCTGACCTGGGACAGGATGGCAGAGTCAGTGCTCAGGCCTGACCGGGATGGCAGTGTCAGCGATCAGGCCTGACCCGGGAGAGGACGGCAGTGTCAGCGCTCAGTCCTAACCCGGGACAGGACGGCAGAGTCAGTGCTCAGGTCTGACCCGGGACAGGACGGCAGTGTCAGCGCTCAGGCCTGACCCAGGACAGGACGGCAGAGTTAGTGCTCAGGCCTGACCGGGATGGCAGTGATAGTGCTCAGGCCTGACCCAGGACGGCAGTGTCAGTGCTCAGGCCTGACTACGACAGGATGGCAGTGTCAGGCCTCAGGCCTGACCCGGGACGGTAGTGTCGCGCTCAGGCCTGACCCGGGACGGCAGTGTCAGTGCTCAGGCCTGAGGCGGGACAGTAGGCCAGTGTCAGCGCTCAGGCCTGACCCGGGACGGCATTGTCAGCTCTCATGCCTGACCCGGGACAGGACGGCATTGTCAGCGCTCAGGCCTGACCTGGGACAGGACGGCAGAGTCACTGCTCAGGCCTGACCGGGATGGCAGTATTGGAGCTCAGGCCTGACCCGGGACAGCAGTGTCAGCGCTCAGGCCTGACGCAGGACTGCAGTGTCAGCACTTAGGCCTGACCCGGGAAGGCAGTGTCAGCGCTGAGGCCTGACCCTGGACACGACACCAGTGTCAGTGCTCAGACCTGACCCAGTACAGGACGGAAGTGTCAGCGCTCAGGCCTGACCCGGGATTGCAGTGTCAGCACTTAGGCCTGACCTGGGAAGGCAGTGTCAGCGCTCAGGCCTGACCCGGGACACGACGCCAGTGTCAGTGCTCAGACCTGATCCAGTACAGGACGGCAGTGTCAGCGCTCAGGCCTGACCCGGGACAGGACGGCAATGTCAGTGCTCAGGCCTGACCTGGGACAGGACGGCAGTGTCAGCGCTCAGGCCTGACCCGGGTCTGCAGTGTCAGCGCTCAGGCCTGACCCGGGACAGGGCGGTAGTGTCAGTGCTCAGGCCTGCTGTGTCAGTGATCATGCCTGACCCGGGACAGGACGGTAGTGTCAGTGCTCAGGCCTGACCCGGGACAGGGCGGTAGTGTCAGTGCTCAGGCCTGACCCAGGACTGCTGTGTCAGTGATCATGCCTGACCCGGGACAGGAGGGTAGTGTCAGTGCTCAGGCCTGACCTGGGACAGGATGGCAGTGTCAGGGCTCAGGCCTGACCCGGGAAGGTAGTGTCAGCGCTCAGGCCTGCCCCGGGACGGCAGTGTCAGTGCTCAGGCCTGACACGGGACAGGACGACAGCCAAGATTTGGGACTGGTAGTTGCTGCACGCTCAGGTCCGAGTCTGGGGTCCGGGGTTAGCACAGGCCTGGGGTCCAATCCAGCCAGTCCTGAGTGTTTGGGTGAATGTTTCCATTTAGGCCCATGGGTGTGTGATGTCTGGGCTCCTCAATAGGGTGGGTGCGGGTTTTCAGGCAGGCCCAGGTGGAGGTAATGCCTGGGCATGCCCAGCGGGTGGGCGTGTCTAGGCCGACCTGAGCCAGTGCATTGCCTGGCCAGGCCTGAGGGCATGGGAGGGCATTTCCAGTCAGGCCCGGGGGAGAGGGCCTTTCCGGGCAGGCCTGGGGGCATGGGCAGGAGAGTTCAGGTCAGGCAGGGCGGAGGGCCTGTTCAGGCCAGATTTCGGTTTTGGGGGTCCTGATGCAAGCCTGAGAAAGAGCAGGCTGCTCCTCCAGTCCCATCAACACCCTTCTCTCCCCAACACCTCCCTCCATTTCTCCAGGCAAAGTGTCCCTTTTCTTTTCCCCTCCAGAGTTTGCCATCATCATGGACAGCTCCACTGCCCTTTTGAGAATCGTGCCATGGGACTTTTTTGAGTTGACCTGAGTGTGCAGAGGGCGCTTCGGCTTGATGTCTCATCCAGAGAGACCGTGCGGCACTCCCTCAGTACTGCACTGGAGAATTAGCCCGGATTTCTCTCTTGTCCCTGCAGTGAGACTTATTCACTAGCTCCTTCGTATAATTTGCTATCCTAAAAAGCAAATCTACCCCAGACATTTACCAGCCTTAATACTACTGCAGAGTCTGCTAGGCATATCGAAATATCCTCTTGTCTTTTTTATGACTGATGCGATAGGAATTTGCAATTGAGACCTTACACAGTTAGTGACCCAATGTCACCCACACTAACAATGGACAGTTCCAGTTCACTATTTGATGCACTGCCAGTGATCATTTATCTTGTGGAAATGATCATTCACGACATCTGACTTACTATTAGCAGCACCTCTTCACCTCAGACCTTTATCAAGCTCATGGTTAGACCACAACTAGAGTATTGTGTCCAGTTCTGGTTACCACACTTTAGGAAGGATGTGAGGGTCTTTGAAAGGGTGTGGAGATTTACCAGAATGGTTCCAGGGATGAGGGCTTTTAGCTACAAGGTTGGGTCGGAGATGCTGGGGTTGTTCTCCTTGGAGCAAAGGAGACTGAGGGGAGATTTGATAGAGGTGGACAAGATCCTGACAGGTTTAGATAAGGTAGACAAAGAGAATTTGTTCCCATTGGCTGGTGGTGGAAGGACTAGGGGGACACAGATTTAAGGTTTTGGGTGAGATACAGGAGGGGGGGATGTGAGGAAGAACTTTTTTACGCAGCGAGTGGGAATGAGCTGGAACTCGCTGCCCACGAGGGGGGTGGAAGCGGAGACGATGAATGATTTCAAAAGGGAATTGGATGGACACCTGAGCGAAATAAACTCATAGGGATAAAGGTATAGAGTGAGGGAATGGGACTGACTGGATTGCTCTACAGAGAGCCAGCATGGACCTGGTGGGCTGAATGGCTTCCTTCAGTTCTGTAAGTCCGAATGAAAGGATTTCTCCCTCTTTGCCCTCGGCCTGGTGGTCAGCAGGGCTCGTGTGGGCGCTGGAAAAAACATCGATGCTCAAGCTGATATTTTTGCTCGGTGTTTCCATTGAGACAAGTTGAAGCATTTTTAAGATGTAAGTCTGCATTTGTTGTCCGTGTTCAGTGTGAGTCGACCATTTATTTCCAAACAGTATCCCACGTTTTCCCCATAGGTTACTACAACGACACCACTTTATGTCTTTTTAAATGGTGCCAGGAGCTTTTGGGATTTTAAGGAGAGGCTAGGGAACTGATCCACCATGAACCGTTGTGTAAAGAGGGCTGGGGTGGGGGTGGGGAGCCTGGCTGGGGGAGGTGAAGGGCCTGGCGGGGAGGTTTTAGACACCGAAACTCTTTCGAGTTATCAACAGTCACAGATTGCAACTCTTTCGAGTACAATCACAGTTCTTGGTTTCCGGGAGTGAGACATGAACCCACAACCCTCTGAGTCAAAGGCGAGGGTGCTATGGACTATAGTGAACTGTGTCCTGGGACATCTCAGCCAATTGAAGAGCAGTCGTGTCAGAGAGCCGGCTCTGCTCAAAGTGGGAGGAGAGACGAGGAGGGTGAAAGGGAACAAGGAGTGTCCGCTGGATAAGGTGAGCGGGAACTCGCTGCCTACGGGGGGCAGTGGGAGCAGAGACGATGAATGATTTCAAGAAGAAATTAGATGGACACTTGAGGGAAATAAACTCGCAGGGATACGGGGATTGAGCGGGGGGGAATGGGACTGACTGGATTGACCTACAGAGAGCCAGTGTGGACTCGATGGGCTGAATGGCCTCCTTGTATCATAAATGACTGTGACAGACAAGGTCAGTTGTTTCCAAGCAAATACTAAGGCCAGACTTTTCCGTCCCCATTGGCCTCGGGCTTCATGGCGGGCGTGAGCGGACAATATGGCGGGAAGGCCAAAAATCAGTCTCATGCTGCCATGAACCCAGTTTGCGATTGTCCGCTCTGCCAGCCAATGGCGGGCCGCGCTTCCCACCATCGTACATCGGGAATGTCATTTTAATACATCTGCATCTAATTATAAGCCCAGCTCGCCAGAATCGCCCCCCTCCATGTTGGACCAATCGGGCACGTTGGCATGATTGCACGCCAACGGTACATAAACAACGTGCAACTGGTGAGCTGCACTTAGCTCAGGACTTCAAGGTTTGTTGCCTACCTTGCTTCAGTCAGCACTCGCTGTCATCAGCGCCAGGCTTCACAGGCAGCACCACATCACTTTTAGAGGGCTCAGGGGCAGGTCTCTACCTACCTGACCAGCCGTAAGGCTTTTCAACAGCTGCAGGGCAAGGTCTTGCTTGGGGAAGGGAGAGACTTGGCCTCAGGCAAGGGAAGAGGCTGCAGGACGAGGGCTGTACTGGGGAAGGAGGGTATCCCAGGGTGTGTGTGAGGGCACATGTTGATCTGTGCAAATGGCCTCAAGATGATGAGGGCTGAGGAGGCAGCCTCCAGAGGAGATGAGGCCAGATGGACATGTGAGAGTGTGTGTGAGAGAATGGGTGGTGATGTCCCTTGAGCTGGCAGTGAATGAGATGCCAGTGAATGTGTGATGGGCTTGAGTGTGTGGGTTTAGAGTGATGAGATGGTTGCCGTGCCCTGGCGGCACAGATGAGATCATTCATCCTCTCGTGTGCAGCATTGGCACTGACCACCACTGCCACTGCCTCCCAAGCCGGAGAGGTGAGATTGCTGGGCCGCCGCCGGCTAGAGTGGGGGTTGAGGACATCACGGCAGTGACCGGTCACTGAACTCCTCCTGGCTTTCAGGGCCTTGTCTTCACCTGAGCCCCGTCCTGGGCAGCAAGTATTGAGAACTGTGTGCGCGGCTGCAGTTTAGACATGGCACCCAGAGTGGGGAAGTGGTGAGGCGATGGCAGGGCGGGCGAGTCAGAGGCTGCCCTCCCACGAGACGGCACCTTTCTTGTGGCTGCATAATTAATGAGGCGGGAAGCAGACAAAATGCCACAAAAGGCCGCCATTGCAGGCTGGCGCGTAAGATGTCCTTTTTCCCACCCTCAACCGCACTTTGTGCCAATCTGGGATGATCCTGGCCTAAGAGCTCTGAGCTGGTCCAGTATCTGTTTTCTCTTTTATCAGTCTCTGCCATTTATATTTCTAGCCTTGTCATGCAGCTTGCTGTCCAACTATCTATAGGAAAACCACTGCAGGGGAAACCACTGCAGTATCAGGCCAATACATGTCATGTGTGACACTTCTTAATCCATCATTTCAAATTGTCCACTGCACCCTTGGCAGTCCCATCACTGCTGCCTCACAGGCTTGGAAGATTAAATTCTGTAAAGTGGGGCTGGCCCACTGGATTTCTTTCCCCAAAGCTGTCCCTCCACCTTCCCCTTCTTCAGAAAGCAAATCCATCTTCTTTGGCCCAAGTTTTCATTAACCCCCCCCCGCCAACTAAACTCCCCCACCCACTACTTTCCCACTTATCCGACTGAACCGGTCTGAGGAGGATGCCTCATCTTCTCAGGGTGCACGTTAACTCTGGGGCCTTTCCCACGGTCCAGTGGACCTGGTATGAAGATGGTCCCATCACCCAAGTGACAGTGTGATCCTGGAACAAAAACAGAAAATGCTGGGCAAACTCATCAGATCGAACAGCATCTGAGGAGAGGAAGAAAAAACAGAGTTAAAGTTTCGAGTCCATATGACGTCTTCATAGCTAAGGAGAAGTAAAAATGTAATGAAATTTATACTGTTCAATGTGGGGTGGGACAGGTGGAACTGGATAGAAGGCCAGCGATAGGTGGAGGCAAAGGAGAGATTGCCAAAGATGTCATAGACAAAAGGACAAAGGGGTGTTAATGATAGTGGTACTGGCCAAAGAAGGTGCTGATAGTGGCATTGAGGCCAGAAAGCAGAATGTGATGACAGCAGGACAAGGGTAAGCACTCTGGAAAGATCAATGTGAATAAGTGACAGGTGGCCCTAGTGGGGGTGGGGTGGGGGGAGGGGACAGTGGTGGGAAAATGATAGGATAAAAGGTGGGGGATAAAACAATGAATAAAAATGAAAATAAATAAAAGTAAGAATAAGTGGATAAAAAATAAAGATGAAAAAATTAAAATTAAAAAATGAAAATGAACATTGAAAAAAGGGAATAAAAAGGTGGGGGTGGAGGAGAGAGGTCATGGCTGAAGTTGTTGAACTCAATGTTCAGTCTGGAAGGCTGTAAAATGCCCAATCAGAAGATGAGGTGTTGTTAGTTTGATCCTGGGGTGCTGAAGATCTGACCGGCAGTTCGGAGCCATTCCGAATAGCACGGTGTTGGGGGCTGGGGTGCAGTGATTGCTGGTGACCTCTCTTCCGAATCCACACTCCCCCTCCTCCCGGTACCATGCACTAAGAGGGCGTTGGCAAGTATGGACTCCCATTGGATTGGGCCATGGTTATATGGCAAAGCCCTGCAATGGGTTGCTGTTGCGGCATGGCTGACCAGGAAACTCATACCGCCTGCCATCGGGCGCTCGGGAGGACTTACAGGCCGATAACCACGTTATGAATGCACCTTCCATGGCCACCATGCCCTGGAGTGGGACTTGAACCCGGAGCTTCTGGCCAGAGGTAGGGACACTACTGCAAGACCTCCTCTACACTCTTCAACAAAAGCTGAAGTAGTGGCACTGATAAAGAGTCATATGGACCCGAAATGCTAACTCTCTCCACAGACCTGCTGAGTTTTTGTAGCATTCTCTGTTTTGATTTCAGATTTCCAGCATCCGCAGTATTTTGCTTTTCTCTAAAAGTAGCTACACTGGCTTCATGGTGACACGCAGAGTCTCTCATGGCGTTCTCACTCTCCGATTGAGAATTCCACCCAGCAGCTCGTAGCTGAAACGGGAACTATTCAACATAAACCAATCCCGACGGTCACATCTCTCCTTGACCTTCTAACTACACGTCACTTCTCTCCGTTATTTGAATAATGTGGAACTGGAGCAGGGAAGCCATCTATTAAAGATATTCATCTGCCACCCTATGTAATGAAGCAACCAGATACCAGAGTGTGTGTGTGTGTGTAGGCAGTGACATAATTGCACTGCTATAAATCCCAACTGCAGTATCACATCACATGCTTAGACATGTCAGGGCTTGTTTCCTGGTATGTTTGTCATGTACTGGATGTGTCATGAGGCAGAACGCAAAAACACAGCAATTGGTTTCGGTTTCAAGGCTGAATCCTCACAAGGGGCAGGAGTCAGGCACTTAAAAATTCAAACCAGCTGCTTGGATCATCCCTCTACTTCCATCTTCTCCAATTCGCCTTTCTTCAGGAAAAACCCCTCAACCACTCACCCTTTTGGCCAGACTTACCGTCCGTCCAACTAACCTCTCCCTTTCCCAGTTTGGCACCCATTTTGGAAACAGTTGAAGTGAAGGCCCGGCCCAGCCCTGCCCTCCCAGCCAGCAAGAAGGAAAAAAAGCAAGTTTGAGATCTTTCAAATCCCAGTAAGAATCACCAACACCGGCACCGGTAACACTGCGGTTCCATTTTAAAGTGGACGAGACCAGTTCGGACACATTTTACCGGTATCCTTAATTTCCATGTTTTACTGGTTTTACCTTTGGGGAGGCAGCTCAAGATGGGCAAAAGCGATGGTTTTACCCAGGTGCTGCTCACAGTCCGGGAATAATTCCTTTTAAAAGGACCTCGCTGGGACATTATTTGACGTTAAAGACGCAATTTAAAAACAAGTTATCATTAATCTTTGCAATTTATTCTCCTGATGAAGGAATGACTAATTTGGGTTCAACTATAAACTGGTTCCTGCACCCCCTTTTTAGTTATTTAGTTATTGTCTCGTTTGCATTTCAGTCCCATGATCCTGATCTACAGACACCAGGTGCGGAGGGGGGGGTGCGGGGAGGGAGGAGGACCTCCTCTTGAATCTGCTCCCAGGCCTGGCCAAGTCGGCCATTAACAGGTCCAGGCAATGGGCGATCAAAGGGGTCATCTGACCCGACTGTTTGCCCCCCTTCCGAGGCTACGTTCGCGGCCGGGTGTCCCTGGAGAGGGAGCACGCGGTGTCTGCTGGCACCGTCGAGGCCTTCCGTGCCCGGTGGGCACCATGGGGCCTGGGGTGTTTTATCAACCCCGTTAATCACATTTTGATTTAATGTTGGTAAGTTTTCTTTGCATTTTGTCTTTTGTTTTTGCAGTTTCCCTTTACTTTGCCTTTACTTTGTCCCTGATTTTGTTAATTTAGTTTAGTTGTCTTGACTCAAAAGAGTTATAAACTGGTTCCAACCCTGGCCGACTGCACCGAGTGTTTCCTCCTCCTCCTGCTCACATATTTCTCTACCTGTGAAAACATTTTTTGCCCTTGATTTTATCGAGCTGCTTACCAACAATGGAAATTCTGAATCATCTGGAAATGCGAAAACTCAACCAATGGGAGGCCTTTAGTCTGATATTACAGGCCTGTTTAAACTGGTTTCTCCATTTTTAGACATTTATTAATCATTGACCTTTCTCTTTCATTTCTGTTGTGCTGATGATGAGGAAAGCCCCAGTAAGGACTCCACCTTGCTAAAATTGCCAAACACTCCTCAAACTCAATTGAAAAGTGAAAGCTTGGCTTTCAAGCAGGTTTCACCTCATCATTGGAAATCATTTATCAAAATTCCCTGGCTGGTTTCAAACTCAGGATCCAAGTTTAGATAACTCATTCCTCACCAGTCAAAGCTCGTTCCAGAGCATTCCCCCATTGTCTTTCATCCAGGGATATAAAGCCACAGAGTCACGCCCTCATCAGCCCTACTTCATAAATATCAGGGAGTCAGACCCCTGCTAATGCCCTCCATTACACACAAACAGACACACACAAACACACATGCTCACACGCACAAACACACACACACACACACAGAATCACACACACACATGCACACACAGACACACAAACACAAACGCACACACACAAACACATGCACACACACACACACACACAAAGAAACATACACACACATACTCACACACACACACAAATGCACAGACGCAAACACAGACACACATCCTCACAAACACACACATGCACATAAACACACACAAACACACACTCACACATAAACACAAGCACACACACAAACACACAGATGCACACACACAAACACACACTCTCACACACAAACACACGCACACATAAACACGCATACACACACAAACACATGCACACTCACACGCAAACACACACACACATACACAAACACGTGCACACACGCACAGACACACACACACAGACAAATGCACAGACACATACACACTAACACAAACACACACACAAACACACACGGACACATACACACACGCATACACACACTCACAAACATGCACACAAACACACACACACTTTCACACAGACACACGCACACATAAACATGCATACACACAAACACACACAAGCGCATGTGCACGCAGACACGCACACATAAACACAGACACACAAACACGCAGACACACACACAAACACATGCACAGATAAACACGCAGATACACACACAAACACACGCACACACACACGCATGCACACACAAATGCACAGACACTCTCTCACAGACACACAAAAACACACGTGCACACACACACAAACACATGTATGCATACGCACACACAAACACGCACACACAAACACGCACACACAAACACGCACACACAAACACGCACACACAAACACCTACACACACAAACACCTACACACACAAACACCTACACACACAAACATGCACACACACAAACACACACACAAACACACGCACAAACACACGCACACACACAAACATACACACATGCACACAAACACAGACACACAGACAAATGCACAGACACATACACACAAACACAGACACACACACTCACACACACCAACACACACAAACATACACACAAACACAGACACACACAATGTACAAACAAACACACATACACACACACACAAACCTGAACACACACACATACATACACAAACATGCACAGTCACATACACACACAAGTAAACACGCAAATGCATAGACACACACACACAAACACAGGCGTACACACATACACAAACACTAACACACACACACAAACACACATGTGCATGCACACACACACATACTCACAGACAACCACACAAACACGCATACACATGCACGTACACACGCACATACATACAAACACATGCACCCACACACACACACATGCACACAAACATACACAGATGCATACACACAACACAGGCACTCACAGACAAATGCGCAGACACACACAAACACACACATACACACTGACAAACATGCACACAAACACAGGCACACACTTTCACAAACGTACAGACACACACACAAACACATGCACACACACAAACATGCACACACACACAAACACATGCACAAACATGCATTCACACACACAAACACATGCCCACACACAAACACATGCACACAAACACAGAGACACATAGAAATACACAAACACACACACACAAACATGCACATACACACGCGCATGCACACAGTCACATACACAAACACACACACAAGTAAACACACAAATGCATAGACACACACGCATTCAAACACATGCACATACACACATGTGCACACAAACACGTGACACACACACAAATACACACACCCTCACATATGTGCATGCACATACTCACAGACAAACACACACACATGCATACAAACACACGTGCACACACAGGCACACACGCACACAAACACAGACAGACACACACACAAACACAGGCAAGCATACTCACAAATACACATTCACAAACACAGACACACACAAACATGTACACAAACATAAGCACACACACTCACTCTCATAGACAAACGCACCGACACACACACTAACACAGACACACACACAAGCACAGGCACAAACATGCGAACACACAAACACATGCACACAGATAGACACACAGAAATGCGCACATGCACAAACACATGCGCACACACAAACATACAAACACTGCACACACACAGACACACTAATGCATGTGCATGCACGCACACACACACACACAAACACGTACACACACAAACATGAACACACACATACATACACAAACATGCACACACACACAAACACATGCACAAACATGCATTCACACACACAAACACATGTCCACACACAAACACATGCACACAAACAGAGACACACACAAATACACAAACACAAACATGCACATACACACGCGCATGCACACAGTCACATACACAAACACACACACAAGTAAACACACAAATGCATAGACACACACGCATTCAAACACATGCACATACACACATGTGCACAAAAACACGTGACACACACACAAATACACACACACCCTCACATATGTGCACGCACATACTCACAGACAAACACACGCACATGCATACAAACACACGTGCACACACAGGCACACACGCACACAAACAGAGACAGACACACACACAAACACAGGCAAACATACTTACAGACAAATACACATTCACAAACACAGACACACACAAACATGTACACAAACATAAGCACACACACTCACTTTCACAAACGCACCGACACACACACTAACACAGACACACACACAAGCACAGGCACAAACACGCGAACACACAAACACATGCACACAGATAGACACACAGAAATGCACACATGCACAAACACACGCGCACATGCACAAACACATGCGCACACACAAACATACAAACACTGCACACACACAGACACACTCATGCATGTGCATGCACGCACACACACACACACAAATACGTACACACACAAACACGAACACACACACATACATACACAAACATGCACACACACACACACACGAGTGCACACATAAACATGCGCGCACACACAAACACTCTGGACCCCTCCACCCCTCGAGCTCCTTCCCCCCGGAACCCTTACCTCCCCTTAGTCCTTCCACCACCCTCTGCACCCTCCCCCACCTTGCCGGACTCCCCCTGCTTATTCCCTCCCCTTCCTGACTCCCTCAGACACCCTTACATCTTCCGCCATCCTTGCTCCTTCCCGACTCCTTCTTCCATCCTCTGACTACCTCCCCTCTCCGCACTCCTTCCTCCCCCCGGACTCCCTCCCCTCTCCGCCCTCCTTCCTCCCCACGGACTCCTTCCCCTCTCTGCCCTCCTTCCTCCCCACGGACTCCATACCCTCTCCGCACTCCTTCCTCCCCGGGGACTCCCTCCCCTCTCCGCACTCCTTCCTCCCCGGGGACTCCCTCCCCTCTCCGCACTCCTTCCTCCCCGGGGACTCCCTCCCCTCTCCGCACTCCTTCCTCCCCTTGGACTCCCTCCCCTCTCAACACTCCTTCCTCCCCCTGGGCTCCTTTCCCTCTCCACACTCCTTCCTCCCCCGGACTCCCTCCCCTTTCCCCCCCCCCCCCCCACCGGACTCCCTCCCCTCTCTGTACTCCTTCCCTTACAACCTCCACCCCCTTACATCTACCTCTCCAGTTTTCATCTTCTCCCCTGTTACCCCCTCCTCCCCCTGTATTCCCTCCCCCCTCCTTACCTTAACCCCCCCAATACCTTCATCCCCCCCTCCCAACCTCACCCTCCTGACATCTCTTCCTCTCCCAGTCGATCCTGGACCTTCCTCTTCCACCCATTCGACCATCATCCGTTGTGAGAATCAACGGTGACTTTCCACCTTCCGTGAGCTGCTTCGCAGCAGGGCCATGCCCATGAGAATCCTCCCAACATGCCATGGACGTTCCTCCAGGGTGCAGTTGTTATCGGGCTCCAGCATCTTCTGGCCCATGGATGTCCACAATGTGAGCGAGGCCCTGGCAGTAAGTCCCGACTTCTACACATCACGCTTGTCAAGACATGTTCTGCACTGGCGTGTTTTCCCGCTGATGTGGGCAGACGATCCAGCGGGGGAGGAGGGGGGGTGGGGGGTGGCGATGTGGTGGCGAGGCATAAGTCCAGCCTTATAACAATATGCTGACACATTAGAATGACGATTCCCGACTTCCGTTGGCGGGCTGCCATCGATGGGCTGAGTGGATGCTCGCAAACTGGTTTCACGATGCTGTGAAAGCGACTTTTGACCTTCGCGCCATATTGACCGCTCACGCCACCGAACACGCCTGATGCCAGCAGGCACGGAAAATCCTGGTCTTAATGTTTGCTAGGATCACGTCTGACTATTTGCCACTTGTGCTGACTCCAGCTGAAACCCCAGGCTTTGAGGACGAGTAATTAAAATACTCCCGATACACAACAGAGGCAGAAAAGCCTCCGCAAGTCAGGCAACATCTGTGGGGAAGACAATAGCTGACAAAGTGTGTTTCTTCAAACCTTCCCCTTTTTGAGGAAGGGTCTATACCTAAAAGGTTGACATATTACTGCACAGATGCTAAGAGTTGATGAGTTGATATAACAATTTTCAACATTGAGAATGAATTGTAGAGAAATATCAGCTGTAATGATGTTATTGATTCCATTTCTGCTGTGAAAGCTCAAACAGGCGTTTTCCTTTAGATACGCTGCATTCATTTTTATTTCGACGTTTAATTCCAACCCTCGTGTCACTCCTTTCTTCTCAAATATTAAAAACTAAATTTTGTTTCAAATAAAATTTCCCACTTTCACTATGTCTCTTAAAATTCGATGGATTTTCAGTCCAATTCTTACTTGTTTTAAAAAAAGTCTTTGAGAGCGCACTCACCATGCTAAAGGGGGAGAGGCAGCGGTGTAGTGGTACTGTCACTGGACTGGTAACCCTGGTTCGAATCAACAGATGGTGGGATTCAATGGCAGAATTCAATAAAAGAATGAATTAAAAGTCTAATGATGACCGTGAAACCGTTGTCAATTTTCGTGAAAAACCTGCTGTCCTCACCTGGTCTGGCCTACATGTGACTCCAGACCCACAACAATGTGACCTTAAATACTCTCTGAAATGGCCTAGCAAGCAACTCAGTTGTATCAAACCAATAAAACCAGATGGACTACCTGGCATTGACCTGGGCACTGACCTTCGCTATCGCTGGGTCAAAACCCTGGAACTCCCTCTCTACATCACACAGACTGCAGTGGCTCAAGAAGTGCAATTAGGGATCGGGCAATAAATGCTGGCCTAGCCAGCAGCACCCATAAACGTAGTGAAAATAAACACTGGGCAATGGATGAATAAACAATTGCAAAATCTGAAAGATGTGGAGGTTGTGATCGAGAATAAAGGGCTCAGGAAGAAAATAGATTGGTGAATCTTGAAAGGGGCAAAAAAATAACAAATATGATTGAGGAGGAAGGTTAAAAAGGGGGATAAGGTGTTTTCTCTCCCTGACCTGAATTCCACTTCCTGATTTTCTGAGCCAAGATCCTTTCTCACTAATGTCTTTATGTCACTCGTTATTATCAGGGCTACCCCTCCTCCTTTTCCATTCTGACTCCCTTTTTGAAATGTAGCGTTCCCTGGACTATTTATTTCTGACCCTTGGCATCTTGTAACAATGTCTCTATAATGGTGATTAGATCTAAACCATATATATCCATTTGTGCCACTAGTTCATCTATCTTATTGTGAATGCTCCGTACATTCAGATAAAGTGACTTCAATGTTATTTTTTTATTACTCTTCCCTGCATGGACCTTACTCTCTGATGCACTATTACCATTAAACTCTCTGCTCCTTCCTTTTCCACTCAGTTTGTCTTTATCTACATCAATATACTTTTCCATTGCCTCAATTTTTATCCTTGGGTTTCTAAATCTCCTTTCACCCGCACCCTCCTACATCTCTATTAGTTTAAAGCCATTTTTCCCCTGCTCTGACCATGTTTGCTGGTGCACTCTAATGTTTGTACGCTCTGTCCCTTCCTGTCACGCTCTGGTTATCATTACCCGTATGGCTACCATGCACTATAGCCTTGTCCTTCCTCTTTAACTTTCCAAATATCACCTCACATGAGCTCCCCACCCCCACCCCCCCCACCCCCCCTCCCCCCCCCACCCCCCTCCACACCCCTCCCCCCCCCACCCCCTCCCTCCTTCCCCCCCCCACCCCCCTCCACACCCCTCCCCCCCTCCCCCCCCCACCCCCTCCCCCCCCACCCCCCTCCCCCCCCACCCCCCCCCTCCCCCCCACCCCCCCCTCCTCCCCCCCCACCCCCCTCCCCCCCCACCCACCCCCCTCCCCCCCCCACCCACCCCCCTCCCCCCCCCACCCACCCCCCTCCCCCCCCCACCCACCCCCCTCCTCCCCCCCCCACCCCCCTCCCCCCCCACCCCCCTGTATTCAGTAAGTAAGTCATTCGATGGTGAAGGACATCAGAGCTGACTCGGCTCGTAGCATTCAGCTTGATGTGAACCAAACGGTTGTACCAATATTGCCCACTTGAGGGCGGCAGTGAGCACAGTTGGCAGTGTGGTTCAGAGGGAGCTGTCTGAAGGCAAATTCAATGGAATTCAGAAATTCTACGGCATTGCATTTAGAAGCAACACAAACACTGTGCAAAGCTGATCAAGGATGCAAATGCTGTAGAAATAAAAGTCAGATGCTGCCTCGGTGCTGTCGAGCGATACCAGGAAGTGTTCCCAGTTAGCTCCTGGAAGGCGACAGAGTTACTGCCTGCAGCCCAGGGGAGTGAGGGTTTTGCCTGACACTTGTTTGAAAACTTTTCTATGCATCTGTGCCTCCTTTTCACTTTGTCCCAGTGTCTTGCAACTTAATAACCCTCAGGATGAAGTCTTCTGATTGCCTCCTGTCCACAGAGATGAGGAGGGATTTTTTCTCTCAGAGGGTTGTGAGACTTTGGAACTCTCTGCCTCAAAAGGTGGTGGAGGCAGGGTCACTGAATATTTTTGAGGCCGGGGTAGATAGATTCTTATTAGGCAAGGGAATCGAAGGTTATTGGGGTTAGATGGGAACGTGGAAATCGAAACACCGGACAAATCAGCCATGATCTTGTTGAATGGCGGAGCAGGCTCGAGGGGCCAAGTGGCCTAATTCTGCTCCTATTTTGCACACTCGTATGCCCTTCAGCATCCAGTGAGAGTTTAAGGATAGAATTAAGGGGCTTTGCAGGCGAGCTGGGAACAGTGCCAGGTTCAAAAGACCCCATGGTGGGAGGGCTGAGATTCAACCACATTGTTGCCAATTCCAAGGTGATTCTCTTGAGGAGCCTCCGGCCAAGCCTGCTTGTCTATGAGTGGACCTTTACCCCCCTGATCCGTCATTACTGACGAACTGTCCTGGCTTATTGCTGGAACAAGAGCTTACATTTAGACAGCATTATTAATGGAGGAAAACATCCCAAGGAGGGGTGTTACACATCACAATTTGATATGATGTTAGGTCATGTGACCAAATTCTCAGTCAAAGAGATGGGTTTTAAGGAGCGTCTTAAAGGGGAGAGTGAGGTAGAGAGGGGGGAGAGGTGTAGGGAGGGAATTCCAGAGCTGGGGCCCAGGCAGCTGAAGGCACGGCCGCCAATGGTGGAGAGGTTAAAATCGGGGATGCGCAAGAGGCCGGAATTAGAGGAGCGCAGAGATCTCGGAGGTTTGAGGGGGCTGGAGGAGATTACCGAGATAGGGAGGAGGCCGAGTGCATGGAGGGATTTGAAAACAAGGACGAGATTTTGAAATGAAGTTGTTGCTTGACCGGGAGCCGGTGCAGGTCAGCAAGCACAGGGAGTGAAAGGGGAACGGGACTCGGTGTGAGTTACAACTCGGGCAGGAGAGTTTTGGATGACCTCAAGTTTACGGAGGGTAGAACGTGGGAGACCAGCCAGGAGCGTATCGGAATAGTGCAGTCTAGAGGTAACGAGGGCAGGGATGAGGGTTTCAGCAGCAGATGACCTGAGACAGGGCAAAGTCAGGCGATGCTATGGAGGTGGATGTGTGCAGTCTTGGTGACAGCATGGTATGTGGTTGGAAGGTCATCTCAAGGTCAAATATGACAGCAAGGGGAACCCCAAAAAAACATGAGGGCTTGAATGGGATGGAAGGGGAAGGCTAAAGTTTGAAAATTCTAAATCCTGACCCTAACCCACCTCTGACCTGCCTATTGAGAGTGACTGCCCTTGACATCAAGGCCACATTTGACCAAGTGTGGCATCAAGGAGCCCTAGCAAAACTGGAGTCAATGGGAATCAGGGGGAAAGCTCTCCACTGGTTGGAGTCATACCTGGCACAAAGAAAGATGGTTGTGGTTGTTGGAGGCCAGTCATCTCAGCTCCAGGACATCAGTGCAGGAGTTCCTCAGGGTAGTGTCCTAGGCCCAACCATCTTCAGCTGCTTCATCAATGACCTTCCTTCCATCATAAGGTCAGAAGTGGGGATGTTCGCTGATAATTGCACAATGTTCAGCACCATTCGTGACTCCTCAGATACTAAAGCAGTCCATGTCCAAATGCAGCAAGACCTGGGTAATATCCAGGCTTGGGCTGACAAGTGGCAAGTAACATTCACACCACACAAGTATCAGGCAATGACCATCTCCAACAAGAGAATCTAACCATCATCCCTTGATGTTCAATGATCTTACCATCACTGAATCCCCCACTATCAACATCCTGGGGGTTACCATTGACCAGAAACTGAACTGGACTAGCCATATATATACTGTGGCTACAAGGACAACTTAGAGGCTGGGAATTCTGCAGTGAGTAACTCACCTCCTGACTCCCTAAAGCCTGCCCACCATCTACAAGGCACAAGACAGGAGTGTGATGGAATACTCTCCACTTGCCTGGATGAGTGCAGCTCCCACAACACTCAAGAATCTTGACACTATCCAGGACAAAGCAGCCGCTTGATTGGCACCACATCCACAAACATTCACTCCCTCCACCACCGACGTACAGTGGTAGCAGTGTGTACCATCTACACGATACACTGCAGGAACTCACCAAGGCTCCTTCAACAGCAACTTCTTTAGAGTTCTTTGAGGAGGGTGGATAAAGGGGAACCAATAGATGTGGTGTATTTGGATTTCCAAAAGGCATTCGATAAGGTGCCACATAAAAGTTTACTGCAGAAGTTAAGAGCTCATGGTGTTGGGTGATATATCATCATGGGTAGATCACTGGCTAACAAGGAACCGAGAGTTGGGATAAATGGTTATTTTCAGAATAACAAACTGTAACTAGTGGAGTGCTGCAGCGATCAATGCTGCGGTCTCAACTCCTTACAATCTACATTCATGACTTGGATGAAGGGACGGACTGTATTGTAGCCATATTTGCTGATGATACAATGATAGGTAGGAACACAAGTTGTGTGGGGGACACAGAGTCTGCAAAGGGATATAGATAGGTTAAGTGAGTGGGTAAAAATTTGGCAAATGGAGTATAATGTGGGAAAATGTGAGGTTTTGGCAGGAAGAATAGAAAAGCAGAATATTATTTAAATGGGGAGAGACTGCAGAATTCTGTGGTACAGATGGATCTGGGTGTCCTAGTGCATGAATCACAAAAACTAGCATGCAGGTACAACAAGTAATTAGGAAGGTAAATGGACTGTTGGCCTTTATTGCAAGGGCAATAAAGTATAAAAGTAGCAAAGTCTTGCATCAGCTGTACAGGACACTGGTAAGACCATGCCTAAAGTACTGCGTAGAGTTTTGGTCTCCTTACTTAAGGAAGGATATACTTGCATTGGAGACAATTCAGAAAAGGTTCACTAGGCTGATTCCTGGGATGAAGGGGTTGTTTTATGAGGAAAGGTTGAACAGGTTGGGCCTATACCCATTGGAGTTTAGAAGAATGAGAGGTGATCTTATTGAAACATAAGATTCTGAGGGGGGTGTGACAGAGTGGATGCAGAGAGCATGTTTCCCCTTGTGGGGAATCTAGAACCAGAGGTCACAGTTTAAATATAATGGGTCGCCCATTTAAGACTGAGATGAGGAAATTTTTTTTTCTCTCAGAGGGTTGTTAGTCTGTGGAATTCTCTTGCCCAGAGAGCAGTGGAGGCTGGGTCATTGAATATATTGAAGGCTGAGTTAGACAGATTTTTGATTGACAAGGGGATCAAGCATTATGCGGGGGGCGGGGGTGGGGGCGCGAGTGGGGGCACAAGGGCAGACAGGAAAGTGGAGTTAAGGCCACAGTCAGATCAGGCATGATTGTATTGAAAGGCAGAGCAGGCTCGAGGGGCCGAATGGCCTACTTACTAGAAAGAAGAATTAGGAGCAGGAGTACAACTGCCACAACACTTCCCTACTTTTATATTCCATTCCCCTGGTAATAAACAACAGATCAGGCATGATTGTATTGAATGGCAGAGCAGGCTCAAGGGGCTGAATGGCCTACTCACTAGAAAGAAGAATTAGGAGCAGGAGTATAACTGCCACAACACTTCCCTACTTTTATATTCCATTCCCCTGGTAATAAACAACAACATTCCAATTGCGTTCCTAATCACTTGCTGTACCTGCATACTAACTTCTTGTGACAAGGACACCCAGATCCCTCTGTACCATAGAGTTCTGCAGTCTCTCTCCATTTAAATAATATATTGCTTTTCTATTTTTTCTGCCAAAATGGAGTTCACATTTTCCCACATTATACTCCATCGGCAAAATTTTTGACCACTCACTTGCTCTATCTAAATACCTCTGTAGACTCTTCATATCCTCTTGACAACTTACTTTCCTACCTATCTTTGTGTCATCAACAAATTTGCCCAACTTATTGATATAGATTGTAAATAATTGTGCACTGATAGCACTGATCCCTATGACACTCCACTGGTGTCAGCTTGCCAACCTGAAAATGACCCATTTATTCTTACTCTCAGCTTCCTGTTAGCTAACCAATCCTCTCTCCATGCTAAAATGTTACCCTCTGCACCATGAGCTCTTAGTTTATGTAATAAGTTTTAATGTGGCACTTTATCAAATGCCTTATGGAAATCCAAGTACACCACATCTACAGGTTCCCTCTTATCCACCTTGTTCTTGTTACTTTCTCAAAGAACTTGAATAAATTAGTCAAACATGAGTTCCCTTTCACAAAACCATGTTGACTCTGCCTGACTGTATAATGAGTTTCTAAGTGCCCCCCTATTGCCTCCTTAATAATGGATTCCAGCATTTTCCCTGTGACAGGTGTTAAGCTAACTGGCCTACAGTTTCCTGCTTCCTGTCTCACTCCTTTCCTGAATAGAGGTGTTACATTAGCAATTTTCCCATCCACTGGGACCTTTCCAGAATCTCGGGAATTTTGGAAGATCACAACCAATGCATCTACTATCCCTGCAGCCACTTATTTTAAGACCTTTAGTTCTAATAGTTTCCCCAGTACATTTTCCCCAGTGATTCTGATTGTTTTCAGCTCCTCCCTCACTTTTACCTCTTGCTTTTCAAGTATTCTTGGGCTGTTTTTTGTGCCTTCTACAGTGATGACAGACACAAAACATTCCTCTTTTCCTTTTCAAACATTTGTAGAAACTCTTACGATCCGTGTGTTTCTATTTCAAGCGAGCTTTCTCTCATAGTCTAATTTCTCCTCCCTTGGTATTTACTCCTCCTCATTCTTAATGATCTTACTCTGGTTCTTTGCCCTTATATTCCTTTCAGGAGGTAGCCTGCAGTTTGTGTCGACACCTGCTGCATTAAAAACTGGCAGCACTTATTTTCCGAAACAAATTTCAGCCAAATGAACTCTTTCCCTGATTATACATCCTATCCCCGCATTGGCTAATTAATCTGGCGATCAGTTAGAATGCACCAAATTAAAAATAAACGCTAGAAAGTGATCACTTGCAAAACTGGGTCACTTGTCCACACAACACAGATTGGGGTTTTGGAGCCATTGACTGAGACACCAGTAGGTGCCCTACCTGACTGCAGTGATTCAGTTCATGGTCGCCAGGAAGCCCAGGTGTTTCTACATTAAAACATGTTCTTGTTTAAGTGGCGATGTTTGCTGCCAGCGCCACACACGTGCAGTTCTCGCATTTCAAGCGCTCGGTAGATTGACAGCCACGACAGCTGAGATAGAATATTTATGATTTCTCACGACAAAGTGAATGGGGATTCCTGCTCCTGCCGACATTCAAACCTCCACCTAACACGCATGCAGCCCGCGCGCGCTGTGGTCTGAGTAAAGAAAACAAACGGTATCTGTCTACGGTTAACGGCAGGATTTTCAGCTCGGCGAGCGGGCGCACGCCCGACGTGCGCCAGCGTCAGATAGATAGCGCGCGACGACGTCGGGCGAGCGTCCCAGCGTCACCGCGCGCTCGCGCCATGCTGTGGTCGGCCGGCGCATGCGGGAGTCGGCAGCGCGCCCGCCGCCCGCCCGCCCACGACCCAGAGGGTCGCTAAGCCCATTAATCAATGAGTGAAAGTGAAACCTTACGGTTGGCGGACGGGCCAATAGGGCCAAGCGGCCTTTGCACTTTTTTGCGAAGCCTCATCCATGGGGCGGGATGAGGTCTCCAGCAGTGATTTTTTAAAAAAAAAATTAGATCTTTCAGAACTCATTTTTAACATGTCCCTGAAATCTTCATTTCCTTCAGCCTCTGTGCCTTCAGGGAGCTTTCACTGACCGCTCCCTCCGCGCACACGCGCACACTTCAGCGCTCGCGCTCCTCTCACCCCCCCCCCCCCCGCAGCACTGAGGTTATCAGCGCGCGTTTCACGCTGGCTGGCCGTTAATTGGCGTCCAAAACAAAAACAGAATTACCTGGAAAAACTCAGCAGGTCTGGCAGCATCGGTGGAGAAGAAATCAGTTGACGTTTGGACTCGAAACGTCAACTGATTTCTTCTCCACCGATGCTGCCAGACCTGCTGAGTTTTTCCAGGTAATTCTGTTTTTGTTTTGGATTTCCAGCATCCGCAGTAGCTTTTAGCTTTTTGTTAATTGGCGTGAATGGCCTCCTCGATAATGGTGCCGATTGGGTCACAGAACCCAAGGTTACACAAAGGGAGCGCGATGATGCGTCAATGTTGAAAATGGCGTCAGCACGGCGGTGATGAGAAACCACTCGAAAGCGGAAAACGCGACTTAAATCGGGGGAGGGGGTGGGGAAATGGACCGAAAACACAAACAACATCAAAATAAAACAATCTAAAGTGGAATGACTTAAAGCAAGGACTTACTGGGCTCGGTGTATAAGTCGACCCACTCTCTTAGCCACAACATGCCACACTCACATTAGTAGTCAGCCTCCGTGCTAAACAAGGTAGATTTTAAACAGACCTTCCAACTCAAGACTGGGCATCCATGAGGCGCTGTGGGCCATCAGCAGCAGCAGAATTGTACTTGAACACAATCTGTAACCTCATGGCCTGGTATATCCCCCACTCTACCATTACCATCAAGCCAGGGGAATCAACCCTGGTTCAATGAAGAGTGTAGGAGGGCCAGGAGCAGCACCAGGCATACCTAAAAATGAGGTGTCAACCTGGTGAAGCTACAACACAGGACTACTTGTGTGCCTTAAGCAGCAAGTGATAGATAGAGCTAAGCAATCCCACAACCAATGGATCAGAGCTAAGTTCTGCAGCCCTGCCACATCCAGTTGTGAAAGCTGGTGGACAATTAAACAACTCACTGGAGGAGGAGGCTCCACAAATATCCCCATCCTCAATGATGGGGAAGCCCAACACATCAGTGCAAAAGATAAGGCTGAAGCATTTGCAAAAATCTTCAGTCAGAAGTGCCAAGTGGATGATCCATCTTGGCATCCTCCAGAGGTCCCCAGCATCACAGATGCCAGTCTTCAGCCAATTCTATTTACTCCATGTGATATCAAGAAGTGGCTGAAGGCACTAGATACTGCAAAGACTATGGGCCCTGACAATATTCCGGCAATAGTACTGTAGACTTGTGCTCTAGAACTTGCCACACCCCTAGCCAAGCTGTTCCAGTGCAGCTACAACACTGGCATCTACCCAGCAATGTGGAAAATTGCCCAGGTATGTCCTGTACACAAAAAGCAGGACAAATCCAACCCGGCCAATTACCGCCCCATCAGTCTACTCTGTTATCAGTAAAGTGATGGAAGGGGTCATCAACAGTGCTATCAAGCGTCACTTGCTTAGCAATAACCTGCTCACTGATGCCCAGATTGGGTTCTGCCAGGTCCACTCAGTCCCTGACCTCATTACAGCCTTGGTTCAAACATGGACAAAAGAGCTGAACTCCTGAGGTGAGAATGACTGACCTTGACATCAAGGCTGTATTTGACCAAGTGTGGCATCGAGGAGCCCTAGCAAAACTGGAATCAATGGGAATAAGGGGGGAAACTCTCCGCTGTTTGGAATCATACCCAGCACAAAGGAAGATGGTTGTGGTTGTTGGAGGTCAGTCATCTCAACTCCAGGACATCACTGCAGGAGTTCCTCAGGGTAGTGCCCTCAGCCCAACCACCTTCAGCTGCTTCATCAATGACCTTCCTTCCATCATAAGGTCAGAAGTGGGGATGTTCGCTGATGATTGCACAATGTTCAGCACCATTCACGACTCCTCAGATACTGAAGCAGTCCACGTCCAATGCAGCAAGACCTGGACAATATCCAGGCTTGGGCTGACAAGTAGCAAGTAACATTTGTGCCACACAAGTGTCAGACAATGACTATCTCCAACAAGAGAGAATTTAACCATCGCCCCTTGACATTCAATGGCGTTACCATCACTGAATCCCCCACTATCAACATCCTGGGAGTTACCATTGACCAGACACTGAACTGGACTAGCCATATAAATACTGTGGCTATAAGAGCAGGTCGGTGGTTATGAATCCTGCAGTGAGTAACTCACCTCCTGACTCCCCAAAGCCTGTCCACCACCTACAAGGCACAACCCAGGAGTGTGATGGAATACTCCCCACTTGCCTGGATGAGTGCAGCTCCCACAACACTGAAGAAGCTTGACATCATCCAGGACAATTCTGCCCGCACTTGATTGGCACCACATCCATAAACATTCACTCCCTCCACCACCAATGCGCAGTAGCAGCAGTGAGTACCATCTACAAGATGCACTGCAGAATTCACCAAGGCTCCTTAGACAGCACCTTCCAAACCCACGACCACTACCACCTGGAAGGACAAAGGCAGCAGATACATGGGTACGCCACCATCTGCAAGTTCCCCTCCAAGCCACTCGTCATCCTGACTTGGAAATATATCACCGTTCCTTCACTGTCACTGGGTCAAAATCTTGGAACTCCCTCCCTAACAGCACTGTGGGTGTATCTACACCACATGGACTGCAGCGGTTCAAGAAGGCAGCTCACCATCACCTTCTCAATGGGTAACTAGGGCTGACCCAGCCAGTGAAGCCCACATCGCGTGAATTAATCAAAAAAATCCTTCTATCAATATTTACTTACGGGTACCTTGTAACTGGGAACAAAGGATCGATACAGGCTGTGTTGCTAAGATGCGTGCAAATTTAAGACGTGCCCACTCTTTGTGCGGCTGCTGACGACATTTCAAAATGGCGACCACCCTTTTTACTTTCCAACTTGACATACGAGTCGACCCCTGACTTTGGAGAGATTGTCCGAGGCTTCGGCGAATGGCTTGTGCGCTGACACCTCCGGTCGTTGGTAATTTTCTGCATATTTTCTCCCTGCAGCTGTAACTGTTCTGTTTATTTGCACGGTGATAATTTGATTTCAGGAGGGAACATTTATTAATAATAATATGCATTTGTACAGCACCATTCACGGCCCCAGGGCACCCCGAAAAACTTTACAGTCAGTGAGGTGTTTTTGAAGTGTAGTCACTGTTGCAATGTTGGAAACGCGGCAACTAATTTGCGCACAGCAAGATCCCGCAAATGACCAGCCGGTTTATTTTAGTGATGTTGACTGACTGGGAGAGCTTCGCCGCTCTTCTTCAAAACAGCGCCATGGAACCTTTTGCGTCCCCCTGACAGGCCCTCAGTTTAATGCCTGATCCGAAAGCCAACACCTCTGGCAGTGCAGCACCGCCTTCAGTACTGCATTGGGAGTGTCAGCCTTGATTCCTGTGCTCAAGCTAGCAAAGCGTTACATGGTCGGGCACTTCTCCATTTCCTACATTCCTGTCACCGTCGCACAGAATGGTGTCCAAGATACCTCAGTCTGCTAGGAACCTAGAAACAAATTAATTGCAGCGAAAAGTAGGTGAGCAGCACTCTGGTATTTCAAGTGGCTTAAGTGCACGTTAATATTTTATACGCCCTCTGTTTGACCAGCTCCGTGTTATAAATATTTGTGACAGACTTTATTCTGAAAGTGCACAGTGTTATAAAGTGTAAATTGAAATTTGTCTAATTGCTTTAACCTTTCAGTGACTGAACATTTCTTTTTCACTAGTGTGCTTTGTTTTTAAGCACAAAGTTTCAAATATCCTTGATGGATATTTCAAATAAGCTCCATAAATGACTTACAAAAATATCCAGTGTTTTTTAAGCTTGCCAATGGTGACTATCCAAAAGATAATAAATGTCTGTGAAATAGTAAAAATGTTATGTATAAAGCTGACAGTAAATCTAGCTTTTGACTCTCTTTCTGTGTCCCCGTGTTTGAGAGAGCAGTCTATTCCAGGATCTACCACAAGAGGCAGCACTGTTGGCTGTCCTGGGGCCCAGATTCATCCCTCAGCCAACTTCACTCAGCACATTGCTGTAGGCAAACTGGCTGCTGTGTTTCGACGTTACAGCAATATTTCGTTGGCTGTGAAACACTTTGGGATGTCCATCAACACTATATCAATGCAAACCCTTTCTCCCCTAGGGAACATCCAGTCTAGTCCTCCTAATACTTTCAGAATAAGGAGACCCCCATTGAAGACAGAGATGAGGAGGAATTTCTTCTCTCAGAGGGTCGTTAGTCTGTGGAATTCTCTGCCCCAGAGGGGCTGGCTCATTGAATATATTCAAGGCTGAGTTAGACATAACTTTGATCGACAAAGGGGTCAAGGGTTATGGGGAGCGGGCAGGAAAGTGGAGTTGAGACCACGATCAGATCAGCCATGATCTTAATGACTGATGGAGCGGGCTGGAGGGGCTGAATGGCCTACTCTTGCTCCTAAGTCTTATGCTCCTACCTGAGAGGTCATGCTTTGTATGTGTGCACAGTTCCAGGGAATAAGCTCTGAACTCTGGCCTTACTTGTTCTAAACTCCAAAAATGTCTTTCTCCCAGTCTCTCTAGCTCTCTACACTTACACTGTGCTAAAACAAGGGTCACTACACTGCTGTAAGCCATTCTTTGCCTGGTCCAGAAATCTAAGAAATTCCTGGGTGCTCCAATCTACCTCTTTACTCCACCCTTCAATAGTACCAGCCGTTACAGATTTTCCCTCGGCACATCTCCACCTGCCATATTTGTGCTTCTTTGGCCACGTGGATGTTAAATGCCACCTTTTTCACCTCCTTCATTTTCCCTTACTCGCTCCACAAGCAGGCTACCCTGCTCCCATCATTCCTGTGCCCTTACCCCACCATGAGTCGTCTGCCCCACTGAAAATCCTCCAAGGAGTTCCCCTCCAAGCCGCTCACCATCCTGACTTGGAAATATATTGCCGTTCCTTCACTGTCGCTGAGTCAAAATCCCTAACTCCCTCCCTAACAGCACTGTGGGTGTACCTACACCACATGGACTGCAGCGGTTCAAGAAGGCGACTCACTACTACCTTCTCAAGGGCAATTAGGGATGGGCAACAAAATGCTGGCCCAGCCAGCGATACTTACATCTCATAAACAAATAAAAAGAAATGAAACACATGCCAGCAGGGACTCAGTGGGCCGAATGACCTCCTCCTGTGCCATAATGACTCGTGTCTAAAACACAGGTTCGGCCTCAGCTGGAGTATTGCGTCCAGTTCTGGTCGCTGCACTTTAGGAAAGATCTGAAGGCATTAGAGAGGGCACAGAAAAGATTCACAAGAATGGTTCCAGGGATGAGGAGCTTCAGTGATGTAGATTATGTAGATAGGTTGGAGAGGTTGGGACAGTTCTCCTTGGAGAAGAGAAGGTTGAGAGGGGATTTGGTAGAGGTGTTCAAAATCATGAGGGGTCTGGACAGAGTAGATAAGGAGGGACTGTTCCCATTGGCGGAAGGATCGAGAACCAGAGGGCCCAGACTTAAAATGATTGGTTAAAGAAGTAATGGAGACATGAGGAGAAACCTTTTCGCGCAGCGAGTGGTTAGGATCTGGAATGCGCTGCCTGAGAGTGTGGAGAAGGCAGGTTCAATCTAAGCCTTCAAGAGGGAGTTGTTATCTAAAAGGAAGAATGTGCAGGGTTACAGGGAGATGGCGGGGGAATGGCACTGGGTGCATTGCTCACTCATAGAGCCGCCTCAGACATGATGGGCCGAATGGCTTCCTCCTGTGCTGTACCCATTCTGTGACTCTGTGAAGCTCTATGGCTTGCTCATGCCCTGACCTCGAGCAGTCTCTTCACTGTGTCACGATTCACTGGGGATAGTGCACTGTAATATCAAACCCCACTATTCCCTGAGCCGCGACAAATGTGAAAAGTTTGACCAAACTTCCAGATTGCCCCAATTCTACCGAACTGTTTAATTTAGCTTAAAAGAATACGAGCACCAGGTTTGTAAACTTAATAAGTAAGTAACTGTTTATTAAACAAATTGTCTTTAACTAGAGGCAAAAGAAAGAAATATGAACTGCTAAATTCTAACTCAATAACTTAAACTCCACCCATTTCTTAAATCCCTATACACACACATACAAGGCACACAAAAACATGGCTTTTAAGGATGGGATAAAACAGCTCAATAGCACCAAATCTGGAGTACAGGATTCGATGGGTTGATTTTGATCCATTTTCCAAATTTCTTTCAGTTCTTGTTGATGACATGAGGTCGCCTTCCAGCACTTTCAGTCTTTAGTTCACTGGTTGAGAACTTGCTTTGCAATGCTTCTAACAGTGATTCTCCCCTTTTGCCTCTTGGCTGGGGTTTCTTCTGAGAGAGAGAAGGCTATAGAGATATGAGGAAAAGAGCTTTTAGATGTTTTCTCTTTGCAGGTCAGGAGCTTTCTGCTGCACGCTGCTACCACACAAAACCCTGGTCACCTGGTCAAGAGCCAATTAAAACACTGTTGTCAGGCAGCTCACTTGGTCCAGGACTCCTTTCTGGCACCATCCTGTCTTTCATGGCACACTCTGTTCCAGGACTGCAAAATTGTATATATCTCTCATCCTGTTCCAGTGGATATGTCTTTCAAACTGCAGCCATTGTAATTTTACTCCACAGTCCAACAGAAATAAAAAGATATGTTCCTTACAGCTGCCTGAAGAGTCTTCAGTCAGTCAAACCTTTCCCCTTTCCCCAAAGCTTTCCATGATGTAGGAGCGGTACTGTGTACGGTGCTGGTCTCCTTATTTGAGGAAGGATGTAAATGCATTAGGAGCAGTTCAGAGAAGGTTTACTTAACTAACACCAGGAATGGGCAGGTTGTCTCCTGAGGAAAGGTTGGACAGGCTAGGCTTGTATCTGCTGAAGTTTAGAAGAGTAAAAGGCAACTTGACTGAAACAGATAAGATCCTGAGGGGTCTTGACAGGGTGGATGTGGAGAGGATAATCCCTCTTATGGGAGAATCTAGAACTAGGGGTCACTGTGTAAAAATAAGGGGTCGCCCATTTAGGAAAGAGGTGAGGTGAAATTTTCTCTCTCAGAGGGCAGTGAGTCTTTGGAACTCTCTTCCTCAAAAGGTGGTAGAAGCAGAGCCTTTGAATATTTTTAAGTCAGAGTGAGATAGATTCTTGATTAGCAAGGGGGTGAAAGGTTATCGGGGGTAGGCAGGAAGGTGGGGTTGAGGTTACAATCAGATCAGCCATGATCTTATTGAATGGTGGAGCAGGCTTGAGGGGCCGAATGGCCTACTCCTGCTCCTAATGTGTATGGTTGGATGTTCTTAAATAAGGAGGCCAAAACTGTATGCTCGCATGTAAGCAGAAGTGTGCAAAGAAATGTTTTTGAAAGACACAGGGCAGGATTTTCCATACCCGCCCACAGCTGGCATCTTCTGGTCCCGTTGCAAGTCAATGGATTTCTGGCTGGGGGACCACCTCACCTTTAGCGGGTCCCACCCACAACGGGGCCGGAAAATCCTGGCCACAGTGTTTTCCATGTCCCGCTGCCTTTGCTCCGGGGTTTCAGTGCCCTGTGGAACAATTCCTGGAGACTCCTGCAGGGTTGGCAACCCCAACCCAGCCCCTGGCTCCCAGGCCTCGGTGGTTCTTCACCTTGTTGGCAATGCTCCTACTGCGAGCTTGAAACTCAACGCTGCCCCGCCAAAATCCCTTCAGTATTACCGTTCGCTTCATTCACTTTCCGCCTCATTTTGAGCCGGGCGCTGCAGTGGAAGCTGGGACATCCACCACTAAAATCACAACAGAGCCCGCAAGCGATCTCCTAGAGTCCAAGCTCTGTGTGATGCCCGGTGCCATGGTGGTGAGGGGAAACCTCTGTGCCCCCTGAGAGGAACGGGTGGTTGCTGAGTCATGCCTGGCAATGCACCCCGGCACCTCGATGTGCCCTCTCCTGAGTGTTCTCCTGTCTGCTGCCCCTTGAGGCCCTCGCCTGAGTTCCCTGTGGCAGATGCATCTGTGACTTTGCCCTCGGGTGAACTGGCACACGCGCTACCCTTTACCCGCCCCTGCCTTGGCTGCAGTCCCCTCGTGCTCGGTGACTCGGTGCTGACCCTGGCTCTGCGCTAGCCTGTAAAGGATGTCAGTTACTGAGCTGGTGCCAAATCGAGAGATGGCACTTCCTCATCGGTGTTGTGCCATCATCTCTCTCTCTCTCTCTTCTTCCTGCCGTGGCTGGGCAGCTGGTGATTCTTTGGGGATCGGAAAGCTGGGCAGCTGGGGTTGAAATGGAAAAGCAACAAGTCCAAGAACACCACCTGCAGCTGGCACCACTTGCCTGTTGGCAGTGTGAAGGGTGCGGTGGGAATTGAGGGGCAGCATGGGGCAGTAACATTCTGTCCTCTTTAACATTCTCTGTGCTGCCAGTTGCAATGTGCTCCGCCGAAGCCAGCTACATGCTGCGGAGGGATGTGGAAGCAGTGAGAGGTGCTCACTGTGAGGCTGGCAGCATTGCTGGGCATTTGAAAGTGAGTTGGAGTCCCTGAATGTTAGACCTGATTCCTGTGTACCGGCAACTACTGATGCATTGAGTGGCATGAGAGGCTAGTGGAGGGATGGGAAGCAGATGTCCGGTGGAGATACATGCGCTGACCTTGACTACCCATGTCAGGTCATTGAACTTCTTCTGGCACTGCTGCCAGATTCTGGGAATTCACTTTCCTAGCTGCCTGCTCCCATTCCCTTCAGAGGGGAGTCATCGGGGGCCTCTTGGTGCCCACGGAAACACAGACTCTGCCCTATCAAACTCAGTGACATATCTGCAGCCTCCCTCCCACTGCCCTTGTGGCCCACTTGACGTTGTTTCCGGTTGCAGTTGAAGTGGTCAGCACAGGCTCCCCTTAAGTGGGACAGGCTGCCTTTAAGAGGGGCAGACGAACTGTAACACATGCTAGCCTCACCGGGGGGCAGGGGGTGGGGGTTGTGGGGAACAGCCCCACTCGTGTCCCGCCCAGCCAGGCAATCATTCAGCTGCGGAGGTTGCACAAAGCTGGTGTACTCTCTACCTGAATGGGAGCGGGCAGGTTGCGAATCATGACTACACCAATAACACCGCTCCCCACCCTCACCTCCCACCCCCAGCCACCCCCCCAGCCCCTAACACCCTGGGCCTGAAAATGGGAACTAACAAATTTTTAACCCCTTGTGCCTAAAAGTAAAGCTTCAGTTTGAACAGACTCTTCAGAGGGCTGCAAACAGAGGGCATCAAGGTTAAATATCCTACACCCCCCCCATGCCAAGACGTCCTCTTGACTGGTTACTCTAAGCAATACTCAGTCCTTAACTTTGGATGAAGGAATGCAGGGGCTATTCTCGTCCAGAGTGTGCTTGATGGGCTGGAATTTTAACTCGTTCTTCCACACCTCAGTGATCATTCTCATGCTGGAGAGAGAAGGGTAGAGTCGAGACATGTGCATCGGGCGAGCTCACCATTGTGGCAAAGGTGGCACAGATTCTGAAAGGGGAAGTGAATAATTCAAGAGCCTCAGCCGTGAGTTGCCAAGGTACCAGAGGGAGAGAGAAGCAGAGGTTACGAGCTCTAAAAGTAACAAGATCGACCTTCCCCGAGACTGTCTCAAGAGTGTACTGTCTTTTAGAATCCCACTTCCTTTTGAGTCAAACTGTCACGTCTTGATTAAACATTGGAACTTCACCTCTATTTGTGAAATATTATCAGAAATCGCTGAAAACAGAAACATTTGTTTGTTGAAGCTTTTCGTCTTGCACTCATCAGGACAATTCTCAGTAAAATACTAATGTCGATACGTCGTTCCCCCTGACATTGGTATTCTCGCAAATTGGCCTGATGAGTGCAAGACGAAAAGCTTCGACAAAAAAAGTCTCTTTTTCTCAGCAGTGCTCAAATTCTGTACGCCCAAACAACTAATATCAGAAACGCTGCTGAGTTTGAAAGGAAAAGCATTCCTGCCAGGGGTGGGCTGTGAGACTTGGATCTGCAAGTTTTGGCACCACCAGCGAGGGAAGAGATGGCGGGATAGGAGGCGGTTTCTGTTCCGAGCGCGTTACAGTGAATGGCAGTAGCATGTGAGTCCCATGCATATGCGCTGGCAGAACACAGCGGGGTAAGACTGTGATGCCAGTCAGCATTGAACGCTGGCTGCCCTTAAATGGGACCCTTAAGAGGGGCAGATGAACTGTAACACATGCTAGCCTCACCGGTGGGGGGGGCGCGGGCGGGGGACCTTGCCAGTCCTGTTGATGCCCTGCTCTCAAACAGGCACAGTGCCACCCAGCCTCCCCCCCAACCCATTCCCCCCGAGCTGCACCTTAACGGGGGTGGGGTGGAGCAGAGAGGTGTAGCTGTTTGCAAAGAGGGAGGGCTTTGAGGGCAATTCGCCCACCTGAACCTTGGCCAGTGTCTGCAGGTGGCTGCACTTGGCCAAGGAGGTGGTCACACAACCGTGCCACCTCCTCAATATAGGCTAGCAGCCATAAGGTAGGGCGAATATGGTGCTGCCAGTGGCTGTCAAGGTCACCAGAGCCCTCAATTTATACGCCTCGGGTACTTCCTAAACTGGAATCAGCACAGCTCACTGCATCAGAAATGTCACTGAGGCCCTGTATGCCATGAGATGGGTCTTCTCTCTAAGCATGGGGAGTGGGCATGGGCCTTTTCCAGGATAGCGGGACCCCCAGTAGCACAGGGAGCCAGCAACTGCACACACACATTTTTACAGGTGCCACCCTGCAACAGGGAGCAGTACCAGAGCCTCAAAGTTTTCCACACACTGCCCCCTTACACCTTAGGGTTAGTGTGTGACCACGTCCAGCGTTGGTGAATGCCCGGTATCCTGGCAGCAGATTTGAGGCTTTCATCCTGCCTTCTGCCAACCACCATGTCGAGCCTCCTGCACTGAGGGCCTACACTGCTGCATCTGAGACCCTCCGAGTCCCCTCTCTGCTCCATTGCTCTCGTTTCCCCCCCCCTCCTCCTCAGCTGGCTCCCTGTGCCACTGGGAGTCCCACTGCAAGAAACTCAACGGAGGTTGCCAATGCCGCTGAATGTATCGTCACCCAATACCTGCTTGCTACCCATCGGAAACCCTGCAATAATTCCCATCTCCTGTGGCGCTGAGCACGGCAGTCTGACACTCTCCCCAAACTTGGGGATTGGCACCTCCCCTTTAAGAGGTGCATGTTGCCTTCAAGGATTTTTTTTAATACCCTTTCATTGGATGCAGGTGTCACTGGCAAGGTGTTGTCCATCCCTAATTGACCTTTGAACTGAGTCGGCAGTTAAGAGTCAACCACCTTGCTGTGAGTCTGGAATCACATGTAGGCCAGACCAGGTAAGGACAGCGATTTCCTCCCCTAAAGGGCATTAGTGAACCAGATGGGTTTTTAATAACAATTGATGTCATGATCACCATGACTGAAACTAGCTTTGTAATTCCAGAGATAAAAACAAAAAACTACTGCGGATGCTGGAAATCCAAAACAAAAACAGAATTACCTGGAAAAACTCAGCAGGTCTGGCAGCATCGGCGGAGAAGAAAAGAGTTGACGTTTCGAGTCCTCATGACCCTTCGGCAGAACTGAGTAAAGTTAGGAGAGGGGTGAAATATAAGCTGGTTTAAGGTGGGGGAGGGGGAGAGAAGTTGGGGGGGGGTGGTTGTAGGGACAAGCAAGCAGTGATAGGAGCAGATAATCAAAAGATGTCACAGACAAAAGGAACAAAGAGGTGTTGAAGGTGGTGATATTATCTAAGAATATGTGCTAATTAAGAATGGATGGCAGGATACTCAAGGTACAGCTCTAGTGGGGGTGGAGTGGAAAGACTGACAGGGTATTACAGTTGTAGATTTAAAAATAATGGAAATAGGTGGGAAAAGAAAAATCTATATAAATTATTGGAAAAAACAAAAGGGAGGGGGAAGAAACGGAAAGGGGGTGGGGATGGGGGAGGGAGTTTAAGATCTAAAGTTGTTGAATTCAATATTCAGCCCAGAAGGCTGTAAAGTGCCTAGTCGGAAGATGAGGTGCTGTTCTTCCAGTTTGCGTTGGGCTTCACTGGAAATGTGCAGCAAGCCAAGGACAGACATGTGGGCAAGAGAGCAGGGTGGAGTGTTAAAATGGCAAGCGACAGGGAGGTTTGGGTCTTTCTTGCGGACAGACCACAGGTGTTCTGCAAAGCAGTCGCCTAGTTTGCGTTTGGTCTCTCCAATGTAGAGGAGACCGCATTGGGAGCAACGAATGCAGTAGACTAAGTTAGGGGAAATGCAAGTGAAATGCTGCTTCACTTGAAAGGAGTGTTTGGGCCCTTGGACGGTAAGGAGAGAGGAAGTGAAGGGGCAGCTGTTGCATCTTCTGCGTAGCATGGGGAGGTGCCATAGGTGGGGGTTGACGAGTAGGGGGTGATGGAAGAGTGGACCAGGGTGTCCCGGAGGGAACGATCCCTACAGAATGCCGCCAGGGGGGATGAAGGGAAGATGTGTTTGGTGGTGGCATCATGCTGGAGTTGGCAGAAATGGCGGAGGATGATCCTTTGAATGCGGAGGTTGGTGGGATGATAAGTGAGGACAAGGGGGACCCTATCATGTTTCTGGGAGGGAGGAGAAGGCGTGAGGGCGGATGCGTGGGAGATGGGCCGGACACGGTTGAGGGCCCTGTCAATGACTGTGGGTGGAAAACCTCGGTTAAGGAAGAAGGAGGACATGTCAGAGGAACTATTTTTGAAGGTAGCATCATCAGAACAGATCCGAAGGAGGCGAAGGAACTGAGAGAATGGGATGGAGTCCTTACAGGAAGCGGGGTGTGAGGAGCTGTAGTCGAGATAGCTGTGGGAGTCGGTAGGCTTGTAATGGATATTGGTGGACAGTCTATCATCAGAAATTGTGACAGAGAGGTCAAGGAAGGGAAGGGAAGTGTCAGAGATGGACCATGTGAAAATGATGGAGGGGTGGAGATTGGAAGCAAAATTAATAAATTTTTCCAGGTCCCGACGAGAGCATGAAGCCGCACTGAAGTAATTTGTTCCTTTTGTCTGTGACATATTTTGATTATCTGCTCCTATCACTGCTTGCTTGTCCCTACAACCACCCCCACCCCCAACTTCTCTCCCCCCACCCCCCACCACCACCCCCACCTCCACCTTAAACCAGCTTATATTTCACCCCTCTCCTAACTTTACTCAGTTCTGCCGAAGGGTCATGAGGACTCGAAACGTCAACTCTTTTCTTCTCCGCCGATGCTGCCAGATCTGCTGAGTTTTTCCAGTTAATTCTGTTTTTTTTTTTGAATTTCCAGCATCCGCAGTAGTTTTTTGTTTTTATCTCTGTGTTTAATTGACTGCCACTCCTCTTCAAGAAATGCCTACCTTAAAGGAGTATTGTTCTGCTCTCCGACAGGATTTCTGTCTGTCTCTTCTGCCTTGTTCACCTTCGTTGCTTTCCATTTCTCTCCTGGTGTTTGACAAGGTGTTTACTAAGACCCGCTTTCACAGCCATATTTCCTTTCTCAGTGACTGTCTCCGTCTCCGACTCACCCCACGTGGATTTCAACTGAAATTCCATCCCTCTTGTTTCGAACCCACCCAGGATTACAGGTATCTCCAGGACATAAAACGTTTCTCGGACTGCTGTTCCCGTCGCATTCTGAGATCCACACTCAGTGACATGCGCCGCCATATGAACACACTCGACCTCTCCCTCCAGCAGCACCGCCGCACCCTTTTTCAAAGCTGCACGTGCCCCCAGTTTCATTTTATTCTTCGTCTCATCCGACGCCTCAACAAGAAACTTTTTCTCTTTCTCTCAAGTGCTAAGGAACGCAAGCTCCAACAACTCATCGACACCAACACCCATCTGGGACCCTCCACCCCTGCCTGTCCCTCTGTCCCCACCCCATCTTCCAATCCCAGCCTCAGCCGCGTATTCACTATACCCCCTGACCTTCCCCTCTCCGATGCTGAACGTTCAGTGCTCAACAAAGGACTTAGTTTCATACCCTTACGCCCTCATCTCAATGAATTTCGGGCTCGGCACGATGCTGAACTCTTCTTCTGCCGTCTTCGTCTCCGTGCTCACTTCTTTGGGCAGGAGTCCTCTCCCCGTTCAACGGATCCTTTTACCCACCTCCAATATTCTCCCTCCACCTGGACCCCTCCCTCTGGATTCTTACCTTCTCTTGATCTTTTCAATGAGAACTGTCGGCGTGACATTAGTCGTCTCAATTTCTCTGCTCCTCTCACCCATTCTAATCTGTCTCTCTCTGAACTTACTGCACTCCGTTCTCTCAGGTCCAACCCCAACATTGTCATCAAACCTGCTGACAAGGGTGCTGCTGTTGTTGTCTGGTGCACTGACCTCTACCTCGCGGAGGCTGAGCGTCAACTCGCAGACACTTCCTCCTACCTCTCCCTGGACCATGACCCCACCACTGAACATCAAGCCATTGTTTGCAGGACTGTCACTGATCTCATCTCCTCTGGAGATCTTCCTCCCACAGCTTCCAACCTGATAGTCGCCCAACCTCGGACGGCCCGCTTCTACCCGCTACCCAAAATCCACAAACAGAACTCTCCCGGCAGACTGATCGTGTCAGCCTGTTCCTGTCCCACGGAACTCATTTCTTGTTATCTTGACTCCCTTCTCTCTCCCCTTGTCCAGTCCCTTCCCACCTACATCCGTGATTCCTCTGACACCTTATGTCACATCAACAATTTCCAGTTCCCTGGCCCCAACCGCTTCCTCTTCACCATGGACGTCCAATCCCTCTACACCTCCATCCCCCACCAGGATGGTCTGAGGGCCCTTAGCTTCTTCCTTGAACAGAGGTCCGAACAATCCCCATCCACCACTACTCTCCTCCGTCTGGCTGAACTTGTTCTCACACTGAACAATTTCTCCTTTAACTCCTCTCACTTCCTCCAAATAAAAGGTGTGGCTATGGGTACCCGCATGGGCCCCAGCTATGCCTGTCTCTTTATGGGGTATGTGGAACATTACTTGTTCCAGTCCTACTCCGGCCCTCTCCCACAACTCTTTCTCCGGTACATCGATGATTACTTCGGTGTGGCTTCATGCTCTCGTCGGGACCTGGAAAAATTTATTAATTTTGCTTCCAATCTCCACCCCTCCATCATTTTCACATGGTCCATCTCTGACACTTCCCTTCCCTTCCTTGACCTCTCTGTCTCAATTTCTGATGATAGACTGTCCACCAATATCTACTGCAAGCCTACCGACTCCCACAGCTACCTCGACTACAGCTCCTCACACCCCGCTTCCTGTAAGGACTCCATTCCATTCTCTCAGTTCCTTCGCCTCCGTCGCATCTGTTCTGACGATGCTACCTTCAAAAACAGTTCCTCTGACATGTCCTCCTTCTTCCTTAACCGAGGTTTTCCACCCACGGACGTTGACAGGGCCCTCAACCGTGTCCGGCCCATCTCCCGTGCATCCGCCCTCACGCCTTCTCCTCCCTCCCAGAAACATGATAGGGTCCCTCTTGTCCTCAATTATCACCCCACCAGCCTCCGTATTCAAAGGATCATCCTCCGCCCTTTCCGCCAATTCCAGCATGATGCCACCACCAAACACATCTTCCCTTCACCCCCACTGGCGGCATTCCGTAGGTATCGTTCCCTCCGGGACACCCTGGTCCACTCCTCATCATCCCCTACTCCTCAACCCCCACCTATGGCACCTCCCCATGCCCATGCAGAAGATGCAACACCTGCCCCTTCACTTCCTCTCTCCTTACCGTCCAAGGGCCCAAACACTCCTTTCAAGTGAAGCAGCATTTCACTTGCATTTCCCCTAACTTAGTCTACTGCATTCGTTGCTCCCAATGCGGTCTCCTCTACATTGGAGAGACCAAACGCAAACTGGGCGACCGCTTTGCAGAACACCTGCGGTCTGTCCGCAAGAAAGACCCAAACCTCCCTGTCGCTTGCCATTTTAACACACCACCCTGCTCTCTTGCCCACATGTCTGTCCTTGGCTTGCTGCATTGTTCCAGTGAAGCCCAACTCAAACTGGAGGAACAGCACCTCATCTTCCGACTAGGCACTTTACAGCCTTCTGGGCTGAATACTGAATTCAACAACTTTAGATCTTAAACTCCCTCCCCCACCCCCACCCCCTTTCCGTTTCTTC
Organism: Cetorhinus maximus; assembly: GCF_964194155.1. NCBI lineage: Eukaryota > Metazoa > Chordata > Chondrichthyes > Lamniformes > Cetorhinidae > Cetorhinus > Cetorhinus maximus. Next base: position 24,975,254 of record NC_135898.1, on the reverse strand, counting down.
CCCCTCCCTTTTGTTTTTTCCAATAATTTATATAGATTTTTCTTTTCCCACCTATTTCCATTATTTTTAAATCTACAACTGTAATACCCTGTCAGTCTTTCCACCCCACCCCCACTAGAGCTGTACCTTGAGTGTCCTGCCATCCATTCTTAATTAGCACATTTTCTTAGATAATATCACCACCTTCAACACCTCTTTGTTCCTTTTGTCTGTGACATCTTTTGATTATCTGCTCCTATCACTGCTTGCTTGTCCCTACAACCCCCCACCTTAAACCAGTTTATATTTCACCCCTCTCCTAACTTTACTTAGTTCTGCCGAAGGGTCATGAGGACTTGAAACGCCAACTCTTTCCTTCTCTGCCGATGCTGCCAGACCTGCTGAAATTTTCCAGGTAATTTTGTTTTTGTTTATAATTCCAGAATTGGATTGAATTGAATTTAAATTCCACCAGCTGCCATGGTGGGATTTGAACCCCTGTTTCTAGGGCATTGACCCGGGTTTACGGGATTACTAGTCCAGCAACATTACCACTTCGCCACCAGTTAAGTTTAACTGGCTTTGCACAAACCAGCATGTTTAGCACTGGGCTACATGCTGTAACTATGGCGCCGAGCAGGCAGCACGGAGTTTCCATCACTTGCTTCGGGAGCAGGGTAAGTATACGTTACTATTCTAAAGGGACTAATCAGATTTTTAACCCTTTATGTTTTGCGGGGCTGTATGTGTTGGACTGATTTGGATGGCTGCACATGACTTCCCTATACCCCTCCCCACCAAGGCACCTTGGTTCAAGGTCATGGTTCACCACGAGGGATATTTTGCACAAAGCCTTTTGGATTTCTGAGCTACATTTAATGAGCTTGGGACAGATTAACCTTTCAATGATCCTCCCTGCTTGCTTGGATATCTCCAGGATTCCCAGAAGTGTGATCTTTCCAATCTTACGCTTTGGAATTATTCATGTTCAACAGTGGCTGTTGGGTGATGTTAGCTGATCATCACTGGTCATGCTGCAAAGTCATGTACAGAGCCAAGAGCTTCAGAATTGGGCCATTATTTGCCAGGCTGAATATTTAACCCACTGATCTACAAATGCAGCCAGTGAATTTAGGAACAGTGTGAATGTTTTGGTTCAATTAGGGTCACAATTGTACCAGTGCATGGAGAGTGGGAATTGGGAGGCGGTGGGGGAGAGTTAGGGGACGGACCTGTGGAGAGTGAGGACGACCAGATAGAGGGGAGAGGAGAAAAGGGCGAAGAGGGAGAGAGAGAGAGAGAAAGCTGGAAAAGAGAGGGGAGAACGAGAGGAAGGGAAAGAGAGAGAGGAGGGCAGAGGGAGAGAGGAGGGGAGGAGTGAGTGAGGAAGGGAAGGAGAGAGAGCGAGAGGAGGGGAGAGGGTGCAAGGAAGGGAGGAGAGAGTGAGGAGGGGAAGGAGAGAGGAGGGGTATAGGGAGAGAGCAGGGAAAGGAGAGGATGAGAGAGGGAGGGAAGGGTGGGAGAGGGATGGAGGAGGGGGAGAGCAGAGATGGAGAGGAAGGGGAGAGGGAGAGAGGAGGGGATAAGGAGACAGCAGGAGAAGGAGAGGAAGGAGAGAGGGAGGGAAGTTTGGGGAGAGGAATGGAGAAGGAGGGGAGAGCAGAGAGGGAGTGGAAGGGGAGAGGGAGAGGACAGGGGAAGGAGAGGAAGGTGGGAGGGAGGAAAGGGTGGGGAAAGGGATGGGGAGTGGGAAGAGCAGAGAGGGAGAGGAACGGAAAAATAGGGGAGGGAAATTGGGAGGTACCTGAGTGACAGATGATGCTGATGTTGTGGGGACATGACCTTAAGGTTTCCAGAGGGCACCTTTCTCATGTGAATGAAAGGACTTTGCAGAGATTTCGATGGGTAATAAATACCTCCGTTGGGCTTGGAGGAATTTGGGGATATTATGTGCTTGTTGGATGGAGCGCGGCAGGGTGGAGTGGGGGAGGGTTTAAGAATGAAAGGTGCTTTCAGGTGGATGCATTTGATCAGTCAAAATGCATTAATCAGTCCAAAATGACTGATTTTGGTAAGTGCCCAGATGGGGGGAGGGGTTGTTCATCCAGATAGTGTCGGGGAGGGGGACATGCAGGACTGAAGAGAGGGAAGAATCTCAGGATCATAGGGTGGGGCCCTGAATTCTTTCCGTTTTGGACTGATTATTTATTTCCAGCTTCTTCAGTAATACCGGCGAGTTCAGGGGCAGGGGGGCCCCCGGCCCGAGGGCTGGATCCGGCCTATTGCACTTTGTCACCCTTCCCACAGGGAGATTTCAAAATCCAGCCCCTCTTCCCCCCACCGTGCACTTTGCTCTGGGCTAGCCACCGCCATGTTCTGATGCCCGAGACCCGGCCGCAGTCACCAGAGGCCCAGGCTGTGGGGAGAGAGCAAGGCCAGAGTTCCTGGAGCAGGAACACAGGGCAGGGAGGGGAAGCTGGCGGCTGCCGATCAGGGGGTGAAGTGCGAGTAACCCGGGGCGGGGGAGAAAGGGAGCAGGGCACCCGGCTCCATCGGCGGCTCGCAGCCCCCCTCCCAGCTCCATTTATGTCCCAGGACAGGGGCTTAGCCCCTGTAGCCCGAGGAAGAGGCCCAGGCTCCAGGCCCAGGTGCAACCTCGGACTGGGAGTTAGCCAGAGGTTGTTGAGCCACTGCCCTGGGCTGGTTTCTGGGAGAGACAGAGTGGGAAAGGAGCACTCAGAATGAGAAAAACAGTAAAAACTGGGAAATAAGAATACTGGTCCAAAATGTTTTTTCCTTCTGGAGAGAGCGAGAGAGAGAGCGAGAGACAGCGTGGAAAAGGAGATAGAGACACACAGAGTGGGAAAGGAAAGAAAGAGAGAGAGAGACAGACTAAGTGGGAAAATAGAGGGAGACAGACAGACAGTGGGAAAGGAGAGAGGGAGAAAGACACACACACAACGTGGGAAAAGAGGGGGAGAGAGAGAGACAGATGGAGTGGGAAAGGAGAGAGACAGAGTGGGAAAGGAGAGAGAGAGACAGAGTGGGAAAGGAGACAGAGAGAGAGACACACACACACACAGACAAAGTAGGAAAGGAGAGAGAGACATGCACAAAGTGGGAAAGGAGACAGAGGGAGAGAAAGAGACACACAGACAAAGTGGGAAAGGAGAGAGAGAGACACAGACACAGTGGGAAAGGAGAGAGAGAGAGACATGCACAAAGTGGGAAAGAGAGAGAGACAAACACAGACAAAGTGCAAAAGGGGACAGAGGGAGAGAGACACACACACAAAGTGGGAAAGGAGAGAGAGACACAGACACAGTGGGAAAGGAGAGAGAGAGACATGCACAAAGTGGGAAAGAAGACAGAGGGAGAGAGAGAGAGAGACATACACACAGACAAAGTGCAAAAGGGGACAGAGGGAGAGAGAGACACACAGACAAAGTGGGAAAGGAGAGAAGGAGAGAGAGACGCAGACAAAGTGGAAAAGGAGACAGAGGGAGAGAGAGAGAGACACACAGAAAAAGTGGGAAACGGGACGGAGGGAGAGGGAGAATGGGAAAGGAAAACAAACAAAAAGTTGAATTTCAGGAGTGCTGTGATTGAGATACACAAACTGTGCTAATCATTAATGAAAAGCAAACTCAGCCATTGCCTTAAAGCAGTGGGTGAGTTGAATGTTTCTGTATACTCTCTTAAAAAAATAAGTTGTTTTTAAATGTGTGTGTGTGGCCCGCAACTGATTTTATCTCGTTGTGAGTGGCCCTTGATAAGGACAAGGTTCCCCACCCCTGGACCAGTTGCTGCAATGTTTGGGATTGCCGCTGGCTTTCACTGAAAAGATCCTAAATGCGTTGAAGAGTCCACCTTAGTGGTTCTGAGTTTCCCAGTGGCTCTGCTTTATTGATTAAACACTCAAATCTGCATTTATGGTCACTGCATCATGTGACCATTTGCCAATGGAGCCAGAAACAGGTACAAATTCATATCATGTTTTGAACAGTCACTTTATGTTCTGTGTTCCAACTGCTTAATCCGCTGAATTATATATTTCCACCCACTACAAACAGCCCACCTTCAAGTGCATCTCGTACTTCTGATTGACGTCGAGAGAGACGGTAACTGAGCTCGCAATGAGGGTCATAGTTTGTCAAATGAAAGGTATTTAACTCTCAACTCTTTCAGATGAGAGTTAACCGCGGGTCCATAACTTTCGCTCAATTGCTTTTATCAAGGTTGATATAAATCTTACAGATGGCGATTTGGACAAGTTTCGAGTCCGGGGTTCGAGAGTTGGCATCCTATGTACTGCTTTGGGGCATCTCTTTCTTTCATGGGATGTGGGCATGTCCAGCAAGCAAGGCCATCATTTGTTGCCCATCCCTAACTGCTCTTGAACTGAATGGCTTGCCCACACCAGGGCAGTTAAAAGTCAGCCACATTGCTGTGGGTCTGGAGCCACATGTAGGCCAGACCAGGTAAGGACAGCAAACTTTCTTCCCTAAAACCAGATGAGTTTTTACAACTGGTTTCATGGTCACCATTACTGAGACTAGCTTTTCAATTCTACATTTATTCATTGAATTTAAATTCCAGCAGTTGCCCATGGTGGGATTTGAACCCATGTCCCCCAAGCATTGGACTGGGTCTCTGATCTAGTGACATTACCACTACACCACCATGTCCTTGGTCTTACTAAAATGGCTGTATTTATTCCCTTCTTTCTAATGCAAAGCAAGATTCTGGCACATTTCCACACTCTCTCCCTCTTTCCTCTGGTTTCAAACAAGCTAATGCTGCACCATCTGATGTTTACAACAGTTCCCCACAGCTCTCAAGGTCTCACAGCTGTCTTATCTTTAACCTTCTAAACCAGTCTTCTGAATAAAACTTTCAAATGTGCCCAACAAGCTACCTTGAAAAGTCAGCTCCTTTGTGGGATGAGTGCCTTTGGGAGGAGACTGGTTGACCAGATTGGATTTGTCCTGCTTTTTCCACATTGCCAGGTAGGTGCCAGTGTTGTAGCTGCACTGGAGCAGCTTGGCTGGGGGCGTGGCAATTTCTGGACACAAGTCTCCAGTACTATTGCTGGAAAGGTGTCAGGGCCCACAGCCTTTGCTGTATCAGCTGTTTCTTGCTATCTAGTGGAATTGGCTAAAGATTTGGCATCTGTGAGGCTGGAGACCTCCGGAAGAGGCCGAGATGGATCACCACTCAGCGTGTCTGGCTGAAGATTGCTGCAAATGCTTCAGCCTTGTCTTTTGCACTCACACTGGGCTCCTCCATCATTGAGGACGGGGATAATTGTGGAGCCCCCTCCTCTAGTGAGTTGTTTAATTGTTCACTGCCATTCATGACTGGCAGGACTGCAGAGCTTAGATCTGATTGATTGGTTGTGGGATCCCTTAGCACTGGTCTAAAGCATGTGTTGCAGCTTCATCAGGTTGGCATCTCATTTTCAAGTATGCCTGTTGTTGCTCCGGGCATGCTGTTTTACACCCTTCATTGAAGTAGTGTCTGCTTCAGTGTCTGAATGTGTAGTTTGCCAGGCCATGAACAAGCTTAGCACCTTCAGCAAGTAATTAATCCCAGTTTTGTTAAAATTGGGAGTTTGGTTTTTCCAAAGATACCCTGGATCCATCAACAGATATGAACTCAGGTATGGCAATAACCGATTACTGTAATCCAGGAAACTATGAGATGAACAGTTCTGAAAACTTTTTTTAATCTATCCGTTTTTGGGGGTGTGGGTGTCGCTGGCTGGGCCAGCATTTATTGCCCATCCCTAGTTACCCTTGAGAAGGTGGTAGTGAGCTGCCTTTTTGAACTGCTACAGTCCCTGTGGTGTAGGCACATCCACATTGCTGTTAGGGAGGTAGTTCCAGGATTTTGACCCAGCAACAGTGAAGGAATGGCGATATATTTCCAAATCAGGATGGTGAGTGGCTTGGAGGGGAACTTCCAGGTGGTGGTGTCCCCATCTATCTGCTGCCCTTGTCCTTCTAGATGGTAGCAGTTGTGGGTTTGGAAGGTGCTGTCGAAGGAGCCTTGGCAAATTCCTGCAGTGCATCTTGTAGATGGTACACACTGCTGCTACTGTGCGTCGGTGGTGGAGGGAGTGAGTGTTTGTGGATGTGGTGCCAGTCAAGTGGGCTGCTTTGTCCTGGATGGTGTCAAGCTTCTTGAGTGTTGTGGGAACTGCACTCATCCAGGCAAGTGGAGAGTATTCCATCAGACTCCTGACTTGTGCCTTGTAGATGGTGGACAGGCTTCGGGGAGTCAGGAGTTGAGTTAGGCCAAGGGTGCAGTTCTGGTAACCGCTCTATAGGGATGATGCGATTGCACTCGAGATGGGACAAAGGAGGTTTACAAGGATTTTGCTCGGACTGGGGAATTTTAGTGATGATGAAAGATTGGACAGGCTGGGATTGTTTTCTATGGAACAGAAGAGGCTGAGGGAGAATTGATGTTTATAAAATGCTGCAGAGCCCAGATAGACTGGATAGGAAGGGCCTGTTTCCTGTGGTTGAGGGGTCCCTAACCATGAGAAATAGACTTAGGGGAAGTGATTTGAAGTCTAGAGGGAATTTGAGGAGAAATATTTTCACCCGGAGGCTGGTGGGGATCTGGAACTGACTGCCTGAAAGGGTGGTAGAGGCAGGAAACCTCTTAACATTTAAAAGGCACTCGGATATGCATTTGAAGTGCCCTAACCTACAGGGATGTGGATCAAGAGCTGGAAAGTGGGGTTAATCCAGATGGCTCCTTGTCCATCATGTCTGTTCCAGCCAACGAGTCCTTCCTTGCTGAAAATGTCTATGATTCGATAGTTCTATGTGAGTTACTTGCCACAGGATTTCCAGCCTCTGACCTGCTCTTGTAGCCACAGGATTTATATGGCTAGTCCAGTTCAGTTTCTTGCCAATGGTAACCCCCAGGATATTAATAGTGGGGGAATTCAGCGATGGTGATGCCATTGACTGTCAATGGAGATGGTTAGATTCTCTCTTGTTGGAGATGGTCATGAACCAAGGGCGCCATGGATCTGTGTGACCCAGTGATCAACAGTTTGAACACCTTGCTCAACAAAGTGACATTTGTGTGATAATTTGTTTTGTTTCCAATAATTTATATCAGCTAATACAACATAGTAAAAACCTATCTGAGGCTCCATCCTGATTTGATTTGCACAGGTATATAGCACGTCTTGGAATAAGCTGGCTGCTTCCAGTGAATTGTTTGAATGACATAGAAGATTGCACAGATCACAGAATGGTTACAGCACAGAAAGAGGCCGTTCAGCCCATTGTGTCTGCACTGGCCTGTCGAAGGAGCAATTCACCTCGTGTCATGCTCCTACCTTCTCCCTGTAAACCTCCATGTTCTTCCTTTCAGGTAACAACACAATTTCCTCTTGATAGCCTCCCCCACACTCTCAGGCAGCGCATTCCAGATCCTAACCACCAGTTGCGTAACAAGGTTTTTCCTCAAGTTGTTATTGCCTTTTTTTAACCAATCACCTTCAATCTGTGTCCTCTCGTTCTCGATCCTTCGACCATTGGGAACAGTTTCTCCCTATCTACCCTGTCCGGGCCCCTCATGATTTTGAACACCTCTATCAAATCTCTTCTCCAAGGAGAACCGTCCCGGTTTCTCTAATCTATCCACGTAACTGAAGTTCCTCATCCCTGGAACCATTCTTGTGAATCTTTTCTGCACCCTCTCTAATGCCTTCACACCCTTCCTAAAATGTGGCACCCAGGATGGACTCAATACTCCAGTTGAGGCTGAACCAGTGTTTTATACAATGATTTGATGGGCTGGTTGCATGAAAACTGGATTGTATTCTGACAGCACACTGTGGCTTTTGATTGGTGTTTAGACTGAGAGTTTATTGTCAATTTTTCCCCATCATAAGCATCAATAAAATGCAAGACCTAAATTGCTGAGTCCTAAAAGGTGTTGTTGATGGCAGTGTGAATCGGAGTCTTCCATTCCACAAAAAAAATCCCCTCATACAAACATATGAATTGGGAGCAGGAGTAGGCCACTCGGCCCCTCGAGCCTGCTCCCCCATTCAATAAGATCATGGCTGATCTGATTGTAACCTCAACCCCACATTCCTACCTACTTCTGATAACCTTTCACCCTCTTGCTTATAAAGGATCTATCTAGCTCTGCCTTAAAAATATTCAAAGACTCTGCTTCCACCACCTTTTCAGAAGAGAGTTCCAAAGACTCACAACCCTCAGAGAGAAACAGTTTCTCCTCATCTCTGTTTTAAATGGATGACCCCTTACCTTAAACAATGACTCCTAGTTCTAGATTCACCCACAAGAGGAAACATCCTCTCCACATCAACCCTGTCAAGACCCCTCAGGATCTTATCTGTTTCAATCAAATCGCCTCTTGCTCTTCTAAACTCCAGCAGATGCAAGTCTAGCCTGTCCAACCTTTCCTCATAAGACAACCTGCCCATTCCTGGTGTTAGCCTGGTAAACCTTCTCTGAACTGCTTCTAACGCATTTACATCCTTCCTTAAATAAGGTAATCAATATTGTACACAGTACTCCACTGGTGGCCTGTACAACTGAAGCATAACCTCTCCACTTTTGTATTCAACTCCCCTCGCTATAAATGGTAACATTCTACTAGCTTTTCTTGAAACTTCAGCTGCGGTCATTCACGATTTCTTTTAACTGTAAGCTTCTTATCGTTGGAGGCAGGGAGATAGATGGTGGTTATACTATCAGGTGAGAGCTACCACACTCCCTGCTTCATATTCAGCCAAACGTGTGGGAACAGGGGGGAGCTGGCCATGTGTGCAGTGTTGCGTGTGTGTGAAAGTTCAACCTCCCGCTCTCCAGCAGCTGAGGCTGTTTCGTTTGAAAGATCGAAGTGAAACACCAGTTTGGATTCGAGTCACAGGTTTGACCCCAGGCCACGCTGCCGCTCCACAGCGGCTGGCAGAACGGGCGTGCGGCCAACAAAAGAGCCTCCATCGAGTCCCAAACATCTGGAATACCCATCAGCATTGCGCTCTGCCGAGTCCACCTGACACAACGTGGCCCCCTGAGACATTTTCTCTGACAGGCAGTTCAGCCCTGTACAGCAGCCCAGGGGGGGCTGCTTCTGTACATTGAAGCTGACTGAATAATGAAAAATGACACATCAATTTCCTAGCTTCCCTTCGGCTTTAATTCATTCATGGGACGTGGGGCGTAACTTGGCGAGGTCAGCATTTGTTGCCCATCCCTAATTACTGGGAATGAGAAGCCGGGAATGATTTGGAGCTCATGAGGGGTCTGGATAGAGTAGGTAGGGAGAATCTGTTCCCACTCGTGAAAGGATTGAGGAGAGGGCACAGGTTTAAAGTGATTAGTAAAAGAAGTCAAAGCGGCATGAGGAGAAACTTCTTTTCTCATATGGTTAAGGTCTGGAATGCACTGCCTGAGAAGAGGGAGGTTCAACTGGGGTTCAGAAGGGGATTAGTCTGTTATTGGAGAGGGAAGAATGTACAGGGTTACGGGGAGAAGGCAGCAGAATGGCACTAATTGAATTGCTCATTTGGAGAGCAGGTGTAGACACAATGGGCTGAATGGCCTCCTTCTGCGCTGTAACAGTTCTGTGATTCTTGAACCGCTGCAGTCCATGTGGTGTAGGTACACCCAGAGTGCTTTTAGGAAGGGAGTTCCAGGATTTTGACCCAGCAATAGTGAAGGAACGACGATATATTTCCAAGTCAGGATGGTGAGTGGCTTGGAGGGGAACTTGCAGGTGGTGGTGTTCTCATGTGTCTGCTGCCCTTGTCCTTCTAGGTGGTAGCAGTCTCGGGTTTGGAAGGCGCTGTCGAAGGAGTTGCTGTTTGGGGAGATACTGCATAAAGAAACTGAGAGCAGTTATTTGAAAACCTGATTTTCTCTTGAAAAACAATTTCTACCTTGTCCCTTTGATTGTCCTTCTCTTAGAAATGATGCATTAAAATTTCCTTGCCCTGCATGCAGTGCACCTCCCACTTTCTGTCAAGTCTCATGTTCCTGACTGAAAGAGTTTGTGAAGTTCCCTGACTGCGGAGATGGGTGAAGCTGTCCCCTGATAGGGCAGTAAGCCACACACAAAAGGTGGGCCGTAGTCTTGGTTCCTGATGTGTGCCCTAACTACGTGACGATCGGGTTCTATACAACCTCTCAGAGTAGTTTATGGGTTAGCCACATGATTTGCTAATCATTTCCTTCCTTCACATTTAACATTCCTTTGTCAGAGGGTGTTGGGTGAGCACGTCATAGCACGTGAGAAACTTTGGTTGGGGGAGGGGGGGTGCGGGGTAGGGTGGGGAAACACCCCTGCTCTTCTTAGCCCACAATCAGTGCCGGAAACGCACTTTACCTTTGGATTCAGCTGTTTGTGCCTCCCTTCAGCTGACGGGTTTCCCCTACAGGTGTGAAAAGTGAAACTCTGCTAAAAATCAGAGTCACACAGCCTCATTACCATTGTTCAACTAGGCACCCACCTCTCAAGAGCAGGTTAGTTACACCTCCCCCACCATCCAGGAGGTGAGCTGGGGCTAGGTTTCCCACTTTCTAAGTTTCAACCTGGGGTTTGGAGGAGGGGGGTTAAAATTACCCCAGAAAAGACTTAATCATAGAACTGTAGAAATTACATGGCAGGAAGTGGCCATTCAGCCTGACACTAGTGCCAGCTCATGGACAGAACCCTAACTGCTCTAACCGCCTTGACCTGCCCTGTTGCTGTATCGTTTTGTATTCCGAGTTTTGCTTTTCAAACTGCTACTTGATTTCAGCTGAAATCGTGCTCAGGGCTCCGTCTGATGCAAGGCAGTAAAGGAGGCCAGTCTAGCACGTGGAGTTTATGAGCACGTCCATGCTGTCTTCTGACGGATCCCTCACAGTTTAGACGGAGCTGCCCTGACCTGGATTTGACTGTCGAGAGCTGTGCTCTTAAAGGGACAGGCATAACATTAACAGCTAAACATCAGAGCCATGTTCCAGACCCTAGATAAGCAACACATGGGAAAACAAGCTAATAACCTCAACAGTAATTCCTCACCTTTTTCTCAAGTTGTCAATGTACAGGTGAGTGAACCTCATCGATAAACCTTTAATTACATATGTGTGAAAGGTTTGACATGGGAGACACTTGTTTTGGGTTTTACAAGCACAGGCTGGTCGCGTGCAGTCTGCACTCTGCCTATTACAGACAAGCAAAGGAACATTCCTTTTAATTTGATTGTCCGATCGCTGAGATGTAGGGCCTACGTATCTGACATCGCACTGGCATTCATACACAACATTGCTCATTTGTGTGGTAGCCAGAGCATCTTTTAAGGAGGGTTAAGCAAGCCATTCCATTCTACTGGTTAGATGAGTCACATTTTCCACTATCTACTACTTGAGTTGGATTGGTCTGGAAGAGTACCTACTTTGGGTATGTTACAGAGCCAGGTGATGGTGTTTGGTTTTTTTAAAATTCATTGGATGTGGGCATCACTAGCTAGGCCAGCATTTATTACCCATCCCTAATTTAAGAGTCAACCACATTGCTGTTGGTCTGGAGTTACATGTAAACCAGACTAGGTGAGGACAGTAGATTGCCTTCCCTAAAGGGGCAATAGTGAACCAGATGGGTCTTTTATGACAATTGACTTCTAATTCCAGATTTTTTTTTCTCCATTATATCTGCTGTAGTGGGATTTGAACACAGCTCCCTCAAGAGCATTACCCTAGGTCTCTGAATTACTAGTCCAGCGACAATACCACTACACCATCACCTCCCACTACATGATGAGTCATGAGAATAAGGAGATAAAGTTCATGTTCCCAGATCTCCAGAATCTCAACTTTTGGACTGCCAGGTATGACCCTATGCTTTAAACAATCCAGATATCCCCACCACCGAGGGAGTGCCGCACTGTCGGAGGTGTGGCCCTTCAGGTGAGACGTCAGTCCCCTCGCATGGCACTGTTTCAAAGAAAGGGCAGGGGAGTTCTCCCCGGTGTCCTGGCCAATATTTAGTCCTCAACCAAAATCACAAAAAGCAGATTCCACGTCATTATCACGTTACTGGTTGTGGGAGCTTGCTCTGCGCAGATTGGCTGTGGTATTTCCGACTTTGCAAGGCTGGATACGCTTCAGAAGGTGCTTCATTGACTCAATCCTCCTATCACTGATGACCCCCGGCACCCGAGATGGAAATAAATTCGGAATACTGACCCGCCTTCCCCCACATGCCGACGATTTCATCGCATTCATGCTTTGACTTTGTTAAGGTCTGAGGTTTGACCTCTGCTTCAGGTTGCCATGGCAGCAACATCTTGCAGCATTAGTGAAGCATAAAAATGGAGTCCTCCAAAATTAGAGCCCAGGTCATTTTATTTGAACGGTAAATAACTTGCATGCGGATAGAACTGCAAAGTTGCTCAGCGTGCTGTTAACAAACGATTTCTAATTAATTGCCATCATGTGTAACCTCTTCATCACACCCAGTGGAGAAAGTTTCACCTTACACTGAGGCTGGTTTAACACAGATTTTGTGAGCACATATCCAGCTCTGCTCGAAAGGCCGGATCAGCCTCGGGCAATACTGGAACCCAAACATTGGCCGGGATTTTCCGGCCCCTTGCCTGCCGCCAGGATTGTCCGGTCTGCCTGAAGCCAATGGAGTTTTGGCTGGGCCGCCGCCTCCCCCACAGTGGGTCCCACCATGGCAGGCCAGAAAGTCCCAGCCATTGTTTCTTTGGGGCGTTTTTAAGTGCTGGATACTGTGACGCTAATCTATCCCCACCTCACCGCCGGATTTTAATTCGGGTACAATTTGTGAGTAGGGAGAGGAGGGGGGGGTGGGAGGCAAGACACAAGCTCACACTACTGGGGTGGCGAGAACCACATGCCATTTTCACCCCCATAGACGCGCCCGAGGAAATGGTGAGGAGGCTGACGGGCAGGCGGGGGTAAGCTTTCAGGTGGCACAGGGAAGCGCTCCTCAGCAGTAAGATATGCCATCAAGGTTGTAGGGTCAGAGGGCGATGGGGGAAGGGTCCGCTCAGCACTCAGCCGCTATTTTAACCCTCATTGGGCACAGCCAATTCAAATTGGCCCTGGAACATTGTGCCCAGTTCTGGGCCACACTTTAGGAAGGATGTGGAGGCATTAGAGAGGGTGTAGGAAAGATTCACAAGAATGGTTCCAGGGATGAGGAACTTCAGTTACGTGGGTAGATTGGAGAAGCTGGGACTGTTCTCCTTGGAGAAGAGAAGGTTGAGAGGAGATTTGATAAAGGTGTTCAAAATCATGAGGGCTCTGGACGGAGGACACTGATTTAAGGTGATTGGTAAAAGAAGCAATGGAGACATGAGGAGAAACTTTTTCACGCAGCGAGTGGTTAGGAATGGAATGCACTGCCTGAGATTGTGGAGGAGGCAAGTTCAATCTAGGCCTTCAAAAGGGAATTGGATTATTACCTGAAAAGGAAAAATGTGCAAGGTTACAGGGAGAAGGTGGGGAAGTGGGACTAGGTGCATTGCTCACCTGGAGAGCCAGCACAGACACAATAGGTAGAATGGCCTCCTTCTGTGCTGGAACCATTCTGGGATATTTTTAAGCAATGAATACATTTCCAAGAAATAGTTAATGGTAATAATCACTTATATGATCGCATGCTCTGCTCTCTAAGCTTTCCAGTGATGTTTTCTATCAGAGGCCTGTAGCCTGTGAATCGTGCTTTGGCAGAGGATGTCTGAGAAGCCATTTCTTTGCTGACAAGATTCAAGAAAGCAGGGCACAAATTTTAGTGGCATTTGTGTCTCCAAGTGCTGGAATTTATTTCTGACTGTCCCGTGCTGGTTTGCTCCTGTGTCTTTGTTACCCATTGTCCGCAAAAGATAGGGAAGTGTGCCGGGGAAGGCTGAAGCTGAGTGTGAGGGACGAGTTGTGATTGATAAAGATTGTTGGTAGGTGAGTGATCTGGGTGTGAGTGATGCGTGACACTAATGGTGCAGTTGGTGCCATAAGACATTTGAGGATAAATTCAACAACCTTGACTGCACGGGTGGGGTCAGTGAACTTTTACTCGCACTGCATCCGTGTTGTGGGAGCAGGTTCCCTGCCCTGTGGCACCATTTTCACGCTTCTTGCAAGTCGGGTGGTCTTCCCCAGCCACTCCCAGCGCCTGCTGCCACTGGCGTACCATAGAATAGTGGGAGCTTTCTACTAGAAAATGCCACCCCTCAGTTCCAAGATTCAATAATTGCTCTGGTGGGTTTGGGACATCCAGCCTGCCTTCCCTCTTGCAGGTGTCTCTGAATCTTGCTTGGCTGCCTCCCTGGCAAGCTGAAACTTCCGATGGGCTTCTTGAGGGCCGAGGAGCTGGTGGGTTGAAATTCAGATGAACGAGGGGGCTTTTGAAATGTTGCTTTATCTTTTTTCTCAAACTGCCCACCAGGAACAGACGTTAGCCGAGCCTTGAGAGCTGCATCTCCATGATGATGGCAGTAGCGTATCATTTATACTGTTGTGTTGTGTGAATAATTTAATTATTCGTGTGTACGTGGGCTGAAAAACTCGTGACGGCGGGCACATAAATTGGCACCGTACAGTTGGTGTGCCTGTTTGCTGACTCCAGCCGGGCCCCTGAGCCGTTTTCTTAAGGGCAGGCGCGGGTTGGGAGAGGGGCGGGGCACGGTGCCTGGGCGACCTGCCCGCATGAGCGACGGGTTGGTAACCAATCGAGGAGTCCACTCAAGGCCGATTGTTTCGGAGTTGAAAAGGTTGGAGAGACAGAGAGAGAGGGCATCTCAAAATGGAGGCGCCCCCTCTCTCTGACCTGAACTGCAGGCTGTTCCTTCCACTGAGCTCGAGGTCCTCCAGCCGGCCACGAGCTGGCCAGTTCCGGGAAAATCAAATCAACACCGGGCGGCGGTTTCCCACACAGTGCGGGCTTCTGACCCCCCATTTGACCCTGACGTCAGGGCCCTGAAGCCTGAGCGAAAAGCCCTTCAATGTTTTCAGTTAAGATGCGTGCGCACAATCTCACTGCGAACAATACCCACAGGCTCCGATTCGTTTCTCTTGACAAAAGCAAACTGACAATTGAATTGTTTTTTTTCACCTGCTGTGTGCCCTCTGACCTTTAGTCATCCGTTATCCAGCCCCATTAATCACTAATTGAGTCCAATAATCACGTCAAGCCTTTAAGTGCTAATCGCTTATTCAGGAATGGCACCATTAACTGACGGGCTTTATTTCAACAGCAAAGTAGGTTACAGTTGGTATCATTTATAACTTTCAGTATTTGGTTCTGTCAGCTCGCTAAAGCTTTTATTCTCCACAGTGTTTAACTTCAGCAGTTTCCACAGTGTGCACAGTCACAAGTGAGGTTTCGAAAGCCTTGTTGTAATGTATTTGCAACAGGAAGGTTGATTTGCAGAGTGGGAATAATTTGCTAATCTGTCTCCATTCACCTGCCCAATGAGATGTGAACCCAAGGCCCTGTCTGGCCTCTCATGTGACGGGAAAAGATTTCACTTTGAAGTTCTCCCTGCCCAGTATTTATCTGTCAACCAGACAGATTATCTGACCGTTAGCACATTGCTGTTTGTGGGAGCTTGCTGCACTTGCCACTTTGCGAGAGCAGCTCCACTCTACAAAGTACGTCCTTGCCTCTGAAGCGCATCGCAAGTTCATGAAAGGTTCGAGAGGAAGATAAACCTCTTTTCTGCCTTCTTTAGTATTCATTCTAAAATGAGTCACTGTTTGCACATTATATGTTTCTAATTCATCTCCCCTTCTTTCCAAAGGGTGTCAACTTGCATCTTGGAGGGCAACACTGTGCCAAAGACAATTTCAGACTGGCGAGGGCAAGGTGGCAGAGGCACAAGCTGTCACGTCGATGTTATTGTTTTTGAGTTGGCCAGAGGCAGGTAGTCCTGGCCCTGTTTGGAGGGCACACTTGGTGGGGAGGCAGCGGTGTGAGACTGCATCGTGTGCAGCGAACTGGGGGGAGAATGGTGACGACACGAGGCAGCATTGGACTGTACAGACTATAAAACCCAAATCTTGGGAATAAAAAAAAATGACACAGCCTACAGTAGACAGGAGAGAGTCCAGAAAACATACACAGCAGTGCCATCAACCTGAAGGGGGTCAAAAAGCAAGTTAAAGTCCAGATCATTAACCTGTCTTTATTCATTCATTTGTACTTCCAGCACTTTCAGTTTCTATTTCGCTTTTCACATTTATCGCTTGCTCTTTATCAGAAAGCTGTTTTCGTTTCATTCTTGCTATGAGTGGAGAGTACCTCAGTCCGAGCTTAAGGAACTCAAGAGGCAGCCTCGAAGCTATTGAAAAAAAGAAGCAAACTTGTGTTTGTATAGAGCCTTTCACATCGTCCTGATATCCCAAAGCGATTTAGACAATTGAATACGTTTTGAAGTGTAGGGAATGTGATATAAGAACAGAAAATGCTGGAAAATCTCAGCAGGTCTGGCAGCATCCGTGGAGGGAGAAACAGGGTTAACGTTTCAAGTCAGTATGACTCTTTTACATATGTAAAAAGCAAGTGGGTAGCCAGGGAAAGGGTAGGCCCAGTCAGGGACAGAGGTGGGAATCTGTGTGTGGAGCCAGAAGAAATGGGAGAGATACGAAATGAATACTTCTCATCAATATTCACCAAAGAGAAGGACTTAGCGGTCGATTTGTGTAGGGAAGAGTGTGTAGATAGCCTGGATCATGTTGAGATCAAAAAAGAGAAGGTGTTAGGCGTCTTGAAGAACATTAAGGTGGATAAATCCCCAGGGCCAGATGGGGTCTACCCCAGAGTACTGAGGGAGGCAAGGGAGGAGATTGCTGGGGCCTTTACAGAAACCTTTGTATCCCCTCTGGCTACGGGTGAGGTCCCAGAGGACTGGAGAATGACCGATGTTGTTCCATTGTTTAAGAAGGGTAGAAGGCATAATTCAGGAAATTACAGGGCGGTGAGCCTTACGTCAGTGGTAGGGAAATTATTGGAGAAAATTCTTTGTGACAGGATTTACTACCATTTGGAAGCAAATGGGTGTATTAGTGAGAGGCAGCATGGTTTTGTGAAGGGGAGGTCATGTCTCACTAACTTGATCGAATTTTTCGAGGAAGTGACAAAGATGATCGACGATGGAAGGGCAGTGGATGTTATACACATGGATTTCAGTAAGGCCTTTGACAAGGTCCCTCATGGCAGACTGGTACAGAAGGTAAAGTCGCACGGGATCAGAGGTGAGCTGGCAAGATGGATACAGAATTGGCTTGGTCATAGAAGACAGAGGGTAGCAGTGGAAGGGTGCTTTTCTGAATGGAGAGCTGTGACTACGGGAGTTCCGCAGGGATCAGTGCTGGGACCTTTGCTGTTTGTAGTATACATAAATGATTTGGAGGAAAATGTACTGGGCTAATTAGTAAGTTTGCAGACGACACTAAGGTTGGAGGAGTTGCAGACAGTGAAGAGGATTGTCAAAGGCTACAACGGGATATAGATCGGTTGGAGACTTGGGCGGAGAAATGGCAGATGGAGTTTAGTCCGGACAAATGCGAGGTAATGCATTTTGGAAGGTCTAATACAGGCAGGAGTTATACAGTAAATGGCAGAACCCTTAAGTGCATCGATGGGCAGAGGGAACTGGGTGTACAGATCCACAGGTCACTGAAAGTGGCAATGCAGGTGGATAAGGTAGTCAGGAAGGCATATGGCATGCTTGCCTTCATCGGCAGGGGTATTGAGTATAAAAGCTGGGAAGTCATGCTGCAGCTTATAGAACCTTGGTTAGGCCACACTTGGAATATTGCGTGCAATTCTGGTCACCACATTACCAGAAGGATATGGAGGCGTTGGAGAGGGTGCAGAGGAGGTTTACCAGGATGCTGCCTGGTCTGGAGGTTATTAGCTATGAGGAGAGGTTGGAGAAACTTGGATTGTTCTCACTAGAGTGACGGAGATTGAGGGGCGACTTGATAGAAGTTTACAAAATTATGAGTGGCATGGACAGAGTAGATAGAAGCATTTTCCAGGGTGGAAGAGTCAATTACTAGGGGTTATAGATTTAAGGTGAGAGGAGAAAACTATAGAGGAGATGTGTGGGGCAAGTTTTTTACGCAGAGGGTAGTGGGTGTCTGGAATTCGCTGCAGAGGAGGTGGTGGAAGCAGGTACGATAGTGGTGTTTAAGAGGCAGCTTGACAAATACATGAATAGGATGGGAATAGAGGGATACGGACCCCGGAAGTGCAAAATGTTTTAGTTGACAGGCAATATGATCGGCGCAGGCTTGGAGGGCCGAAGGGCCTGTTCCTGTGCTGTACTTTTCTTTGTTCTTTGTTCTTTAGAGAAGTAGAAATGTGGTGGATTTTATACTGTTTAAGAGGGTGGAGCTGGTCAGGGATAGGTGAGACCCCAGGAGAGATTGACAAAGATATCATGGACACAAGACAAAGGGAGTGTTAATGGTAGTGTTAAAGACTAAGGAAAGTGTTGATAGTGGCAATAAGGTCAGGTAGCAGAATGTGTTAATAGCAGAACAAGGGTCAGCGCTCTTTGAAAGCACAACGAGTTGCAGATGGGCCTGTGGGGGGAGGGGGTTGGAAAAAAAAGTTAAAGAAAAGTCAAAACAGAGGAGAGAGTTCGTGGTCTGCTCTCACTACTCCACGCACCATTCCACCCCCCCCCCCACAACAATATAAAATCCATCACATTTCTACCTCTTCTCAGCTCTGAAGAAGAGTCACACAGATGCAATACGTTAACTCTGTTTCTCTCCCCTCAGATGCTGCCAGACCTGCTGAGACATTCCAGCACTTTCTGTTTTTATTTCCCATTCCCAGCATCCGCAGTGTTTTGCTTTCATTGTAGGGAATGTCGTGTCTGCTACCAGGGTTCTTTGCGAATAACACCTGCTCAAACGATGGTGGAACGTTCGCTCCAGCCTGCTTCAGGCTGGGGTCTGCTTCAGGCTGGAGTCTGCAGTGATTTATGAAATATTGCACACTGGTGTGCGTAATGCTAATGCCCTTCTTGAAGCCAGCTCAGGCATTCAGGCAAAATCAGTTACGGCGGACTGGACATTGTGCCTGGATCTCCCATGCCTGGCCCTGTGCTCGCAATTCTCAAAAGACTAGCGTTCCAGGACAACAAAAAGGCTTCAAAGACACCTTAAAGTTCTCCCTGAAGCCCGGCAGCATTAACTTTAATGATTGGGTGGAGCTTGCGACCAGTCGTTCAAAATGGCGGCAACTCATCCATCAAGGTGTGTCAGGCTTTGAGTCACAATGGCTTAGCAGTGAGGCAGAGCGACGGCAGAGAAGGAGAGAAAAGGAAGCGAATCCCGCATTCCAGACCTCACAGCCTCGTGGGACGTTCCGGCCCATGTGTTCAAAGACCGGGGGGTCGATAATCAGCCTGTTCTTCACATGAAGACCCATAGAAAAAATTCACGACCCTGAGTAGATTTCATCCTCAAATCGAGGGACAGTCACTGATTTTTTTTTTTAACTCGTTCACGGGATGTGGGCTTCACTGGCTGGGCCAGCATTTATTGCCCATCCCTAGTTGCCCCTTGAGAAGATGAGCTGCCTCCTTGAGCCGCTGCAGCCCATGTGGTGTAGGTACACCCACAGTGCTGTTAGGGAGGGAGTTCCAGGATTTTGATCCAGTGACAGTGAAGGAACGGTGATATATTTTCGAGTCAGGATGGTGTGTGACTTGGAGGGGAACTTCCAGCTAGTGGTGTTGCCATGTATCTGCTGCCCTTGTCCTTCTAGGTAGTAAAGGTCACAGGCTTGGAAGGTGCTGTCGAAGGAGCCTTGGTGAGTTGCTGCAGTGCATCTTGTAGATGGCACACACTGCTGCTACTGTGCCTCAGTGGTGGAGGAAGTGGATATTTAAGATAAGGGCCTTCCAAATGCATGACTGACTTATGTTCAGGAAAAACAAGGGATGAGAATAGATCATTCAGCACATGAAACTCCTCTGTCTACGATCTCAACTCTCCTAACAAGGCAAAAATTGACACCTTTGTTATTTTGCTTCATATTAACACAATGATTCACGTTTGAATACAAAAGCTTCTCCTGATAATGCGCCAGATTTTACTTTCCACACCTTTTTCATTCATGGTGAGGAACGCAAATTCAAGTGAGGGCAACATGGAGGTTTAAAATAATCTTAATGTGCTGGTTAACACCGTCATATTAACTCCCCATCAGCAAAATAGCAGCATTAACACAAGTTATAGTAAATGGCTTTTAAGAAATGGGTTTATTATGTAAAGTTAATAAATTGGAGCATAAAGATAGAATGAATGACATTGCCAAGGCTTGCTTTCCTGCCAGAAATTCCTTTGGAGACACACATTTAGTGAGTCCAATCTTAGTCTGTGTCGCATTAGTTGATCTCAGCCAGATGAGCCGATGATTAAAATTGGCCTTAGTACCTTAAGTCACGGGGGAGGGGGGCATCAATCAGGGTTCCCCCTCCCTCCCTCACCACGCCCAATCACTGCCCACCGACACCGGCCATGTTGGGTGCGGACACGATCAAGCTCAGCTGTGAATCCCGCTGCAGTTGAACAGCACCATTGCCTAGACTTGCGAAGGAGGAGCAGACACATGGGGGTGGCGTAGTGGAGGATGAGCTGGAACTCAAGTCAGTGCTTTCGCAAGCAGAGCAGGAGACCACCACTGGCATGGGGCTTTGTGCAATACTTGTGCTCCATAATAATGCCCAAAATTGTCATAAAATCACTGCCCTTGACCACAGATTGTCCAGCCTGATGTAAAATCAAATTGATTATTTTGCCTTTTGGCGATTTTAAATACGTACAGCTAATCTGAGCTGTAAATGAACAATAGCTGTGAAAATTACAAGTCCCATGGCGTCAAAGGACACATAGGCATCTCTCAATTGCATAATCTTAATGAATATGGAATTTGTAGTAAGTTAATTAGAGGATTGCCAATTAGGTGGCGGACTTTGAAATTTTGGACGAAGGCTCTTGGCTGGCCCATTGTGACTTTGATGCATGCGTGTGAAGCCCACAGTGATTTGAAGGAACATTAACCTGAAATTAGGCAACCAGATCTTGCCAATGCTCCTGAGTGAAAGGTTAACCTTGGCAATTAAGGTATCTGAGATATGGGCCGGCGGGGGAATAATAAATGAGACATTTGCCAGTTTGGCATCGTGTCTGGCTAAAAGAGCTGGTGAGGTAATAATAAGCTTCTTTTGACACTGTTTACTTATCAAAAGATTATTATTATCGGCCATAGAGCTGTGAGATAGCACTCTGAAAACAGCAGCAGAGAGAGAATAGAAATGTGTGGAATAATAACAACCCCTCCTACAAGGACATCTCCCTAGGTTTCGGACTTGGATCAGCTCCTGTAATCTATTGCCACATGCGAGCACACAGCTGCCCTCTGTGAAATCTCCAGTGCATTAGCAGCGACTGCACTGAGGTCATTGTGAGGTTATCAGAGCAGAGCCAGAGAAATAACAGTATTTAACCGAAATAAACGCAGATCTGGCAATGCTCTGCTTTGGTTACAAAGGCGTCATAAATAGAGGTATTGAGTACAAAAGCAGGGAAGGTATGCTGAACCTTTATAAAGCTCTGGTTAGGCCACAACTAGAGGATTGTGTCCAGTTCTGGTCACCGACCACACTTTTGGAAGGATGTGAGGATCCCTGGGAGGGTGCGGAGGAGATTTACCAGAATGGTTCGAGGGATGAGGGGTTTTAGCTACAAGGTTAGGTTGGAGAAGCTGGGGTTGTTCTCCTTGGAGCAAAGGAGATTGAGAGGAGATTTGATAGAGGTGGACAAGATTCTGACAGGTTTGGATGAGGTAGACAAGAAAAGCTGTTCCCATTGGCTGATGGTGCAAGGACTAGGGGGACACGGATTTAAGGTTTTGGGTGAGATACGGCGGGGTGGATGTGAGGAAGAACTTTTTTACACAGCGAGTGGGAATGAGCTGGAACTCGCTGCCCACGAGGGTGGTGGAAGTGGAGACGATGAATGATTTCAAAAGGGAATTGGATGGACACCTGAGGGAAATTAACTTGCAGGGACTACTGGGATAAAGCGGGGGGAATGGGACTGACTGGATTGACCTACAAAGAGCTGACATGGATTCAATGGGCTGAATGGCCACTTGCTGTGCTGTAAATGACTATTTTCTTTTATTCATTCACGGGATGTGGGTGTCACTGGCTAAGCCAGAATTTGATGGTGGTGAGCTGCCTTCTGGAACCGCTGCAGTCCATGTGGTGTAGGTACACCCACAGTGCTGTTAGGGAGGGAGTTCCAGGGTTTTGACCCAGTGACAGTGAAGGGACGGTGATATATTCCCAAGTCAGGATGGTGAGTGACTTGGATGGGAACTTCCAGGTGGTGGTGTTCCCATTCGTCTGCTGCCCTTGTCCTTCTAGATTGTATTGGTCGTGGGTTTCGAAGTTGCTGTTGAAAGAGCCTTGGTGGGAATTCTTGCAGTGCAACTTGTAGGTGATACACCCTGCTCCTACTGTGTGTCGGCGGTGGAGGGAGTAAATGTTTGTGGATGGGGTGCCAATCGAGCAGGCAGAATTGTCCTGGACAGTGTCGAGCTTCTTGAGTGTTGTGGGAGCTGCACTCATCCAGGCAAGTGGGGAGTATTCCACCACACTCCTGACTTGTGCCTTGTAGATGGTGGGCAGGCTCTGGGGTGTCCTATGTGACCTATGAGAAACTGAAATTCTCCTCTTTCCCCAATATAAACCCCATGCATGTATGCAAATGGACCTAATATCAAATCCAGTAGGTGTTTTGGGAGCTGTACTCTGTCACTCTCACTAGCTGTAAGATCCTCAACATTTGTCCATCCCTCAAATCTCCTTTGGGTCAACATTCATTTCGATATTGGTCTTGGGATGTCTATCCACACTGAAGGTATATAATTGAGAGCAAGGTGTGATGTATTTTGGTGGGGGTGGGGGGGAAAGGAGTTGGTAACCATATACTGTCTGACAATATTCTGTGGACCTTCTGTGCAGCCAGAGCTGAGTGTTCAAATCACCATGGATACGGGGATGTCTGAAGGTGCTTGTACCTTATTGGGGTAGCATTATAGACAGTACCCTAGCATGCAACCCCTCGAGGGCCATTTCCCAAGTTGCTGGCGGGGACTTGAACTCAAATTAATATTGAACTGACTCTGGAAGTAAAGCAAACCTCAGGCATTCTACTTCCTGGCACTCCAGGGGTCTCAATAATGAGCCACCGATCAGCAGAAAAGAAGGAGATAGGTTTGAATCGCTCCACCATTGGTGGCTCAGCCTTCAGCAGCCTGGGCCCCAAGCTCAGGAATTACCTTCCCATATCTCTCCACCTCTCTCTCTCCCTGTCACCCATCAAGCTGCTCCCTATCTCTCTCTCTGATTCAGTGTCAAAAATTATTTACGATTATGCCTTGTGAAGCTTTCTAAAAGTGCTGCATTTGGGCAAGGGGGAAGCAGGGCTGTAGTGGCATAGTGGCATTGTTGCTGAGCTAGTATTCTAGAGATCTCGGGTAATGCTCAGACCTGTGTTCAAATCCCACCACAGCATTTAGGGAAAATTGAATTCAATAAAAACTTGGAATTAAAAAATCTGATGGTGACCATAAAACCATTGTTCAAAATACCACATCTGGTTCACTCATTCCCTTTAGGGAAGGAAACCTGGCCTACATGTGACTCCAGTTGGCTCTTAAAATTGACCCTGGACAAGGGCAACTTGGGATGGGCAATAAATGCTGGCTGAGCCAGTGACATCAACATTCCATGAGTAAAATAATGTTTGTTGTTGACTTATTATATCCTTTCTTGATGGCAAATTCAACATATGTTTCCTAAGCTGTGGGTTATTACTTAGATTCCCCACCCACAGCAGAACAAACAGCTTCTGTAAACCTCATCGATAACGACATATATGTGAAAGGTTTCATTTGGGAGACGTTTAAGATAATGTATTCCTAGTAACAGAACAACATCAGACAAGAAAGACAGTTAGGCAGCCAGTACTGACCCTCCACCAGTGCCGCACTCCCTCAGTACTGACCCTCCAACAATACAGCACTCCCACTGTACTGACCCTCCGACAATGCAGCACTATCTTGGTACTGACCCCCTGACAGTGCAGCACTCCCTCAGTAATGACCCTCCAACAGTGCGGCACTCCCTCAGTACTGACCCTCCGACAGTGCAGCACCCTCTCAGCACTGACCCTCCGACAGTGCGGCACTCCCTCAGTACTGACCCTCCGACAGTGCAGCACTCTCTCAGCACTGACCCTCTGTCAGTGCGGCGTTCCCTCAGTACTGACCCTCTGACAGTGCAGCATGCACATAATACAGACTCTCTGACAGTGCAGCACTCCCTCAGTACTGACCCTCCGACAGTGCAGCACTCCCTCAGTACTGACCCTCTGACAGTGCAGCATACACATAATACAGACTTCCTGACAGTGCAGCACTCCCTCAGTACTTACCCTCCGACAGTGCAGCACTCCCATCAGTACTGACCCTCCGACAGTGCAGCACTCCCTCAGTAATGACACTCTGACAGTGCAGCATACACATAATACAGACTTCCTGACAGTGCAGCACTCCCTCAGTACTTACCCTCCGACAGTGCAGCACTCCCATCAGTACTGACCCTCTGACAGAGCAGCACTCCCTCAGAACTGACCCTCCGACATTGCCACACTCCGTCAATACTGACCCTCTGACAGTGCAGCTATCCCTCAGTACTGACCCTCTGACAGTGCAGTACTCGATCTGTACTGAACCTCTGACAGTGCAGCATGCCCTCAATACTGACCGTCTGACAGCGCAGTCTGCCCTCAATACTGACCATCTGACTGTGCAGCACTCACACAGTACTGACCCTCCGACAGTGCAACACTCCCTCAGTACTGACCCTCTGACAGTGCAGCATGCCCTCAGTACTGACCCTCCGACAATGCAGCACTACCTTGGTACTGACCCTCTGACAGTGCATCACTCCCTCAGTACTGACAGCCTGACAGTGCAGCACTCACTCAGTAATGACCCTCCGACAGTGCAGCATGCCCTCAGTACTGACCCTCTGACAGCGCAGCATGCCCTCAGTACTGACCCTCTGACAATGCAGTACTACCTTGGTACTGACCCACCAACTGTGCAGCACTCCCACAGTACTGACCCTCCGACAGTGCAATACTCCCTCAGTACTGACCCTCCGACAATGCAGCACTACCTTTGTACTGACCCTCTGACAGTGCAGCACTCGC
The DNA here is from genome assembly GCF_964194155.1 of Cetorhinus maximus. NCBI lineage: Eukaryota > Metazoa > Chordata > Chondrichthyes > Lamniformes > Cetorhinidae > Cetorhinus > Cetorhinus maximus. The sequence continues at coordinate 24,949,950 of NC_135898.1, read as the reverse complement.
TCAGTAATGACCCTCCGACAGTGCGGCACTCTCTCATTACTGACCCTCTGACAGTGCGGCGTGCACATAATACAGACTCTGACAGTGCAGCACTCCCTCAGCACTGACCCTCCGACATTGCAGCACCCTCTCAGTACTGACCCTCTAACAGTGCAGCATGCACACAGTACAGGCTCTCTGACAGCGCAGCATTCACGCAGTACTGACCCCATGACAGTGCAGCACTCCCTCAGTAATGACCCACCGACAGTGCATCACTCCCTCAGTACTGACCCCGTGACAGTGCAGCTATCCCTCAGTACTGACCCTCTGACAGTGCAGTACTTGATCTGTACTGAACCTCTGACAGTGCAGCATGCCCTCAATACTGACCGTCTGACAGCGCAGTCTGCCCTCAATACTGACCATCTGACTGTGCAGCACTCACACAGTACTGACCCTCCGACAGTGCAACACTCCCTCAGTACTGACCCTCTGACAGTGCAGCATGCCCTCAGTACTGACCCTCCGACAATGCAGCACTACCTTGGTACTGACCCTCTGACAGTGCATCACTCCCTCAGTACTGACAGCCTGACAGTGCAGCACTCACTCAGTAATGACCCTCCGACAGTGCAGCATGCCCTCAGTACTGACCCTCTGACAGCGCAGCATGCCCTCAGTACTGACCCTCTGACAATGCAGTACTACCTTGGTACTGACCCACCAACTGTGCAGCACTCCCACAGTACTGACCCTCCGACAGTGCAATACTCCCTCAGTACTGACCCTCCGACAATGCAGCACTACCTTTGTACTGACCCTCCGACAGTGCGGCACTCTCTCATTACTGACCCTCTGACAGTGCGGCGTGCACATAATACAGACTCTGACAGTGCAGCACTCCCTCAGCACTGACCCTCCGACATTGCAGCACCCTCTCAGTACTGACCCTCTAACAGTGCAGCATGCACACAGTACAGGCTCTCTGACAGCGCAGCATTCACGCAGTACTGACCCCATGACAGTGCAGCACTCCCTCAGTAATGACCCACCGACAGTGCATCACTCCCTCAGTACTGACCCCGTGACAGTGCAGCACTCCCTCAGTAATGACCCACCGACAGTGCGGCACTCCCTCAGTAACGACGCACCGACAGTGCGGCACTCCCTCCGTACTGACCCTCTGACAGTGCAGCACTCCCTCAGAAATGACCCTCCGACAGTGCGGCACTCTCTCATTACTGACCCTCTGACAGTGCGGCGTTTCCTCAGTACTAACCCTCCGACAGTGCAGCATGCACATAATACAAACTCTCTGACAGTGCAACAGTCCTTCAGTACTGACCCTCTGACAGTGCAGGATGCACACAGTACAGGCTCTCTGGCAGTGCAGCACTCCCTTAGTACTGACCCTCCGACAGTGGAGCATTCCCTCAGTACTGACGCTTTGACAGTGCAGAACTACCGCAGTACTTACCCTCTGACAGTGCAGCATGCACATAATACAGACTCTATTACAGCGCAGCACTCCCTCACTACTCACCCACCGACAGTGCAGCACTCCCTCAGTAATGACCCTCCGACAGTGCAGCACTCTCTCAGTACTGACCCTTTGACAGTGCAGTACTCGACCTTTACTGACCCTCCGACAGTGCAGCATGCCCTCAGTACTGATCCTCTGACAGCACAGCATGCTCTCAATACTGACCCTCCGACAGTGTAGCACTCCTTCAGCACTGACCCTCCGACAATGCTGCACAACCTTTGTACAGACCCTCTGACAGTGCAGCATGCACATAATACAGACTCACTGACAGTGCAGATGTCCCTCAGTATTGACCCTCCGACAGTGCAGCACTCCCTCAGTACTGACAGTTTGACAGTGCAGCATGCACACAGTACATGCTCTCTGACAGTGCAGCACTCCCTCAAAACTGATCCTCCGACAGTGCAGCACTCCGTCAGTACTGACCCTCTTACAGTGTGGCATTCCCTCAGTACTGACCCTATGACAGTGCAGCATGCACATAATACAGAATGTCTGACAGTGTAGCACTCCCTCAGTACTGACCCTCTGAAAGTGCAGCATGCACACAATACAGACTCTCTGACAGTGCAACAGTCCCTCAGTACTGACCCTCTGACAGTGCAGCATGCACACAGTACTGACTCTCTGACAGTGCAGCATGCACGTAATACACACTCTGAGAGTGCAACAGTCCCTCAGTACTGATCTCCTAACAGTGCAGCATGCAGGCAGTACAGGCTCAATGACAGTGCAGCATTACCTCAGTACTGACCCCCTGAGAGTGCAGCACTCCCTCAGTAAAGACCCTCCGACAGTGCGGCACTACGTCAGTACTGACCCTCTGACAGTGCAGCATGCACACAGTACTGACTCTCTGACAGTGCAGCATGCACGTAATACACACTCTGAGAGTGCAACAGTCCCTCAGTACTGATCTCCTAACAGTGCAGCATGCAGGCAGTACAGGCTCAATGACAGTGCAGCATTACTTCAGTACTGACCCCCTGAGAGTGCAGCACTCCCTCAGTAAAGACCCTCCGACAATGCGGCACTCCGTCAGTACTGACCCTCTGACAGTGCAGCATGCACACAGTACTGACTCTCTGACAGTGCAGCATGCACGTAATACACACTCTGAGAGTGCAACAGTCCCTCAGTACTGATCTCCTAACAGTGCAGCATGCAGGCAGTACAGGCTCAATGACAGTGCAGCATTACCTCAGTACTGACCCCCTGAGAGTGCAGCACTCCCTCAGTAAAGACCCTCCGACAGTGCGGCACTCCGTCAGTACTGACCCTCTGACAGTGCAGCGTTCCCTCAGGACTAACCCTCTCACCGTGCTGCATGCACACAGTACAGGCTCTCTGACAGTGCAGCATTTCTTCAGTACTGACCCTCCGACAGTGGAGCACTCCCGCAGTACTGACCCTCTGACAGTGCAGCATGCACATAATACAGACTCTCTGACAGTGCAGCACTCCCTCAGTACTCACCCTGCGACAGTGTAGCATGCCCTCAATACTGACCCCCTGACAGTGCAGCACTCCCTTTGTAGTGAGCCTCCGACAGTGTGGCACTCCCTCAGTACTGACCCTTTGACAGTGCAGTACTCGACCTTTACTGACCCTCCGACAGTGCAGCACTCTCTCAGTACTGACCCTCTGACAGTGCAGCACTCCCGCAGTACTGACCTCTGATAGTGCAGCACTCCCACAGTACTGACCCTCTGACAGTGCAGCATGCACTTAATACAGACTCTCTGACAGTGCTGCAGTCCCTCAGTACTGACCCTCCGACAGTGCAGCCCGCCCTCAGTACTGATCCTCTGACAGCACAGCATGCCCTCAATACTGACCCCCTGACAGTGCAGCACTCCCTCAGTAATGAGCCTCCGACAGTGTGGCGCTCCTTCAGTACTGACCCTCTGACAGTGCAGCATGCACATAATACACACTCTCTGACACTGCATCAGTCCCTCAGTACTGACCCTCTGACAGTGCAGCACTCCCGCAGTACTGACCTCTGATAGTGCAGTACTCCCACAGTACTGACCCTCTGACAGTGCAGCATGCACTTAATACAGACTCTCTGACAGTGCAGCAGTCCCTCAGTACTGACTCTCCGACAGTGCAGCACTCCCTCAGTACTCACCCTGCGCCAGTGTAGCATGCCCTCAATACTGACCCCCTGACAGTGCAGCACTCCTTTTGTAGTGAGCCTCCGACAGTGTGGCACTCTCTCAGTACTGACCCTCCGACAGTGCAGCACTCTCTCAATACTGACCCTCTGACAGTGCATCACTCCCTCAGTACGGACAATCTGACACTGCAGCACTCCCTCAAAACTGACCCTTCTACAGTGCAGCACTCCCTCAGTACTGACCCTCCGACAGTGCGGCAGTCCCTCATTACTGACCGTCCGACAGTGCAGCACTCTCTCAATACTGACCCTTTGCCAGTGCAGTACTCGACCTTTACCTACCCTCCGACAATGCAGCCCGCTCTCAGTACTGATCCTCTGACAGCACAGCATGCCCTCAATACTGACCCCCTGACAGTGCAGCACTCCCTCAGTAATGAGCCTCCGACAGTGTGGCGCTCCTTCAGTACTGACCTTCTGACAGTGCAGCATGCACATAATACACACTCTCTGACAGTGCAGCAGTCCCTTAGTATTGACCCTTCGACAGTGCAGCACTCCCTCAGTACTGACACTCTGACAGAGCCGCATGCCCTCAGTACTGACCCTCTGACAATGCAGCACTAACTTGGTACTGACCCGCTGACAGTGCATGACTCCCTCAGTGCTGACCCCCTGACTGTGCAGCACTCCCTCAGTCATGACCCTCTGACAGTGCAGCATTCACATAATACAGACTCTCTGACAGTGCAGCACTCCCTCAGTACTCACCCTGCGACAGTGTAGCATGCCCTCAATAGTGACCACCTGACAGTGCAGCACTCCCTTTGTAGTGAGCCTCCGACAGTGTGGCACTCCCTCAGTACTGACCCTCCGACAGCGCAGCACTCTCTCAGTACTGACCCTGTTACAGTGCGGCGTTCCCTCAGTACTGACCCTCTGACGGTGCAGCATGCACATAATACAGATTCTCTGACAGTGCAGCACTCCCTCAGTACTGACCTCCGATAGTGCAGCACTCCCACAGTACTGACCCTCTGACAGTGCAGCATGCACTTAATACAGACTCTCTAACAGTGCAGCAGTCCCTTAGTATTGACCCTTCGACAGTGCAGCACTCCGTCAGAACTGACCCTCTGACAGTGTGACATGCACACATTACAGGTTCTCTGACAGTGCAGCACTCCCTCAGTACTGACCGTCCGACAGTGCAGAACTCTCTCAGTACTGACCCTTTGACAGTGCAGTACTCGACCTTTACTGACTCTCCGACAGTGCAGCACGCCCTCAGTACTGATCCTCTGACAGCACAGCATGCCCTCAATACTGACCCCCTGACAGTGCAGCACTCCCTCAGTAATGAGCCTCCGACAGTGTGGCGCTCCTTCAGTACTGACCCTCTGACAGTGCAGCATGCACATAATACACACTCTCTGACAGTGCAGCACTCCCGCAGTACTGACCTCCGATCGTGCAGCACTCCCACAGTACTGACCCTCTGACAGTGCAGCATGCACTTAATACAGACTCACTGACAGTGCAGCAGTCCCTCAGTACTGACTCTCCGACAGTGCAGCACTCCCTCAGTACTGACCCTCTGACAGAGCCGCATGCCCTCAGTACTGACCCTCTGACAATGCAGCACTAACTTGGTACTGACCCGCTGACAGTGCATGACTCCCTCAGTGCTGACCCCCTGACTGTGCAGCACTCCCTCAGTCATGACCCTCTGACAGTGCAGCATTCACATAATACAGACTCTCTGACAGTGCAGCACTCCCTCAGTACTCACCCTGCGACAGTGTAGCATGCCCTCAATAGTGACCACCTGACAGTGCAGCACTCCCTTTGTAGTGAGCCTCCGACAGTGTGGCACTCCCTCAGTACTGACCCTCCGACAGCGCAGCACTCTCTCAGTACTGACCCTGTTACAGTGCGGCGTTCCCTCAGTACTGACCCTCTGACGGTGCAGCATGCACATAATACAGATTCTCTGACAGTGCAGCACTCCCTCAGTACTGACCTCCGATAGTGCAGCACTCCCACAGTACTGACCCTCTGCAGTGCAGCATGCACTTAATACAGACTCTCTAACAGTGCAGCAGTCCCTTAGTATTGACCCTTCGACAGTGCAGCACTCCGTCAGAACTGACCCTCTGACAGTGTGACATGCACACAGTACAGGTTCTCTGACAGTGCAGCACTCCCTCAGTACTGACCGTCCGACAGTGCAGAACTCTCTCAGTACTGACCCTTTGACAGTGCAGTACTCGACCTTTACTGACTCTCCGACAGTGCAGCACGCCCTCAGTACTGATCCTCTGACAGCACAGCATGCCCTCAATACTGACCCCCTGACAGTGCAGCACTCCCTCAGTAATGAGCCTCCGACAGTGTGGCGCTCCTTCAGTACTGACCCTCTGACAGTGCAGCATGCACATAATACACACTCTCTGACAGTGCAGCACTCCCGCAGTACTGACCTCCGATAGTGCAGCACTCCCACAGTACTGACCCTCTGACAGTGCAGCATGCACTTAATACAGACTCTCTGACAGTGCAGCAGTCCCTTAGTATTGACCCTTCGACAGTGCAGCACTCCGTCAGAACTGACCCTCTGACAGTGTGACATGCACACAGTACAGGTTCTCTGACAGTGCAGCACTCCCTCAGTACTGACCCTCTGACAGGGCGGCCTTTCCTCAGTACTGACCCTCCGACAGTGCAGTGCTCCCTCAGTACTGACCCTCTGACAGTGCAGCATGCACATAATACAAACTCTCTGACAGTGCAAAAGTCCCTCAGTACTAACCCTTTGACAGTGCAGCTTGCACACAGTCCAGGCTCCCTGACAGTGCAGCATTTCCTCAGTACTGACCCTCCGACAGTGGAGCATTCCCTCAGTACTTACCCTTTGACAGTGCAGCACTGCCGCAGTACTGACCCTCTGACAGCGCAGCATGCACATAATACAGACTCTATTACAGCGCAGCACTCCCTAGGTACTCACACTCCGACAGTGCGGCACTCCCTCAGTACTGACCGTCCGACAGTGCAGAACTCTCTCAGTACTGACCCTTTGACAGTGCAGTACTCGACCTTTACTGACTCTCCGACAGTGCAGCACGCCCTCAGTACTGATCCTCTGACAGCACAGCATGCCCTCAATACTGACCCCCTGACAGTGCAGCACTCCCTCAGTAATGAGCCTCCGACAGTGTGGCGCTCCTTCAGTACTGACCCTCTGACAGTGCAGCATGCACATAATACACACTCTCTGACAGTGCAGCACTCCCGCAGTACTGACCTCCGATAGTGCAGCACTCCCACAGTACTGACCCTCCGACAGTGCAGCACTCCCTCAGTACTGACCCGCTGACAGTGCAGCATGCCCTCAGTACTGACCCTCTGACAGTGCATCACTCCCTCAGTACTGACCCCCGGACAGTGCAGCACTCCCTCAGTAATGACCCTCCGACAGTGCGGCACTCCCTCAGTACTGACACTCCGACAGTGCAGCACTCTCTCAGTACTGACCCTCTGACAGTGCGGCGTTCCCATAGTACTGACCCTCTGATGGTGCAGCATGCTCATAATACAGACTCTCTGACATTGCAGCACTCCCACTGTACTGACCCTCTGACAGTGCAGCATGCACATAATACAGACTCTCTGACAGTGCAGTAGTCCCTCAGTACTGACCCTCCGACAGTGCAGCATGCACACAGTACAGGCTCTCTAACAGTGCAGCACTCCGTCACTACTGACCCTCCGACAGTGCAGCACTCGCTCAAAACTGACCCTCTGACAGTCCAGCACTCCCTCAAAACTGACCCTTCCACAGTGCAGCACGCCCTCAGTACTGACCCCCTGACAGCGCAGCATGTCCTCAATACTGACCCTCCGACTGTGTGGCACTCCCACAGTACTGACCTTCCGACTGTGCAGCATCCCCTCAGTACTGACCCTCCGACAATGCAGCACTAACTTTGTACTGACTCTCTGACAGTGCCTCACTCCCTCAGTACTGACCCTCTGACAGTGCAGCATGCACATAATGCAGAATCTCTGACAGTGCAGCACTCACTCAGTACTGACCCTCTGACAGTGCCGCACTCCCTCAAAACTGTTCCTCCGACCGTGCGGCACTCCCACAGTACTGCACGAGTGACAATCTCAATATTTGTCCTCTGATGTGGAACTGGACCCCACACCCTTTTGACCCAAAGCCTGTCACCCACCGCCACAGCTTGATGCCTCCTACTGTCCCAGAGCCACACGCAGCGCTGGGAAACACTGATGCTGATTCATTCGAATAATAATGATAGTCAGGTTGGTGCTTACTAAAATAACACCTGCATATTCCACGTCTGAAGTCTTTGCCCCGAACAGAGACTCAGGCATTTTTAAATTTCAGCTTTGAATTGGAGACTATCACCGCTGTCAGTCAGTGGAGACTTGCAGGGATGTGGGGAACATGTTCTCCATGTCGGAGAGTCCGTACTGAGGGAGCGCTGCACTGTCGGAGGATCAGTACTGAGGGAGTGCTGCATTGTCAGAGGGTCAGTACTGAGGGAGTGCTGCACTGTCAGAGGGTCAGTACTGAGGGAGTGCTGCACTGTCAGAGGGTCACTACTGAGGGAGTGCTGTACTGACAGAGGGTCAGTACTGAGAGAGTGCTGCACTGTCAGAGGGTCAGTACTGAGGGAGTGCTGCACTGTCAGAGGGTCAGTACTGAGGGAGTGCTGCACTGTCAGAGGGTCAGTACTGAATGAGTACTCCACCCTTTCAGATTCTGCTTCTGATTGAAGTGGGGAAGGTAAGGGGAGAATGTATGTGAAGTTACTGTGATATTGATCTGTTTAACAAGCAAGCATGAAGCGCCACTATGGGGGTTCGCCCGGGAGTGGGGTTGTGGGGGTGGGGGTGGTGCTGGGTCATTAGTGAAGAAAGTGTCACTGAGCAGCTGATGGAAGAGAGAAGCAAGTGCCTTTCCCTTTAGATTAACCCGCAGGGGGCCGGGGGCGGGGAGGCTTAGCCGTGACACTGTGTTTGTGAGCGAGCTCGGAACGCTTTCACTCCTGTCAGACTTCAGCAGTAGCAGGGCTCTGTGTGTGTCTCATAGCACCAGCAAAACTGTTGTTGAAACAGCCCCAGGCAGGCTCCGCCACCAAAAAGATACGTCTGAAATCAGGGCAATCATCAGCCGCCGACTTCAAAGGTAACTCATCCCTTTCCTGACTGCTTTAAATGCCGTTCAATCACAGATCTGTGAGATTGTGGGGGTTTTATTTTTAAGCGTACTGGGTTAAATTTGCTTCTTTGAAAGCTGCCAGGATGGGGTGTGGTGACAATGTTTGCAAGCACTCTTCTGATGCCCAGAGTGGCAGAGCGAATCCTGCCTTATATTTTGACTCGGGCAGCAGCCCCCCTCCCGACTCCCACCCTCTCAGCCCCTGAATGCTGAGGTTTGAGTGTGGGCACAGAGGGTCTTGACCAATGCAAGGCAGAGAGACATGGCAGCGTTTTGTGCCCGATGCCAGCTGGTGACAGACTGGTAGGCCCTTGCGAAGGTGTCTGTGATTACTCCACCTAGCAGCTTGATTCCCTCGTTGCTCTTTAGCAAGAGAGGTCACACTAAATGTTTGAAAGAAGAAAGCAAAACGTGCTTACGAAAAGATTCTTCAATCTTACAGTGTTGCTGTTCTTGCTGCCATAGGGGTGAAGTCAATTTGGAGTGTTTCTAACCCAACAGTTCATCTGAAGGACAAGTACAGTGCCACATTGGCTTTACGTGAGTAGTTTGTACAGCTTTTGTAACTCCATTTATTTATGTGCTGAGTATATTTAACCTAAGGTCTTTTGGTGGTGCAGAACTTGAGTATTGCCGAAAAAAGAAATGTCAAAGCTTTTCATCTTGCACTCATCAGGACACTTCGCAAGAATACCAATATTAGGAGAAAACAACAATTTACACTGTATGGGAAGAGAGTGCTGATCAGTTGGCAACTTAAATATTCAGTGGCTTATATTTGGATTTAAGATTATTATTGGCAGAAAAAAATACTTCAGTTTTGCTATCGGGGGCTGCACAATCACAAGAAATATAAAAAGAATTCTTAAAACTTTCTACAGTGTCGATTCATTTAAGGGGAGGCTAGATATGCACACAAGGGAGGAAGGAATAGAAGGATATAGTGAAAGAGAGAGAGATAGAGGAAATGAGAGGGAGAAGACTGCTGTGCAAATTAAACAAGTTGAATCAACTGGCCTGCCTGTGCTGTGCCTTCCATATTCTCGTTACATTGAGGAGGTTTTAACCCAGGGTGGTGTAGTGCCTGTCCAGGCATGCAGCAATCTGAAATCTCATGCTATACTTGGAACACATCACCCCTTCCTATTGTGTGAAAGGGGGTGAAAGGTTATCAGTGGTAGGCGGGAATGTGGGGCTGAGGTTACAATCAGATCAGCCATGATCTTATTGAATGGCGGAGCAGGCTTGAGGGGCCGAGTGGCCTATTCCTGCTCCTAATTTGCATGCCCGTACTGCGCACTCTTGTACATTATGCTTAATTTCTCTGAAGCAACTGCGTAGAAAGGGGTGTCCTCATGTTAGAATGTAACCAGGCAAATGCTTAGATATTAATAATATTCTGTTCCCCACACCTCAGGCACTTTCATCCTTAAATCTGTCCCATATGTAGCAATGGTAACAAATAATATTTCAACTGTCTAAGCTCTGGAATGCCTTCCCTACCCCTCTCCACCTCTTTATCTCTCCCTGTCTCTCTCTCTCTCTCTCTCTCTCTATCTCCTCCTTCAAGACAACAATTTGTACATCCCAAGATGCTTTGCAGGAGTGATACTAAAAATTGTTTTTACACCAAGGCGCATAAAGATATGTTAGGCCAAAACTCGGCCAAAGAGGTCATTTAAAGGAGCTCCTTGAAGGGGACAGGGTTAGCGAGGGAATTAGCACCTAAACATTCTCATGGCAACCAGTGGTGGAGCCATTAAAATTGGGGAATGCTCACAAATGAGGCCAGAATTGAAGGAACGCAGCAAGAACGAGCCAGTACAGACTCGATGGGCTGAATGGCCTTCTGCCGTCCTACCCTGTGATGCCGGAGAGTTTGGATGGCTGACGGTTTTAGGCACTTGCTTCTGAATCCCCCAGCACCCGATCAATGTTTAAGGTTTAGGAGTTGCCACGATTACGTGCAGGCTATGCGGTCTCATGAGACCACTCAAACACAGGAAGAGGCCATTCAGCCCATTGTGCTTAGGCTGCTTCAAGAGGAACATTTCTCTTGCGTGGTTTGTGGGCTAGTTCAATCCTGTGCTCTTTCTTAGATTGTAGCAGGTAGTGAGGAGGCAGTCTGAATGGGTGAGGTGGATCACTCAGTGGGAGATGGGATGAAGCGAATCAAGGTAAATATTTAGATGTATCTCACTGGGGAATAATATCCCCATCAGGTTCTTTCACAGCAAAGTCCTATCTTTTGGACAGATTTTTGGCCCTTTGGGGAATTAAGGGATATGGGGAGTGAGCGAGAAAGTGGAATGAGGCAGAAGATCCCTAACAGCACTGTGGGTGTACCTACCCCACATGGACTGCAGCGGTTCAAGAAGGCGGCTCACCACCACCTTCACAAGGGGCAATGAGGAATGGGCAATAAATGCTGGCAATAAATATTCCAATGCTGTCAACTTATTAAGACAAGTATTGCTAGAATGTTCCAAATGCAATCAGGCCAGTATTCAGTCTGCATGAAAGGCAGACAAAAGCCCCACTCCGCGGCTGTATTAGTGCAAGTGAAACATCATTGGGACATCGATGTGTTCCTGTCAGTGCCTGTGTGGGCAGAGGATTGGAATCAGGACTTTTGGATGTATCAGTGACTGTGGTTGGTTCAGAGTTACTTTTACTGCAAAATGACTTGAGGAATCCTGTGCGCTACTTGGAGAGTAGGATTTTCTTTTATTCATTCACAGGATGTGGGCATCGCTGGCTAGGCCAGTATTTATTGCCCATCCCTAATTGCCCTTTTTCAGAGTGCATTTAAGAGTCAACCACATTGCTGTGGGTCTGGAGTCACATGTAGGCCAGACCAGGTAAGGACAGCAGATTTCCTTCCCTAAAGGGCATTAGTGAACCAGATGGGTCTTTGCAACAATTGACAATGGTTTCATGGCCCTCATTAGACTTTTAATTCCAGATTTTTAAAATATTGAATTCAAATTCCACCATCTGCTGTGACAGGATTCAAACCTGGGTCCCCAGGGCATTAACCCTGGGTCTCTGGATTACTGGTCCAGCAACAATGCCACTACGCCATCGCCTCCCAGGCTTTTGCAGTGTATTGTCCAAACTGCACAGAATGATGGGAGTGTGTGAGGAAACTTGTCGTAAAACCCTAAAATATATTTGGTCCAAGAACTGTAGTGATTTAACAGGATTTGCTGGGGTGTCTTATAATAAGAGCGGGTCCAAAGCTAATGGAAAAGCAGATTAAAATGTTTGCTGAAAGGAGATATGCTTCCGAAGCTTTACGGAACAATCCTCAGTGCATGAACAGCTAAACTAACAACCAACTTAAAATAATCAATCGAGCTCGTAATGTGGCTTATTTACCCTTGCTACAAGTGACATACATTCATACACAGGGGCCCGTCCTCTGCAAGCAAAAGGGATATGATGCCTTACATCTTTTTAGAGTTACCCGGGAGCTTGGAGAGCCTATAGCTCCCCAGGGCTGTCGCCATGGCAACGCCTCAACCAATCAGAGTCAACCTTCCAACCAATCAACGCCCTTCTCTCCTGTAGTATAAATTGTGATTGTTTGAAATTTGGCATTCTTTTGTTTGTCCTGATGAATGCAAGATGAAAGGCTTCAGCAACATGTCTTTCTTTTCAGCAAGATTCAGGTTCTGTCCAACCAAGCAACATTTTGTATACCTGAGACTGAAAGTAATGAGTATTATTTTGGAGCACCAATGTCTCTTGATATTTTTTTGATTTGGGATTACAACCTGACAGGTCAAACTCCAGAGCAGAATTATAAGTGGAAAATGGCAGATCAGGGAATGATTTCAGACTCTGTCTGAAGTCAGCATGTGGAGTCGACTCTGAGGGAGTATCAACCAAAGGAACAGAATTTAATTAAATTGTGTCAGATGGACTGAATGATAATCCGTTAATAATGCCCGTCAGACACAAAATGCCTGCCACGCTTTGTGTCCCCCGCCCCCTTCTCATTTGCAAAAGGTTTGCATTATTCACAGATTACTGTGCAGCTCTTAGCTTCTACGCAACAAAGGGAATTCAGGCCCATGCACCAACCTGTGGGATCTTGCTGTGCACGTGTTGGCAGCGCCGTTTGCCTGCATGACGACATGTGAGGAGCTTCGAGGGCGTTGAGGATGTCGATCGACTCCTTGCGAAGGCCAGCGCTTTCTGTCCCCCAACCCTCCAACCCTCCAACCTCTCAAGGCTTAATCCAGACTGGAAAATGAGGACGCATCTGCCCTCATGCACCCCAGACCCTAAGGCATTGAGCTGCAGTATGGAGACAGCAGAGCTTGGGACCATGTAGCCCATTTACTTAGATAAAAGCAAAAAACTGCGGATGCTGGAAATCCAAAACAAAAACAAAAATACCTGGAAAAACTCAGCAGGTCTGACAGCATCTGCGGAGAGGAGCACAGTTAACGTTTCGAGTCCGTATGACTCTTCAACAGAACTAAGGAAAAATAGAAAAGAGGTGAAATATAAGCTGGTTTAAGGGGGAGTGGGACAGGTAGAGCTGGATAGAGAGCCAGTGATAGGTGGAGATAACCAAAAGATGTCATAGACAAAAGGGCAAAGAGGTGTTGAAGCTGGTGATATTATCTAAGGAATGTGCTAATAGGTGACATTGAGGATAGAAAGCAGGACGAGCAAGGTACAGATGGCCCTAGTGGGGGTGGGGTGGGGGGAAGGGATCGAAATAGGCTAAAAGGCAGAGATAAAACTGATGGAAATACATTTAAAAATAATAGAATAGGTGGGAAAAGAAAAATCTATATAAGTTATTGGAAAAAAGGGGGATCGGAAAGGGGTTGGGGATGGAGGAGAGAGTTCATGATCTAAAATTCTTGAACTCAATATTCAGTCCGGAAGGCTGTAAAGTGCATAGTCGGAAGATGAGGTGCTGTTCCCCCAGTTTGCGTTGAGCTTCACTGGAACAATGCAGCAGGCCAAGGATGGACATGTGGGCATGAGAGCAGGATGAAGTGTTGAAATGGCAAGCGACAGGGAGGTCTGGGTCATGCTTGTGGACAGACCGAAGGTGTTCTGCAAAGCGGTCATCCAGTCTGCATTTGGTCTCTCCAGTGTAGAGGAAACCGCATTGGGAGCAGCAAATGCAATAGACTAAATTGAGGGAAGTGCAAGTGAAATGCTGCTTCACTTGAAAGGAGTGTTTGGGCCCTTGGACGGTGAGGAGAGGGGAAGTAAAGGGGCAGGTGTTGCACCTTCTGCGGTTGCATGGGAAGGTGCTGTGGGAGGGGGTTGAGGTGTAGGGGGTGATGGAGGAATGGACCAGGGTGTCCCGGAGGAAACGATCCCTGCGGAATGCCACCAGGGGGGTTTGGTGGTGGCATCATGCTGGAAATGGCGGAGGATGATCCTTTGAATGCGGAGGCTGGTGGGGTGATAAGTGAGGACAAGGGGGACCCTATCATGGTTCTGGGAGGGAGAGGAAGGTGTGAGGGCGGATGCGCGGGAGATGGGCCGGACATGGTTGAGGGCCCTGTCAACCACCGTGGGTGGAAAACCTCGGTTAAGGAAGAAGGAAGACATGTCAGGGGAACTGTTTTTGAAAGCATCATCAGAACAGATGCTCACTTACTTATCAGGCAGAGCCTTTTGCTAGTTATTAATCCTGTTGTCTGGAAGTACAGAATTTGAGTATCCCTGAAAAAAAGACATTTGGTCGGAGCTTTTCCTCTGGCAATACTGATGGGCGCAAGACAAGCTTTGACAGAATGTCTTTTTGCACCAATATTGAGTGATTGCTTCTAGATTTAACAATGCTTCACCAGCAACCACTATCGGATAAGTAGGGCTCAACGGTTGAGCTGGCTAATCAGCAGCCTTCTAGCCTTGTTATGCAAGGTTTGTGGCTGGTCCTTTCTCGAATGCCTGAATTTAGCCCAACATGTTTGAAGCACTGTTGCGCTGCTGCAGTAATGACTGATTACTTCATTTATTTGGACAGACTGAAGGTCTGCAACATGCACAGTCAGGGACCTCAGGCCTTTGTGGTGCGCTGTTAGAAGCCACACTGAGTATTTCCCAACCGTTTCACAGTCATAACACCAAATAAATTAGCTTGGAGAACCGCTCTGAGAGTAATTTCTGCATCCTCATTGCCGGCAAATCTTGAGAGTGATAGGCCGTCTCCACATCAACAATTTCGTGATTACTGATATAAGCATCAAATTATTAGCCCTTTGCAAGGGAGTGAAGTCATTGATTTACCAGGCTGGATGCTGCACCACAGTCGGCCTTCAATTTAACTCTATCCCTCCCATCCCTTCTCCGTTGGTTGATGGGTTATTTGCTATTGGCTGTAAAATTCAGACTTTAGCCTTGCCCAGCAGAATGTGCGTGCAGCAGCAGGAAGAACAGCCCCACCAGCATGAAGGCATCCACAGATCCTTTCAAACCAGTTGCTGGTTGATTTTTGCAGGCTGGCAAAGTGTTTGGTGGTTTCCCGATCTCATGTTGGCAGGGAGAGTGGTGTGGCACGTACATGACTGCAAGGATTCTACAAAAATCATTCACTCCCAGGCCTGGGTACAGTACTTTGCATCCCCTTGGACTACAGCCTGACAGAGAGAGGTGACAAAGAGTAGGACAAGCTTTTGGAAGAGGGAGGAGGAGGAGTGCTCTCAGCAAAGCATGTAGTGTTGGTGGGGGGTACTTCTTGTAGCTGAACAACTGTGAGTGAATGGCACAGGCATCCAGTGGACCTGTGCAGGCCAAGTTTCAAAAGCGTGCATGGAATGGTCAGAGTGGCTGCTAGATTTAAAATCTTCACAGTTAGGATGTACCCATTGGCAGTGCCCGCACTGGCATGTTTCTCAGCATGGGGGCACCCTGAGGGCCGTGAAGGAAGTGACCGGAAGCTCTGCCCATGCCTACAGCTTCTGAAGGCGAACTCCAGAAATACCATGGACCTGACTCCCGAGCTCAAAGTTTCATTGAGCTCGCTGTTTCCTTTCCCCTCGCCGTTTTGATGCAGTGTTTTGTGTATGGTGTGCATGGTGGCATGGTACCTTCCCTGGAAACCAACTAGGGTAGTGTCACATGGCGGGAGTATGAGACGTGTTAATATTTAGCACCTTTTGACTTCAGCAGCATTGTTTGCACAACACTCTGGTTGATAAACAATCGCCCCCGCAATAAACCTGGGGTGAACTCAAGAGTGGCCGTGCGATGAATAAACTGGCATCGTTCATTTTGAACCATTGCCTTCCGCTCACCCTCAGATCTCTCTTGTTGTCAATAGGTCCTCTTTGCTTCATACTCGGTAACGGCATTCAATTCGCAGACTGCAAAAACATAGCCAACACTGCAAAGCCCTGCTCGCTCACATCTGATGACTGGTAAGCGCATTTGCATATCTTCGCCGCATGAAGGCACTTAGCAATTGTGGGAGCAAAGTTGCCCGTTGTCACACACATGATGGCGAAATGCAATATAGTCAAGAATTGAGTGGTAAGATGTTGAAGGGGTAAAAAATCCTCTCCATCTCTGTACACTTCAGTCATGTGTTTTCTAGTGCGGCCCCTCCACGCCCCACCCCCACCGCCACACACGCAGTACATTGTGGTCTCTGCCCTTTCCTCTTACCATTAACAATAATGCTTCGTCTTCCCTGCCCAGCCCTTCCCCCTCCTGGCCCCTTGAGTCAACTTAAGCGAAG
This sequence comes from Cetorhinus maximus, assembly GCF_964194155.1. Lineage (NCBI taxonomy): Eukaryota > Metazoa > Chordata > Chondrichthyes > Lamniformes > Cetorhinidae > Cetorhinus > Cetorhinus maximus. Next base: position 24,933,326 of record NC_135898.1, on the reverse strand, counting down.
AATGAAATGTCATTGTCCCTTTGAATACCACAGTCGGAGACGGTTTCCCATGGCAATTTGTGGAAAGAAGACAGGAAACAGCGTTTCCTGTCTCCCTTGTTCTTAGAGGATGCAAAACGATAGTGGAAACAAATGGCCGCCCTGTCCTCTTCCCCAACTTAAGGAATTGCGAGATCCCAGTTTTCAGGTGGACATTCAGTGTGCAAAAACAAAGAGGTGATAGTAACCCTATAGCAATTATTTGTTAGGCTACAGTTAGTGGGGAATTTTACATTCTGGTGGACGTTTTTTTTGGCTAGGCCAGCATTTATTGCCCACCCTCAATTTCCTTTGAGAAACTTGAATTGTTTACTCGGCCATTTCAGAGGGCAGTTAAGAGTCAACCGCATTGTTGTGGGTCTGGAGTAACTTGTAGGCCAGACCAGGTAAGGATGTCAGATTTCCTTCCCTAAAGGACATTTGTGAACCAGATGGATTTTTACAACAATCAACAATGACAGTTTTTTTGACAATGGCAGATTTTTATTGAATTCAAATTTCACCATCTGCGTAGTGGATTTCAAACCCACGTCCCCTGATTTACTAGTCCAGCGACAATGCCACTATGCCGCCATATCCCCCATGGCAAGATGGTGCAGAGGCAATAAGACCAGGGATCAGAAGTTTTAATTAGGGTGTTAGAGAAGAGAAACTAGAGTCACTTTTCAAGAGAACAAAGAGCTGCTCAAAATTATAACTGGTCTTAGTAAGTGTTAGCCACCCTAGCCCTCATTCCCTAACCTCCCCCACCCGTGCCACTTTATTTCCCCATGCCCCCTCCATACCCCAATGCCTACTCATATCATTCCATGCTCCATCCATACCCCTCGCCACCATGTCCAGTCACTCAAAGTATCCACTATGGAAAGAACTCCTGAGCCCTATAATCACATTGGGAAGAATTTGAGATGTTCATGAAACAGTCAAAATAAACCAGTATCCTTCAAAAGGCTCTTCAAAATACCTTAATCCTATTAACTGCTCAAAGGACTGTCAATCAAACACATAGCCATTCAAACACATAATCCTCAAGGAGCTCATAAAACTGCCAATAAAAAACAAAGCTCATAGTCCCCTTGACAGCTATGTCAACAACCCCTACTGAGCTGAATCCATTTTGTGGGGTTTGGAGCTCAGCCAAGCATTCACAATTGGATGGCATTGCACAGCTGTGTCAACAAAGCCTCTAGACCTAGAAACGTTGAAACCTTTGAAGGACTGGAACAGAGTGGAACAGGTGGCCATCATACACCATTACATGATGACATGTAAAGTTGTCAACAGCTTTTGAACTCACCTGTAAAAAGATTCTGAAATCCAAACTAGGTTTTCCTCATGGTCCATGACACCGCTGAGGTGCTGTGAACCATGTCTCCTTCCAAAACTGGCCTGACTTCATGGGAATAACAGGGGGTCTAAAGTGCCCAATTCCGCAATGGAGTAGGCAAGGGCAGAAATGCGTGGGCCCACTACCCGCACCATTTTCCCAGGACCATAAAAGTCCCACACCATTGGGAATGGAGGCATGAATCCCAGAATTGGGCCCTGCCCTCCATTTTTAAATCCCACCCACCCCCATTCTGACACGGATGGAGGCATTAAAACCCAACCCTATGGGTCGAATTAATGAACAGCAAAGGTTGTAAGACTCTAGTAGGGACAGTCTACATATCACCTGTGGCTGGGTTGTGGTTGGGATTAGGGTGGATAATGTTAACAGGATCCAAGCCAGTTGTTGAAGCTGAAACCAAAACAGAGAGCTTTTCAGCTTTTCTTTCTCGAGAGAGTTTATTAACTTGCTCAGTCTCACAGCTCTCCTCCCACACAGCCCAGCTGTCCCCTATTTACATGTGCTCAGAGACAATTAATACACTTCTCTTTCTCTGAAATTTAGCAATGTAATTAACACTAATAAACCTCAACAATGTAATTGACAAGATATGAACAGATAAACCCAGTGAGGAGGGAAGCATAAACCGAAAACAATGTGGTTATAATGGGAGATCAGTTTGCACATTGACTTGAACAGATCAATTGTTATTGGCGATAATATTCTAGAATCTAAAATAAGTCAAAAAGCAGAGAAGGAAAAAGTAATGGAGAAAAAAATGGGACTTAAGACTACCCATTTTCTAGGACATGAAGGTTTCTACCTCAGGTTTCGAGGCCAATATGACTCTTCTACAGAGCCCCTTCTCAACGTGTCCTGTCACTTTCAAGACTCTATGTACATTCACCCCCAGGGTTTAAAATTGTACCATTTAGTTTATATTGCCTTTTTTACAAAAACATAATCTTTCACATTTCTCGATATTAAATCTCATCTGCCATGTGTTTGCCATTTTTGCCAGTGTGTCTGTATCCTCCTGAAACATACGGAGTTCTGAACTTTAAAAATAGAGGGAGAGAATACAAAAGCCAGGATATCATGATAAAACACTAGTTCAGCCTCAACTAGAGTGTTGGACTGAATTCTGGGCAACCACACTTCAGGAAAGATGTGAAGGCTTTAGAGAGGGTGCAGGACAGATTTACTAGAATTGTTGCAGGGGTGCGGTTATTCCAGTTAAATGGATGTACTGGAGAAGCAGGGGTTGCCTTCCCTAAAGCAGAGAAGATGAAGAGGAGATTTTGTAATGTTTAAGATCATGAAGAGTTTAGGTAAAGTAAATGAAGAGAAGTTGTTTCCAGTGGCTGAACGGTCACTTATCAGGGAACACAGGTTAAGGCTTGGGAAAATAAGCAGAGGTAACATGAAGAAGACATTTTTTATGCAGTGACTTTAAGATCGAGGGGAAAACAGATTGAGAACACACTGTCTGATCGAGGAGGGGGGATACGGATTGGGAAAGCACTGCCTGATCCGGGAGGGGGGGGGTACAGATTAAGAATGCACTGCCTGATCGGGGAGGAGGGATACAGATTGAGAACACACTGCCTGATCAGGGAGGGGGGATAAAGATTGAGAACACATTGTCTGATCGAGGAGGGTGATACAGATTGAGAACACACTGTCTGAATCAGGGAGGGATGGATACAGATTGAGAACACACTGCCTGATCGGGGAGGGGTGATACAGATTGAGAACACACTGTCAGATCGGGGATGGGGATACAGATTGAGAACACACTGTTCGGGAAGGGGAGATGCAGATAGAGAACACGCTGTCTGATCGGGGAGGGGCGATACAAATTGAGAACACACTGCCTGATCGGGGAGGGTAGATGCAGATAGAGAACAATCTGTCTGATCGGGTAGGGGTGATACAGGTTGAGAACACACTGACAGACCAGGGAGGGGGATACAGATTGAGAACACACTGTCTGATCGGGGAGGGGGGATACAGATTGAGAACACACTGTCTGATCGGGGAGGGGAGATGCAGATAGAGAACACACTGTCTGATCGTGAGGGGGGATACAAATTGAGAACACACTGTCAGATCGGGGAGGGGGGATACAAATTGAGAACACACTGCCTGATCGGGGAGGGGGGATAAAGATTAATAACGCACTGGCTGATCTGTGAGGGGAGGGGAATACAGTTTGAGAACACATTGTCCGATCGAGATGGGGGGACACAGATTGAGAACACACTTTCAGATCGGGAGGGGGATATAGATTGAGAACACACTGTCTGATCAGGGAGGGGGGATACAGATTGAGAACACACTATCTGATTGAGGAGGGTGGATACAGATTGAGAACACTGTCTGATCGGGGAGGGGAGATGCAGATAGAGAACACACTGTCTGATCGGGGAGGGAGGATACAGATTGAGAACACGCAGTCTGATCGGGGAGGGGGGATACAAATTGAGAAAACACTACCTGATTGGGGAGGGGTGATGCAGATTGAGAACACACTGTCTGATCGGGGAGGGTGGTTACAGATTGAGAACGCATTGTTTGATCGGGGAGGGGGGATAGAGATTGGGAACACACTTTCTGATCGAGGAGGGGGGACACAGATTGAGAATTGACTGCCTGATTGTGGAGGGGGATACAGATTGAGAAAACACTGTCTGAAGGGGAGGGGAGATACAGACTGAGAACACGCAGTCTGATCAGGGAGGGGTATACAGATTGAGAACAAACTGTCTGATCGGGGAGAGGGGATACAGATTGAGAAAACACTGTCTGAAGGGGAGGGGAGATACAGACTGAGAACACGCAGTCTGATCAGGGAGGGGTATACAGATTGAGAACAAACTGTCTGATCGGGGAGAGGGGATACAGATTGAGAACATTGTCTGATCGGGGAGGGGACATGCAGATAGAGAACACACTGTCTGATCGGGGAGGGGCGATACAAATTGAGAACACACTGCCTGATCGGGGAGGGTAGATGCAGATAGAGAACAATCTGTCTGATCGGGGAGGGGTGATGCAGGTTGAGAACACACTGTCTGATCGGGAAGGGGGGATACAGATTGAGAACACACCGTCTGATCGGGAAGGGGGGATACAGACTGAGAACACACTGTCTGATCGGGGAGGGTGTATAAAGATTGAGAACACACTGTCTGATCGAGGAGGGGGGATACAGACTGAGAACACACTGTCTGATCGGGGAGGGTGTATAAAGATTGAGAACACACTGTCGGATCGGAGAGAGTCTTTACAGATTGAGAACACGCTGTCTGATCAGGGAGGGGGGACACAGATTGAGAACACAGTGTGTCATCGGGGAGGGGGGATACAGATTGAGAACGAACTGTCTGATCGGGGAGGCAGGATACAGTTTGAGAGCACAGCTTCTGATCGAGGAGGGGTGATACAGGTTGGGAACGCACTGCCTGATCGAGGAGGGGGGATACAGACTGAGAACACACTGACTGATCGGGGAGGGGGTATAAAGATTGAGAACACACTGTCGGTTCGGGGAGAGGGGATACAGATTGAGAATAAATTATCTGATCGTGGAGGGCGACACAGATTGAGAACACACTCTCTGCTCTGGGAGGGGAGATCCAGATTGATAAAACACTGTCTGATCTGGGAGAGGAGGTACATATTGAGAACACGTTGCCTGTTCGGGGAGCAGGGTTGCAGATTGAGAACACACTGCCTGATCGGGGAGAGGGGATACAGATTGAGAACACACTTTCTGATCGGGGAGGGGAGATGCAGATAGAGAACATACTGTCTGATCGGGGAGGGGGGTTTCAGATTGAGAACACATTGTTCGGGGATGGAGAATGCAGATTGAGAACACGTTGTCTGATCAGGGACGGGTGTTATAGATTGAGAACAAAATGTTTCATCGGGGAGGGGGGACACAGATTGAGAACACACTGTCTGAACTGGGAGGGGGGATACAGGTTGAGTACACACTGTCTGATCGTGGAAGGGGCATACAGTTGATAACACTGTGTGATCGGGGTGGGGGGATACAGATCGAGGACAAACTGTCTGATCGGATAGCGGGTATACAGACTCAGAACGCACTGTCGGATCGCGGAGCGGGGATACAGATTGAAAACACACTGTCTGATCGAGGAGGTGGGATACAGATTGAGAACACACTGTCTGATGGGGAGAGAGTATACACATTGAGAACACACTGTCTGATCGAGGAGGGGGGATACAGATTGAGAACACACTGTCAGATCGAGGAGGGGGGATACAGATTGAGAACACACTGTCTGATAGGGGAGAGAGTATACACATTGAGAACACACTGATCGAGGAGGGGGAATACAGATTGAGAACAAACTGTCTGATCGCAGAGCGGGGATACAGATTGAGAACACACTGTCTGATCGGGGAGGGGGGACACAGACTGAGAATACACTGATCGGGGAGTGGGTATAAAGATTGAGAACACGCTGTCGGATTGGGGAGGGGAAATACAGTTTGAGAACACAATGCCTGATCGGGGAGGGGGGTAAAGATTGAGAACGCACTGCCTGATCTGTGAGGGGAGGCGGATACAGATTGAGAACACACGGTCTGATCGGGGAGTGGGGACATAGATATAGAACACATTGTCTGATCCAGGAGGTAGATTTTCAGGCTGAAAATGCACTGTCTGATCGGGGAGGGTGGATACAGGTTGAGAACACGCCGTCTGATTGTGGTGTGGGGATACAGATTGAGAACAGATTGTCTGTTCGGGAAGGGTGGATACAGATTTGGAATGCACTGTCGGATCGGGGAAGGGGGTATACAGATTGAGAACACACTTTCTGAGCGGAGCGGGGATACAGATTGAGAACACGCTGTCTGATCGGGGAGGGGAGATACATATTGAGAACACATTGCCTGTTCGGAGATCAGTGATGCAGATTGAGAACACACTGTCAGATCGAGGAGGGGGGATACAGATTGAGAACACACTGTCTGATCGAGGAGGGGGAATACAGATTGAGAACAAACTGTCTGATCGATGAGTGGGGATACAGATTGAGAACAAACTGTCTGATCGATGAGTGGGGATACAGATTGAGAACAGGCTGTCCGATCGGGGAGGGGAAATACAGTTTGAGAACACAATGCCTGATCGGGGAGGGGGGTAAAGATTGAGAACGCACTGCCTGATCTGTGAGGGGAGGCGGGTACAGATTGAGAACACACGGTCTGATCGGGGAGGGGGGACATAGATATAGAACACATTGTCTGATCAAGGAGGTAGATTTTCAGGCTGAGAATGCACTGTCTGATCGGGGAGGATGGATACAGGTTGAGAACATGCCGTCTGATTGTGGTGTGGGGATACAGATTGAGAACAGATTGTCTGTTCGGGAAGGGTGGATACAGATTTGGAACGCACTGTCGGATCAGGGAAGGGGGTATACAGATTGAGAACACACTTTCTGAGCGGAGCGGGGATACAGATTGAGAATACACTGTCTGATCGGGGAGGGGAGATACATATTGAGAACACATTGCCTGTTCGGAGATCAGTGATGCAGATTGAGAACACACTGTCAGGTCGAGGAGGGGGGATACAGATTGAGAACATACTGTCTGATAGGGGAGGGGGTATACAGATTGAGAACACACTGTCTGATCGGGGAGTGGGTATAAAGATTCTGAACACACTGTCGGATCCGGGAGAGGGGATACAGATTGAGAACAAATTGTCTTATCGTGGAGGGCGACACAGATTGAGAACACAATGCCTGATCGGGGAGGGGAATACAGATTGAGAACACACGGTCTGATCGGGGAGCGGGGTACAGATTGAGAACACATTGTCTGATCGGGGAGGGGAGATACATATTGTGCGCACATTGCCTGTTCGGAGAGCAGGGATGCAGATTGAGAACACACTGTCAGATCGAGGAGGGTCGATACAGATTGAGAACACACTGTCTGATCGGGGAGAGAGTATACACATTGAGAACACACTGTCTGATCGAGTAGGGGGGATACAGATTGAGAACACGCTGTCTGATAGGGGAGAGAGTATACACATTGAGAACACACTGTCTGATCGAGGAGGTGGGGTACAGATTGAGAACACACTGTCAGATCGAGGAGGGGGGATACAGATTGAGAACAAACTGTCTGATAGGGGAGAGAGTATACACGTTGAGAACACACTGTCTGATCGAGGAGGGGGAATACAGATTGAGAACAAACTGTCTGATCGCAGAGCGTGGATACAGATTGAGAACACACTGTCTGATGGGGGAGTGGGTATAAAGATTGAGAACACGCTGTCCAATCGGGGAGAGGGGATACAGATTGAGAACAAGTTGTCTGATCGTGCAGGGCGACACAGATTGAGAACACACTCTGATCTGGGAGGGGAGATCCAGCTTGATAACACATTGCCTGTTCGGGGAGCAGGGTTGACGATTGAGAATACGAGGAGGGGGTATACAGATTGAGAACATAGTGCCTGATCGGGGAGGGGGAATACAGATTGAGAACGCATTGTCTGACAGGGGAGGGGGAATACAGATTGAGAACGAACTGTCTGATCGGGGAGGCAGGATACAGTTTGATAGCACAGCTTCTGATCGAGGAGGGGGGATACAGGTTGGGAACACACTGTGTGATCGAGGAGGGGGCATACATATTGAGAACACAGTGCCTGATCGGGGAGGGGGAATACAGATTGAGAACGCACTGTCTGATTGCGTAGCGGGGATACATATTGAGAACACATTGCCTGTTCGGAGAGCATGGATGCAGATTGAGAACACACTGTCAGATCGAGGAGGGGGTATACAGATTGAGAACACACTGTCTGATAGGGGAGGGGGTATACAGATCGAGAACACACTGTCTGATCGAGGAGGGGGAATACAGATTGAGAACAAACTGTCTGATCGAGGAGTGGGGATACGGATTGAGAACACAGTGTCTGATCGGGGAGCGGGGACACAGATCGAGAACACAGTGTCTGATCGAGGAGGGGGAATACAGACTGAGAACACACTGTCTGATCGTGGAGTGGGTATAAAGATTGAGAACATACTGTCGGATCGGGGAGAGGGGATACAGATTGAGAACAAATTGTCTGATCGTGGAGGGCGACACAGATTGAGAACACACTCTGATCTGGGAGGGGAGATCCAGCTTGATAACACATTGCCTGTTCGGCGAGCAGGGTTGACGATTGAGAATACACTGTCATTCGAGGAGGGGGGATACAGATTGAGAACACAGTGTCTGATCGGGGAGGGGGAATACAGATTGAGAACGCACTGTCTGATCGCGGAGCGGGGATACAGATTGAGAAAACACTGTCTGATCGGGGAGGGGGGTTTCAGATTGAGAACACATTATCTGTTCGGGGATGGAGAATGCAGATTGAGAACACGTTGTATGATCAGGGATGGGGGTTACAGATTGAGAACAAAATGTCTGATCGGGGAGGGAGGACACAGATTGAGAACACACTGTCTGAACAGGGAGGGGCGATACAGGTTGAGAACACTGTCTGATCGTGGAATGGGCATACAGATTGATAACACTGTGTGATCGGGATGGGGGGGTTACAGATCGAGGACAAACTTTCTGATCGGGGAGGGAGTATACAGACTCAGAACGCACTGTCAGATCGGGGAAGGGGGATACAGCCTGACAGGGGAGGGGGAATACAGATTGAGAACGAACTGTCTGATCGGGGAGGGGGGATACAGGTTGGGAACAGCTTCTGATCGAGGAGGGGGGATACAGGTTGGGAACACACTGTGTGATCGAGGAGGGGGCATACATATTGAGAACACAGTGCCTGATCGGGGAGGGGGAATACAGATTGAGAACGCACTGTCTGATTGCGTAGCGGGGATACATATTGAGAACACATTGCCTGTTCGGAGAGCATGGATGCAGATTGAGAACACACTGTCAGATCGAGGAGGGGGTATACAGATTGAGAACACACTGTCTGATAGGGGAGGGGGTATACAGATCGAGAACACACTGTCTGATCGAGGAGGGGGAATACAGATTGAGAACAAACTGTCTGATCGAGGAGTGGGGATACGGATTGAGAACACAGTGTCTGATTGGGGAGCGGGTACACAGATCGAGAACACAGTGTCTGATCGAGGAGGGGGAATACAGATTGAGAACACACTGTCTGATCAGGGAGGCAGGAAACAGTTTGAGAGCACAGCTTCTGATCGAGGAGGGGGGATACAGGTTGGGAACGCACGGGTTGGTCGAGGAGGGGGGATACAGACTGAGAACACACTGTCTGATCGGGGAGTGGGTATAAAGATTGAGAACATACTGTCGGATCGGGGAGAGGGGATACAGATTGAGAACAAATTGTCTGATCGTGGAGGGTGACACAGATTGAGAACACACTCTGATCTGGGAGGGGAGATCCAGCTTGATAACACATTGCCTGTTCGGCGAGCAGGGTTGACGATTGAGAATACACTGTCATTCGAGGAGGGGGGATACAGATTGAGAACACGCTGTCTTATCGGGGAGGGCGATACAGGTTGAGAACACACTGCCTGATTGGGGAGGGGGTATACAGATTGGGAACACACTGCCTGATCAGGGAGGGGGGATAAAGATTAATAATGCACTGCCTGATCCGTGAGGGGAGGGGAATACAGATTGAGAACACATTGTCTGATCGAGGAGCGGGGACACAGATTAAGAACACACTTTCAGATCGGGAGGGAGATACAGATAGAGAACACACTGTCTGATCGGGGAGGGGGTATACAGATTGAGAACACGCAGTCTGATCGGGGAGGGGTATACAGATTGAGAACACACAATCAGATCAGGTAGGGGGATACAGATTGAGAGCACACTGTCTGAACGGAGAGGAGGTTCCCGATTGAGAACACACTGATCGGGAAGGGGGATACAGATTGAGAACACACTGTCTGATCGGGGAGGGGGGATAAAGATTGAGAACACACTGTCAAATCGGGGAGAGCGGTTACAGATTGAGAACGCATTGTTTGATCGGGGAGGGGTGATAGAGATTGGGAACACACTTTCTGATCGAGGAGGGGGGACACCGATTGAGAATGCACTGCCTGATCGTGGAGGGGGATACAGATTGAGAAAACACTATCTGAAGGGGAGGGGAGATACAGACTGAGATCGCACAGTCTGATCGGGGAGGGCTTAAGCAGGTTGAGAACACACTGTCTGATCGCGGAGGGGGGATACAGATTGAGAAATCACAGTCTGATCAGGGAAGGGGATACAGATTGAGAACACTCTGCCTGACGGGGGAGGGGCATACAGATTGAGAACGAACTGCCTGATTGGGGAGGCAGGATGCAGTTTGAGAGCAGAGCTTCTGATCGAGGAGGTGGGATACAGGTTGGGAACGTACTGCTTGATCGAGGAGGGGGATACAGACTGAGAACACACTGTCTGATCGGGGAGTGGATATAAAGATTGAGAACATACTGTTGGATGGGGGAGGGGTGATACAGGTTGAGAACACACTGTCTGATCGGGGAGGGGAGATGCAGATTGAGAACACACTGTCTGATCGGGCAGGGGGGTTACAGATCGAGGACAAACTGTCGGATCGGGGAGGGGGGATATAGATTGAGAACACACTGCCTGACAGGGGAGGGGCATACAGATTGAGAACGAACTGCCTGATTGGGGAGTTAGGATACAGTTTGAGAGCAGAGCTTCTGATCGAGGAGGGGGGATACAGGTTGGGAACGCACTGCTTGATCGAGGAGGGGGGGATACAGACTGAGAACACACTGTCTGATCGGTGAGGGGGTATAAAGATTGAGAACACGCTGTCTGATCGGGGAGAGTCGTTACAGATTGAGAACACGCTGTCTGATCAGGGAGGGGGGATGCATATTGAGAACAAACTGTCTGATCGGGCAGGGGGGATACAGGTTGAGAACACTGTCTGATCGTGGAAGGGGCATACAGATTGATAACACTGTGTGATCGGGGTGGGGGGGTTACAGATCGAGGATGAACTGTCTGATTGGGGAGGGAGTATACAGACTCAGAACGCACTGTCGGATCGGGGAGGGGGGATACAGATTGAGAACGAACTGCCTGATTGGGGAGGCAGGATACAGTTTGAGAGCAGAGCTTCTGATCGAGGAGGGGGGATACAGGTTGGGAACGTACTGCTTGATCGAGGAGGAGGGATACAGACTGAGAACACACTGTCTGATCGGGGAGTGAGTATAAAGATTGAGAACATACTGTTGGATCGGGGAGGGGTGATACAGGTTGAGAACACACTGTCTGATCGGGGAGGGGAGATGCAGATTGAGAACACACTGTCTGATCGGGGAGGGGGGTTACAGATCGAGGACAAACTGTCTGATCGGGGAGGGAGTATACAGACTCAGAACGCACTGTCGGATCGGGGAGGGGGGATACAGATTGAGAACACACTGCCTGACAGGGGAGGGGCATACAGATTGAGAACGAACTGCCTGATTGGGGAGGCAGGATACAGTTTGAGAGCAGAGCTTCTGATCGAGGAGGGAGGATACAGGTTGGGAATGTACTGCTTGATCGAGGAGGGGGCCTACAGACTGAGAACACACTGTCTGATTGGGGAGTGGGTATTAAGATTGAAAACACACTGTCTGATCGGGGAGGGAGTTCCAGATTGAGAACACACTGATCGGGAAGGGGGATACAGGTTGAGAACACACTGCCTAATCGGGGAGGGGTGACACAGATTGAGAACACACTGTCTGATCGGGGAGGGGGGATACAGATTGAGAACACACTGTCTGATCGGTGAGGGGGTATAAAGATTGAGAATACACCGTCTGATTGGGGAGGGGAGATGCAGATAGGGAAGACACTATCTGATCGGGAGGGGGGATGCAGATTGAGAAAACAGTGTCTGATCGGGGATGGTGAATGCAGATTGAGAACACGTTGTCTGATCAGGGATGGGGGTTATAGATTGAGAACAAAATGTTTCATTGGTGAGGGAGAACACAGATTGAGAACACACTGTTTGAACTGGGAGGGGGGATACGGGTTGAGTACACACTGTCTCATCGTGGAAGGGGCATACAGATTGATAACACTGTGTGATCGGGGTGGGGGGATACAGATCGAGGACAAACTGTCTGATCGGGGAGGGGGTATACAGGTTGAGAACACACTGTCTGATCAGGGAGGGGGGACACAGATTGAGAAAACAGTGTCTGATCGGGGAGGTTATACAGATTGAGAACACGCTGCCTGATCGGGGAGCGGGGATACAGCTTGAGAACACACTGTCTGATCGGGTAGGGGGGATACAGATTGAGAACACGCAGTCTGATCGGGGACGGGTATACAGACTGAGAACACACTATCAGATCGGGGACTGGGATAAAGTTTGAGAACACACTGTGTGAGATTGGAGTGGGGGGGGACAGAATGAGAACACACTGCCTGATTGGGGAGGGGGTTCCAGGTTGAGAACACACTAATCAGGAAGGGGGATACAGATTGAAAACACACTGTCTGATCAGGGAGGGGTGGATAAAGATTGAGAACACACTGCCTGATCGGGGAGGGGGGATACAGATTGAGAACACACTGACAGATCAGGGAGGGGGAGACAGATTGAGAACACACTGTCTGATCGGGGAGGGGGGATACAAATTGAGAACACACTGTCTGATCGGGGAGCGGGATACAGCTTGAGAACACACTGATCGGGGAAGGGAGATGCAGATAGAGAACACACTGTCTGATCGGGTAGGGGGGATACAGATTGAGAACACGCAGTCTGATCGGGGACGGGTATACAGACTGAGAACACACTATCAGATCGGGGAGTGGGATACAAATTGAGAACACACTGTGTGAGATCGGGGTGGGGGGGGACAGATTGAGAACACACTGTCTGATCGGGGAGGGGGGATACAAATTGAGAACACACTGTCTGATCAGGGAGGGGGGATAAAGATTAATAATGCACTGCCTGATCTGTGAGGGGAGGGGAATACAGATTGAGAACACATTGTCTGATCGAGGATGGGAGACACAGATTGAGAACACACTTTCGGATCGGGAGGGTGATGCAGATTGAGAACACACTGTCTGATCGGGGAGGGGGATACAGATTGAGAACACGCAGTCTGATCGGGGAGGGGTATACAGATTGAGAACACACAATCAGATCAGGGAGGGGGATACAGGTTGAGAACACACTGTCTGATCGGGGTGAGGGGGGGATTGATTGAGAACACACTGTCTGATCGGCGTTTGGGGGGGATAGATTGAGAACATACTATCTGATCGGAGAGGAGGTTCCCGATTGAGAACACACTGATCGGGAAGGGGGATACAGATTGAGAACACCCTGTCTGATCGGGGAGGGGCGTCACAGACTGAGAACACACAATCTGAACGGGGTGGGCTTAAGCAGATTGAGAGCACACTGTCTGATCGCGGAGGGGGCATACAGATTGAGAACACACAGTCTGATCAGGGAGGGGGATACAGAATGAGAACACACTGTCTGATTGGGGAGGGTGGATACAAATTGAGAACACACTGCCTGATCGGGGAGGGTAGATGCAGTTAGAGAACACACTGTCTTATCGGGGAGGGCAATACAGATTGAGAACACACTGTCTGATCGGGGAGGGGGGACACAGATTGAGAAAACAGTGTCTGATCAGGGAGGTGTATATAGATTGAGAACACACTGTCTGATCGGGGAGGGGAGATGCAGATAGAGAACACACTGTCTGATCGGGGAGGTGTATACAGATTGAGAACACACTGTCTGATCGGGGAGCGGGATACAGCTTGAGAACACACTGATCGGGGAGGGGAGATGCAGATAGAGAACACACTGTCTGATCGGGTAGGGGGGATACAGATTGAGAACACGCAGTCTGATCGGGGACGGGCATACAGACTGAGAACACACTATCAGATCGGGGAGTGGGATACAAATTGAGAACACACTGTGTGAGATCGGGGTGGGGGGGGACAGATTGAGAACACACTGTCTGATCGGGGAGGGGGTTCCAGATTGAGAACACACTGATCGGGAAGGGGGATACAGATTGACAACGCACTGTCTGATCAGGGAGGGGTGGATAAAGATTGAGAACACTCTGCCTGATCGGGGAGGGGTGATACAGATTGAGAACACACCGTCTGATCGGGGAGGGGAGATGCAGATAGAGAACACACCGTCTGATCGGGGAGGGGGGATAAAGATTAATAATGCACTGCCTAATCTGTGAGGGGAGGGGAATACAGATTGAGAACACATTGTCTGATCGAGGATGGGGGACACAGATTGAGAACACACTTTCAGATCGGGAGGGTGATACAGATTGAGAACACACTGTCTGATCGGGGAGGGGGATACAGATTGAGAAAACGCAGTCTGATCGGGGAGGGGTATACAGATTGAGATCACACAATCAGATCAGGGAGGGGGATACAGGTTGAGAACACACTGTCTGATCGGGGAGGGGGAATACAGATTGAGAACGCACTGTCTGATCGGGGAGGGGCATACAGATTGAGAACGAACTGTCTGATCGGGGAGGCAGGATACAGTTTGATAGCACAGCTTCTGATCGAGGAGGGGGGATACAGGTTGGGAACGCACTGCCTGATCGAGGAGGGGGGATACATATTGAGAACACAGTGCTTGATCAGGGAGGGGGAATACAGATTGAGAACGCACTGTCTGATCGCGGAGCGGGGATACAGATTGAGAACACACTGTCTGATCGGGGAGGAGGTTCTAAATTGAGAACACACTGATCGGGAAGGGGGATACAGATTGAGAACACACTGTCTGATCGGAGAGGGGGATACAGATTGAGAACACACTGTCGGATCGGAGAGAGCCGTTACAGATTGAGAACACGCTGTCTGATCAGGGCGGGGGGATGCATATTGAGAACAAACTCTGATCGGGCAGGGGGGACACAGATTGAGAACACAATGTGTCATCGGGGAGGGTGGATACAGATTGAGAACGCACTGTCTGATGGGGTGGGGGGCATACAGATTGAGAACGAACTGTCTGACAGGGGAGGGGGATACAGTTTGAGAATGAACTGTCTGATCGGGGAGGCAGGATACAGTTTGAGAGCACAGCTTCTGATCGAGGAGGGGGTATCTAGGTTGGGAACGCACTGCCGGATCGAGAAGGGGGGATACAGACTGAGAACACACTGACTGATTGGGGAGGGGGTATAAAGATTGAGAACACACTGTCGGATCGGGGAGAGGGGATACAGATTGAGAATATATTATCTGATCGTGGAGGGTGACACAGATTGAGAACACACTCTCTGCTCTGGGAGGGGAGATCCAGATTGATAAAACACTGTCTGATCTGGGAGAGGAGGTACATATTGAGAACACGTTGCCTGTTCGGGGAGCAGGGTTGCAGATTGAGAACACATTGTCTGTTCGAGGATGGAGAATGCAGATTGATAACACGTTGTCTGATCAGGGATGGGTGTTATAGATTGAGAACAAAATGTTTCATCGGGGAGGGGGCACACAGATTGAGAACACACTGTCTGAACTGGGAGGGGGGATACAGGTTGAGTACACACTGTCTGATCGTGGAAGGGGCATACAGATTGATAACACTGTGTGATCAGGGTGGGGGGATATAGATCAAGGACAAACTGTCTGATCGGGGAGGGCATATACAGACTCAGAACGCATTGTCGGATCAGGGAGGGGGGATACAGATTGAGAACACGCTGTCTTATCAGGGAGGGTGATACAGGTTGAGAACACACTGTCTGATTGGGAGAGCGGATTCAGATTGAGAACACACTGTCTGTTCGGGGAGGGGGGACACAGATTGAGAAAACAGTGTCTGATCGGGGAGGTGTATACAGATTGAGAACACACTGTCTGATCGGGGAGCGGGGATACAGCTTGAGAACAGACTGTCTGATCGGGGAGGGGAGATGCCGATAGAGAACACACTGTCTGATCGGGTAGGGGGGATACAGATTGAGAACACGCAGTCTGATCGGGGACGGGTATACAGACTGAGAACACACTATCAGATCGGGGACTGGGATAAAGTTTGAGAACACACTGTGTGAGATTGGAGTGGGGGGGGACAGAATGAGAACACACTGTCTGATTGGGGAGGGGGTTCCAGGTTGAGAACACACTAATCAGGAAGGGGGATACAGATTGAAAACACACTGTCTGATCAGGGAGGGGTGGATAAAGATTGAGAACACACTGCCTGATCGGGGAGGGGGGATACAGATTGATAACACACCGTCTGATCGGGGAGGGGAGATGCAGATAGAGAACACACTTTCAGATCGGGAGGGGGATATAGATTGAGAACACACTGTCTGATCGGGGAGGAGGGATAAAGATTAATAATGCACTGCCTGATCTGTGAGGGGAGAGGAATACAGATTGAGAACACATTGTCTGATCGAGGAGGGGGGACACAGATTGAGAACACACTTTCAGATCGGGAGAGGGATACAGATTGAGAACACACTGTCTGATCGGGGAGGGGGGATACAGATTTAGAACACACTGTCTGATTGGGGAGGGGTGATACAGATTGAGAACACACGTCTGATCGGGGAGGGCGGTTACAGATTTAGAACGCATTGTTTGATCGGGGAGGGGGGATAGAGATTGGGAACACTCAATCAGATCAGGGAGGGGGATACAGGTTGAGAACACACTGTCTGATCGGGGTGGCGGGGGACAGATTGAGAACACACTGTCTGATCGGAGAGGATGTTCCCGATTGAGAACACACTCATCAGGAAGGGGGATACAGATTCAGAACACACTGTCTGATCGGGGAGGGCGACGTAGATTGAGAACACACTGCCTGATTGGGGAGGGGTGATACAGATTGAGAACACACTGTCTGATCGGGGAGGGGGGATACAAATTGAGAACACACTGTCTGATCAGGGAGGGGGGATAAAGATTAATAATGCACTGCCTGATCTGTGAGGGGAGGGGAATACAGATTGAGAACACATTGTCTGATCGAGGATGGGAGACACAGATTGAGAACACACTTTCGGATCGGGAGGGTGATGCAGATTGAGAACACACTGTCTGATCGGGGAGGGGGATACAGATTGAGAACACGCAGTCTGATCGGGGAGGGGTATACAGATTGAGAACACACAATCAGATCAGGGAGGGGGATACAGGTTGAGAACACACTGTCTGATCGGGGTGAGGGGGGGATTGATTGAGAACACACTGTCTGATCGGCGTTTGGGGGGGATAGATTGAGAACATACTATCTGATCGGAGAGGAGGTTCCCGATTGAGAACACACTGATCGGGAAGGGGGATACAGATTGAGAACACCCTGTCTGATCGGGGAGGGGCGTCACAGACTGAGAACACACAATCTGAACGGGGTGGGCTTAAGCAGATTGAGAGCACACTGTCTGATCGCGGAGGGGGCATACAGATTGAGAACACACAGTCTGATCAGGGAGGGGGATACAGAATGAGAACACACTGTCTGATTGGGGAGGGTGGATACAAATTGAGAACACACTGCCTGATCGGGGAGGGTAGATGCAGTTAGAGAACACACTGTCTTATCGGGGAGGGCAATACAGATTGAGAACACACTGTCTGATCGTGGAGGGCGACACAGATTGAGAACACACTCTGATCTGGGCGGGGAGATCCAGCTTGATAACACATTGCCTGTTCGGGGAGCAGGGTTGACAATTGAGAACACACTGTCATTCGAGGAGGGGGGATACAGATTGAGAACACAGTCCCTGATCGGGGAGGGGGAATACAGATTGAGAACACATTGTCTGACAGGGGAGGGGCATACAGATTGAGAACGAACTGTCTGATCGGGGAGGCAGGATACAGTTTGATAGCACAGCTTCTGATCGAGGAGGGGGGATACAGACTGAGAACACACTGTGTGCTTGGGGAGGGTGGATACAAATTGAGGACACACTGTCTGATCAGGGAGGGTAGATGCAGAAAGAGAACTATCTGTCTGATCAGGGAGGGGCGATACAGGTTGAGAACACACTGTCTGATCGGGGAGGAGGATGCAAATTGAGAACACACTGTCTGATCAGGGAGGGTGGATACAGATTGAGAACACAATGATCGGGAAGGGGGATAGAGATTAAGAACACTCTGTCTGATCGGGGAGGGGGGATACAGACTTAGAACACACTGT
This sequence comes from Cetorhinus maximus, assembly GCF_964194155.1. NCBI lineage: Eukaryota > Metazoa > Chordata > Chondrichthyes > Lamniformes > Cetorhinidae > Cetorhinus > Cetorhinus maximus. Next base: position 24,914,691 of record NC_135898.1, on the reverse strand, counting down.
CTGATCGGGGAGGGGGTATAAAGATTGAGAACACACTGTCGGATTGGGGAGAGTGGATACAGATTGAGAACACGCTGTCTGATCAGGGAGAGGGGATACATATTGAGAACAAACTGTCTGATCGGGGAGGGGGGACACAGATGGAGAAAACACTGTCTGATCGGGGATGGGGGACACAGATTGAGAACACACTGTCTGATCGGGAAGGGGTGATACAGATTGAGAACACACTGTCAGATCGGAGAGGGCGATACAGAAGGAGAACACACTGTCTGATTGGGGAGGGTGGATACAGGTTGAAAACAAATTGTCTGATCGGGAAGAGGGATACAGATTGAGAACACAGTACCTGATCGGGGAGGGGGAATACAGATTGAGAACGCACTGTCTGATCGCGGAGCGTGGATACAGATTGAGAACACACTGTCTGATCAGGGAGGGGGGTTTCAGATTGAGAACAAATTGTCTGTTTGGGGATGGAGAATGCAGGTTGAGAACACGTTGTCTGATCAGGGATGGGGGTTACAGATTGAGAACAAAATGTCTGATCGGTGAGGGTGGATACAAATTGAGGACACACTGTCTGATCAGGGAGGGTAGATGCAGATAGAGAACAATCTGTCTGATCAGGGAGGGGCGATACAGGTTGAGAACACACTGTCTGATCGGGGAGGGGGGATACAGATTGAGAACACACTATCTGATCGGGAAGGGAGGATACAGACTGAGAACACACTGACAGATCGGGGAGGGGGATGCAGATTGAGAACACACTGTCTGATCAGGGAGGGTGGATACAGATTGAGAACACAATGATCGGGAAGGGGGATAGAGATTAAGAACACACTGTCTGATCGGGGAGGGGGGATACAGACTTAGAACACACTGTCTGATTGGGGAGGGGGTATGAAGATTGAGAACACACTGTCGGTTCCGGGAGAGGGGATACAGATTGAGAACAAACTGTCTGATCGGGCAGGGGGGACACAGATTGAGAACACAGTGTGTCATCGGGGAGGGGGATACAGATTGAGAACGAATTGTCTGATCAGGGAGGCAGGATTCAGTTTGAGAGCACAGCTTCTGATCGAGGAGGGGTGATACAGGTTGGGAACTCACTGCCTGATCGAGGAGGGGGGATACAGACTGAGAACACACTGTCTGATCGCAGAGGGGGTATAAAGATTGAGAACACACTGTCGGATCGGGGAGAGGGGATACAGATTGAGAACAAATTATCCGATCGTGGAGGGCGACACAGATTGAGAACACACTCTCTGCTCTGGGAGGGGAGATCCAGATTGATAACACATTGCCTGTTCGGGGAGCAGTGTTGCAGACTGAGAATACACTGTCTGATCGAGGAGGGGGGATACAGATTAAGAACACAGTGCCTGATCGGGGAGGGGGAATACAGATTGAGAACGCACTGTCTGATTGCGGAGCGGGGATACAGATTGAGAACACACTGTCTGATCGGGGAGTGGGGAATCAGATTGAGAACACATTGTCTGTGCGGGGCTGGAGAATGCAGATTGAGAACACGTTGTCTGATCAGCGATGGGGGTTACAGATTGAGAACAAAATGTCTGATCGGGGAGGCAGGACACAGATTGAGAACACACTGTCTGATCGTGTAAGGGGCATACAGATTGATAACACTGTGTGATCGGGGTGGAGGGATACAGATCAAGGACAAACTATCTGACCAGGGAGGGCGTATACAGATTGAAAACGCATTGTTTGATCGAGGAGGGGGGATAGAGATTGGGAACACACTTTCTGATCGAGGATGGTGGACACAGATTGAGAAAGCACTGTCTGATCATGGAGGGGGATACAGATTGAGAAAACACTGTCTGAAGGGGAGGGGAGATACAGACTGAGATCACACTGTCTGATCGGAAAGGGGGTTACAGATTGAGAACACACTCTCTGATTAGTGGGGGGAATACAGACTGAGAACACACTGTCTGATCAGGGAGGGGGGTTACAGATTGAGAACACACTGTCTAATCGGGGAAGGGGTATACAGATTGAGAACACACTGTCTGATCGGGGAGGGGGATACAGATTGAGAACTCACTGTCTGATCGGAAAGGGGGTTACAGATTGAGAACACACTGTCTGATCGGTTAGAGGGGACACAGATTGAGAACACACAGTCTGATCGAGGAGCGGGGGATTCAGATTGAGAACACACTGCCTGATTGGGGAGAAGGGGTTACAGATTGAGAACACACTGTCTGATCAGGGACGGGTTTTACAGATTGACAACACACTGTCTAATCGGGGAGGGGTATGCAGATTGAGAACACACTGTGTGATTGGAAAGGGGGTTACAGATTGAGAACACATTGTCTGATCGTGGAGGTGGGGTTTCAGACTAAGAACACGCTGTCTGATCGGGGAGGGGGATGCAGATTGAGAACACACTGTCTGATCGTGGATTGGGGTTTCAGATTGAGAACACACTGTCTGATCGGGGAGGGAGGATACATGTTTGAGTACGCACTGTCTGATTGGGGAGGGGGATACAGATTGAGAACACACTGTCTGATCGGGGAGGGGGGATACATGTTTGAGTACGCACTGTCTGATCGGGGAGGAAGGATACAGATTGAGAACACACTGTCTGATGAGGGACGGGGTTTACGGATTGAGAACACACTGTCTGATTAAGGAGGGGAGATGCAGATTGGGAATGCAGTGCCTGATCGAGGAGTGGGGGATTCAGGCTGAGAACACACTGTCTAATCGGGGAAGGGGCATACAGATTGAGAACTCACTGTCTGATCGGAAAGGGGGTTACAGATTGAGAACACACTGTCAGATCGGGGAGGGGAGATACAGATTGAGAACACACTGTCTGTTCAGGGGCGGGTTTTACAGATTGAGAACACTGTCTGATCGGGGAGGGGGGATGCAGATTGAGAACACACTGTCTGATCGAGGAGAGAGGATACTGATTGAGAACATACTGTGTGATCGGGGAAGGGGGATACAGACTGAGAACACACTGTCTGATCAGGGAGGGTGGTTACAGATTGAGAACACACTATCTGATTGAGGAGGGGAGATGCTGATTAGGAACACAGTGCCTGATCGAGGAGAGAGGATACTGATTGAGAACACACTGTCTAATCGGGGAAGGGGCATACAGATTGAGAACTCACTGTCTGATCGGAAAGGGGGTTACAGATTGAGAACACACTGTCTGATCGGTTAGAGGGGATACAGATAGAGAACACACTGTCTGATTGGGGAGGTGGGGTTTTAGACTATGAACACACTGTCCGATCTGGGAAGGGGATACAGATTGAGAACACACTGCTTGATCGGGGAGGGGGGATGCAGATTGAGAACACACTGTCTGATTGGCTGGGGGATACAGACTGAGAACAGACTGTCTGATCAGGGAGGGGGGTTACAGATTTAGAACACACTGTCTGATGATGGAGTGGGGTTTCAGATTGAGAACGCACTGCCTGATCAGGGAGAAGGGGTTAAAGATTGAGAACACACTGTACGATCGGGGAGGGGGTTACAGATTGAGAACACACTGTCTGATTAGCGGGGGGAATACAGATTGAGAACAGACTGTCTGATCGGGGAGGGAGATTACTGGTTGAGAACACACTGTCTAATCGGGGAAAGGGGATACAGATTGAGAACTCACTGTCTGATCGGAAAGGGGATTACAGATTGAGAACACACTGTCTAATCGGGTAGGGGGGATAGAACTTGAGAACACACTGTCTGATCGTGGAGGTGGGGTTTCAGACTAAGAACACACTGTCCGATCGGGGAAGGGGGATACAAATTGAGAACACACTGCCTGATCGGGGAGGGCGATGCAGATTGAGAACAAACTGTCTGATTGGTGGGGGGAGTACAGGTTCAGAACAGACTGTCTGATCGGGGAGGGAGGATACATGTTTGAGTACGCACTGTCTGATTGGTGAGGGGGGATACAGATTGAGAACACACTTTCTGATCGGGGAGGGAGGATACAGATAGAGAACACACTGTCTGATGAGGGACGGGGTTTACGGTTGAGAACACACTGTCTGATTAAGGAGGGGAGATACAGATTGGGAATGCAGTGCCTGATCGAGGAGTGGGGGATTCAAGCTGAGAACTCACTGTCTGATCGGAAAGGGGGTTACAGATTGAGAACACACTGTCTGATCGGTTAGAGGGGATACTGATTGAGAACACACTGTCTGATCGGTTAGAGGGGTTAGAGATTGAGAACACACAGTCTGATCTAGAGTGGGGGATTCAGACTGAAGACACTGTCTGATCGGGGAGGGACATACAGATTGAGAACACACTGCTTGATCGGGGAGGGGGGATGCAGATTGAGAACGCACTGTCTAATCGGGGAGGAGGGATACACTTTGAGAACACACTGTCTGATCGGGGAGAAAGGATACAGATTGAGAGCACACTGTCTGGTCAAGGAGAGGGGTTACAGATTGAGAACAAACTGTCTAATCGGGGAAGGGGCATACAGATTGAGAACTCACTGTCTGAGCGGAAAGGGGGTTACAGATTGAGAACACACTGTCTGATCGGGGAGGTGTGGTTTCAGACCATAAACAAACTCTCCGATCGGGAAGGGGGATACAGATTGAGAACACACAGGCTGATTGGGGACGGGGGATGCAGATTGAGAACACACTGTCTGATTGGCGGGGGGTTACAGATTGAGAACACACTGTCTGATCGGGGAGGTGTGGTTTCAGACCATAAACAAACTCTCCGATCGGGAAGGGGGATACAGATTGAGAACACACAGGCTGATTGGGGACGGGGGATGCAGATTGAGAACTCACTGTCTGATTGGCGGGGGGTTACAGATTGAGAACAGACTGTCTGATCAGGGAGCGAGGATAAAGGTTGAGAACGCACTGTCTGATCGGCGAGAGGGAATACATTTTGAGAACACTCTGTCTGATCGGAAAGGGGGATACAGATTGAGAACGCACTGTCTGATCGGGGAGGGAGGATACAGATAGAGAACACACTGTCTGATGAGGGACGGGGTTTACGGATTGAGAACACACTGTCTGATCGAGGAGGTGGGGTTTCAGACTAAGAACACACTGTCTGATCGGGGAGGGGGATCCAGATTGAGAACACACTGTCTGATTGGCGGGGGGAATACAGATTGAGAACACACTGTCTGATCGGGGAGGGAGGATACAGATAGAGAACACACTGTCTGATGAGGGACGGGGTTTACGGATTGAGAACACACTGTCTGATTAAGGAGGGGAGATACAGATTGGGAATGCAGTGCCTGATCGAGGAGCGGGGGATTCAGGCTGAGAACACACTGTCTAATCTGGGAAGGGGCATACAGATTGAGAACACACTGTCTGATCGGGTAGGCGGGGTTTCAGATTAAGAACACACTGTCTGATCAGGGAGAATGGGTTACAGATTGAGAACAGACTGATCGGGGAGGGGGGTTACAGGTTGAGAACACACTGTCTGATCAGGGAGGGGGGATGCAAATTGAGAACACACTGTCTGATGATGGATTGGGGTTTCAGATTGAGAACGCACTGCCTGATCAGGGAGAAGGGGTTAAAGATTGAGAACACACTGTCCGATCGGGGAGGGGGTTACAGATTGAGAACACACTGTCTGATCGGGGAGAAAGGGTTAAAGATTGAGAACACACTGTCTGATCAGGGAGAAGGGGTTAAAGATTGAGAACACACTGTCTAATCGGGGAAGGGGGATACAGATTGAGAACTCACTGTCTGATCGGAAAGGGGATTACAGATTGAGAACACACTGTCTAATCGGGGAGGGGGGATCGAATTTGAGAACACACTGTCTGATCGTGGAGGTGGGGTTTCAGACTAAGAACACACTGTCCGATCGGGGAAGGGGGATACAAATTGAGAACACACTGCCTGATCATGGAGTGGGGTTTCAGACTAAGAACACACTGTCTGATCGGGGAGGGGGATCCAGATTGAGAACACACTGTCTGATTGGCGGGGGGAATACAGGTTCAGAACAGACTGTCTGATCGGGGAGGGAGGATACATGTTTGAGTACGCACTGTCTGATTGGTGAGGGGGGATACAGATAGAGAACACACTGTCTGATGAGGGACGGGGTTTACGGATTGAGAACACACTGTCTGATTAAGGAGGGGAGATACAGATTGGGAATGCAGTGCCTGATCGAGGAGTGGGGGATTCAAGCTGAGAACTCACTGTCTGATCGGAAAGGGGGTTACAGATTGAGAACACACTGTCTGATTGGGGAGAAAGTATACAGATTGAGAACACACTGTCTGATCATGGAGTGGGGTTTCAGATTGAGAACACACTGTCTGATTGGCGGGGGGATTACAGATTGTGAACAGACTGTCTGATCGGGGAGGGAGTATACAGATTGAGAACACACTGTCTGATCAGGGAGGGAGGATGCAGATTGAGAATGCACTGTCTGATCAGGGAGGGTGGTTACAGATTGAGAATACACTATCTGATTGAGGAGGGGATATGCTGATTGGGAACACAGTGCCTGATCGAGGAGCGGGGGATTCATGCTGAGAACGCACTGTCTAATCGGGGAAGGGGGATACAGATTGAGAACTCACTGTCTGTTCGGAAAGGGGGTTACAGATTGAGAACACACTGTCTGATCGGGGAGGTGGTGTTTCAGACTATGAACACACTGTCCGATCGGGGAGGGGGAGACAGATTGAGAACACACTGTCTGATCGGTGAGGGGGGATGCAGATTCAGAACACTCTGTCTGATTGGCGGGGGATACAGATTGAGAACAGACTGTCTGATCGGGGAGGGAGGATACATTTTGAGAACACACTGTCTGATCGGGGAGAAACGATACAGATTGAAAGCACACTGCCTGATCAGGGAGAATGGGTTACAGATTGAGAACACAATGTCTGATTGGAAAGGGGGATACAGATTGAGTACTCACTGTCGGATTGGAAAGTGTGTTACAGATTGAGAACACACTGTCTGATCGGGTAGGGGGGATAGAGATTGAGAACAGACTGTCTGATCGTGGAGGTGGGGTTTCAGACTAAGAACACACTGTCCGATCGGGGAGGGGGATACAGATTGAGAACACACTGCCTGATCATGGAATGGGATTTCAGATTGAGAACGCACTGCCTAATCAGGGACAAGGGGTTACAGATTGAGAACACACTGTCTGATCGGGGAGGGGAATGCAGATTGAGAACACACTGTCTGATCGAGGAGGGAGGACACAGATTGAGAATGCACTGCCTGATCGTGGAGGGGGATACAGATTGAGAAAACACTGTCTGATCAGGGAGGGTGGCTGTTCTCAATCTGTACCCCATTGGGAACGCAGTGCCTGATCGAGGAGCGGGGGATTCAGGCTGAGAACACACTGTCTAATTGGGAAGGCGGATACAGATTGAGAATTCATTGTCTGATTGGGAAGGAGGGATACAGATTGAGAACACACTGTCTGATCAGGGAGGGGGGTTTCAGACTAAGAACACACTGTCCGATCGGGGAGGGACATACAGATTGAGAACACACTGCCTGATCATGAAGGGCGGTTTCAGATTGAGAACGCACTGCCTGATCGGGGAGAAGGGGTTACAGATTGAGAACACACTGTCAGATCGGGGAGGGGAGATACAGATTGAGAACACACTGTCTGATTGGCGGGGGGATACAGATTGAGAACAGACTGTCTGATCGGGGAGGGCCGATACATTTTGAGAACACACTGTCTGATTGGGGAGAAAGGATACAGATTGAGAACACACTGTCTGATCGGAAAGGTGGTTACAGATTGAAAACACACTGCCTGATCATGGAGTGGGGTTTCAGATTGAGAACACACTGTCTGATCGGGGAGGGGGATGCAGATTGAGAACACACTGTCTGATTGGCGGGGGGAATACAGATTGAGAACAGACTGTCTGATCGGGGAGGGAGGATACATGTTTGAGAACGCACTGTCTGATTGGGGAGGGGGGATATAGATTGAGAACACACTTTCTGATCGGTGGGGGGAGGATACAGATAGAGAACCCACTGTCTGATGAGGGACGGGGATTACGGATTGAGAACACACTGTCTGATTAAGGAGGGGAGATACAGATTGGGAATGCAGTGCCTGATCGAGGAGCGGGGGATTCAGGCTGAGAACTCACTGTCTAATCGGGGAGGGGAGATACAGATTGAGAACACACTGTCTGATCGGGGAGAAAGGATACAGTTTGAGAGCACACTGTCTGATCAGGGAGGGGGGTTACAGATTGAGAACACACTGCCTGATCGGGGAGAAGGGGTTACAGATTGAGAACACACTGTCAGATCGGGGAGAAAGGATACAGATTGAGAGCACACTGTCTGATCGGGTACGGGGATAGAGATTGAGAACACACTGTCTGATCGTGGAGGTGGGGTTTCATACTAAGAACACACTGTCCGTTCGGGGAGGGGGATACAGATTGGGAACACACTGCCTCGTCATGGAGTGGGGTTTCTGATTGAGAGCGCACTGCCTGATCGGGGAGGGGGATGCAGATTGAGAACACACTGTCTGATCGGGGAGGGGGATGCAGATTGAGAACACTCTCTGATTGGCGGGGGGAATACATGTTTGAGAACAGACTGTCTGATCGGGATGGGGGATACAGATTGAGAACCCACTGTCTGTTGAGGGACGGGGTTTACGGATTGAGAACACACTGTCTGATTAAGGAGGGGAGATACAGTTTGGGAACGCAGTGCCTGATCGAGGAGAGGGGGATTCAGGCTGAGAACACACTGTCTAATTGGGAAAGGGGGATACAGATTGAGAACACACTGTCTGATCGGGAAGGGGGGTTTCAGACTAAGAACACACTGTCTGATTGGCGGGGGGAACACAGATTGATAATAGCCTGTCTGCTCGGGGAGGGAGTATACATGTTTGAGAACGCACTGTCTGATCGGGGAGGGGGGATACAGATTGAGAACACACTTTCTGATCAGGGACGTGTTTTACAGATTGAGAACACACTTTCTGATTCAGGAGGGGAGATACAGATTGGGAACGCAGTGCCTGATCGAGGAGTGGGGGATTCAGGCTGAGAACACACTGTCTAATTGGGAAGGCGAATACAGATTGAGAATTCATTGTCTGATTGGGAAGGAGGGATACAGATTGAGAATACACTGTCTGATCAGGGAGGGGGGTTTCAGACTAAGAACACACTGTCCGATCGGGGAGGGACATACAGATTGAGAACACACTGTCTGATCATGAAGGGCGGTTTCAGATTGAGAACGCACTGCCTGATCGGGGAGAAGGGTTTACAGATTGAGAACACACTGTCTGATCGGAGAGGAGGGATACTGATTGAGAACACACTGTCTGATCGGGGAGGGAGGATACAGATTGAGAACACACTGTCTGATCGGAGAGGAGGGATACTGATTGAGAACACACTGTCTGATCGGGGAGGGAGGATACAGATTGAGAACACACTGTCTGATCAGGGAAGGAGGATACAGATTGAGAACACACTGTCTGATCGGGGAGGGAGGATACAGATTGAGAACACACTGTCTGATCAGGGAAGGAGGATACAGATTGAGAACACACTGTCTGATCGGGGAGGGAGGATACAGTTTGAGAACACACTGTCTGATCAGGGAAGGAGGATACAGATTGAGAACACACTGTCTGATCAGGGAAGGAGGATACAGATTGAGAACACACTGTCTGATCAGGGAAGGAGGATACAGATTGAGAACACACTGTCTGATCAGGGAAGGAGGATACAGATTGAGAACACACCGTCTGATCGGGGAGGGGGGATACAGATTGAGAGCACACTCTCTGATCGAGGAGGAGAGATACAGATTGAGAACAGACTGTTTGATCGGGGAGGTGGAAAGATATTGATAACACACTGTCTGATTAGAGAGAGTGATACAGATTGAGAACACACTGTCTGATCGGGGAGGGGGTTATACAGATTGAGAACACACTGTCTGATCATGGAGGGGGGATACAGATTGAGAACACACTGCCTGATCAGGGATGACCAATATGCAGATTCATTTCTAGCTTTCAAAATGGAATGGCTTAACTAATTTGAGGAAAAAGTGCGGGGATATTGGGAGTGGGTTGTTCAGTGTGAGTAACTGTATGGCTCTTTATTGGAGTCGGCACAGACCCATTGGGCCATATTTGACCCTTCTCTACAGTATGATTCACTGCTCCTATCACTCTGTGCAGCGTTAGTGTATGGCTTGAATTGCTATCTGCTTGCTGGACAGGGCAATATCTGAGGTCAGTGTCAGGCTGGTTTTGACCTCTAGTGTCTTAGCTCACACTCAGCAAAGGTCACTTGGGCAAGATAGGATTAGCACCCAACTGTAACTTCGAATACACCCAAACAAAAGTAATATATCATGCAATTACGTCAATTCATTAGCAACTCGTAATTAGCACACACAGGAAGGTTCATATCAGTGCATATCAGATGAAGCATCGTCCTCTCAACTTATCTCTTTCCCTCTGTAATATAGTATCATCTGTAAATATCTTTAAAGAGCTGGAAACCAATTAGCTAGAGGCTAATTGTTATGTGTGTTCCCGGGGCCGCATTTCACAGCTGCACTAGGGACTGATATGATGTGTAACAGAACCAGTTCAAACCAGTCCTTCTTGTGTACAAGGCAGCATGGCAAGTTAAAGATAAAGAGTTCTGATCTTTCCAAGCTTGATGTGTAATTATTACCAACAGCAGGGACCCAAGAGACAACACGAACACATAGCACCCTATCCTCAGTGTTGCACCAACGTTGTCCCTTCTTGTTTTTGTTTTTCTTTTGGATTTCTAGCATCTGCAGTTCTTTGCTTTTGTCCCTTCGCTTCCTGACTGATTCCTGTTGGACACAAGAACCAATCTCAATGCAAGAAACGTCCCAAAGCACATAACAAGCCAATAAAGTGCTTTTGAATCATAGTCACTGTTGTCATGTGGAATATGTGGCAACCAATTTGTGCACAGCAAGCTCCCACAAACTTCAAAATGATCACGACCACATGATCTCTTTCAGTGATGGCGACTGAGGGATAATATTGGCCAGGAATCCAGGGAGAACTCATAGAAGCTTAGAGTGGTTCTATGGGTCATCCAGCCTGTCCAGCCCATGCTGGCTGTCTGCAAGAGCAACTCGACTGGACCCACACCTATGCAACTTTATTTTCCCTCCATGAACTTATCCAATTCGCCTTTGAAAGCCATGATTGAATCTACCACCAATGTCCTTTCGGGCAGTGAATTCCAGATCCACTGTGTAAAACATTTTCCTCATGTCTCCATTGCTTCTTTCGCAAATCACCTTAAATCTGGGCCCTCTGGCTCTCGATCCTTCCACCAATGGGAACAGTCTCTCCCTATCGGCTTGGCCCAGAGCCCTCATGATTTTGAACACCTCTATCAAATCTCCTCTCACCCTTCTCTTCTCCAAGGAGAACAGTTCCAGCTTCTCCAATCTCTCCACGCAACTGAAGTTCCTCATCCCTGGAACCATTCCCGTGAACCTTTTCTGCACCCTCTCTAAAGTCTTCACATCCTTCCTAAAGTGCAGCGCCCAGAATGGGCATAATCCTCCAGTTGAGGCCAAACCAGTGTTTTATAAAGGTTCACAATAACTTCCTTGCTTTTGCACTCTATGCCTCTCTTTATAAAGCCCAGGATCCTGTGTGCCTTTTAACTACTTTCTCAGCCTGTCCTGCCACCTTCAATGATTTATACCTCCAGGTCCCTCGTTCCTGTATCTCCTTTTAGAATTGTATTCTTTATTTTATATTGCCTCTCCACATTCCTCCTACCAAAATGAATCACTTCACAACATTGAATTTCATCTGCCATGTGCCCGCCCATTCCACCAGCCCATCTATACCCTCTTGAAGTCTATCACCAGCCTTTCATTGCATTCCCAAGGTTGGCACCATCTGCAAACTTCAAACTCCGCTTCTGTTCCTCCACTCCATGCCACTGGATCTTTTACCTGAGAGGGCAGGCAGAGCCTTGCCATACCTCTGACAGTGCAGCACTCCCTCAGTACTCCACTGGAAGCATCAACCTAGATTGTGGTGCTCACGGCCTGGTGTGGGACTTGGAACAGAGGCGAGTGTGCTATTACTGAGCCATGGCTGACACTCTGATACTAAGCCAGCTGAAGGGTCCTGGGCCACAGTATCTGCTGGTTCTTGAGGGGAGACAGTGGTGTTGATTTGGAATTTTCATTTACGAACTCTCGGTTTGCAGCAATGAGGTCTTCTGGTGGGTTTTTCAAATCACAAACAGCTCAGCTTTGTGCTGGAGTCATGCAAAGGTGATGAGATTTGAATGGGGCAATAATTAAAACAAAGAATCCATTCCTTTCTAATATGGACTGCTTCTAAGCTGTGCACCCAAACAGTGAAATATTATTGCCATGCAGACACTGAACAATACATTGCTCCAACGCGGTCTGAGTACAAGAAAGGAGAGTCATTGACTTCAATTTGGAACTACAGCCAAGGAAATTAGGCACTAGTGGTTTATCAGGGTCTGCTGATATGCTGGGGAATTGGAGCTGACCTCTCCCCCAGTGTATTTGAAACCATGTTATCTCTTGTTTCCAACCTGCTTAAAGTACCAGGCAAGGCGACACTACTTTCAAAGCGAATGCATTTGAATCTTTAGAGTTAATCACCCCATGAATCCTGATGCTTTTTGGTGAGACCGGGAGGCAGTGGTGCTATTATCAGGGGGTTTAATTAAGGAGCGAGTTACTGGAAAGAAAGGGACATGCCAGTGAAAGAATTTCAACCAAGCACAATCAATCTTTTATAATCCCCTGGTGATTTCATTAGGATTACATCATCGACCCTACCCTCTCCCGATTTTGTCTCTTTAATCCCTTCAGGACTTTTGAATAGCTTCATTTAAATAGAACCTAGATGGTGTAGAGGGGAGAGGCAATGTAAGGATATATTGATATAGTTACGACCAGGTTAACAGGGGTGAACTGACTCCTCTCTTTGTCCCACTCCTGAGTTGGTTATAACAGAGTTTGAATTTGAAAGGGAGGTGACATTGCCAATTTAATATTTATTTAACAGTGTATACCTCCGTGCAAGAAATAAGCCAACCAGTTTCCTTAAGTTAACAAGTAAGAAGTTAGTTTTATTGATGAATCTCACTCAGGTAAAGAAGCAGAAATTATTAATAAAAGATTTAAAAAGTATAAACATGTCCAACTATCCACTAATGTAAAACAACACACACACAATCCTCCTCCCTGCCAGCCCAAGCATGCATAAAAGAAATGAAACTCTTGCAGAGCATCGGATCTTAAAAACTTGGCCAAGAAACAAGTAAAGTCAGGGGAAGGAAATAATTCCTGGAGTGTCCTGATGCTTGTTCACAGCTGATGGGTCCTGTTCCACAGAAGCTGCTGGTTCTTGGGGTTTCTCACTGGAGACAGTAGTGTTGACTCGGGATTCTCCTTTATGAACTCCCAGTTTGCAGCAGTGAGGTCTTTTGGTGGGTTTTTCCAATCACAAACAGCTCAGCTTTGGTGAGAGAAGTTTCAGAAGGAAGATAGAAGGGGGTAAAAAAGCAGCCCGCTTGATTGGCACTCCATCCATAACCTTCATTCCATCCACACATTGACAGCAGTGTGTACCATCTACAAGATGCGACGCAGGAACTCACCAAGGTTCCTTAGGCAGCACGTTCCAAACTCATGACCGGTACCACCTAGAAGGTCAAGGGCAGCAGACACATGGGAACACCACCACCTGGAAGTTCCCCTCCAAGCCACTCTCCATCCTGACTTGGAAATATATCGCCGTTCCTTCACTGTCGCTGGGTCAAAATCCTGGAACTCCCTCCCTAACAGCACTGTGGGTGTATCTACACCACATGGACTGCAGCGGTTCAATAAGGTCACTCACCACCTTCTCAGAGGCAATTAGGGATGGGCAATAAATGCTGGCCTAGCCAGTGCCCACATCCCATGAATGAACAAAACATCAAAACATCACTTATTTCATTACTCCTTGTGTCATCTTCCTGCGCTCAATTAGTTGCCATGCTTCCCAACACTATAACAGGCTTTCAATACACTTCAGAATACCCTGTACACCCTTCCTTCCCCATGTACACCAGGGCTGTGATGGGCTGATAGGCCTCCCTCTGTGCCTAGGAGTGATGGAATCCATTCCACGTTACAACTATTAAGGCCAAACTCAATATGTCCCATGGCATCTCATAACTGTATTAATTTTTAATCACCTTACCAAACCTTGTTATTTACCTCCTGAAGGATCCTCATCGGGGCAGCACTTGCTTGGGCATAATTTGTCTGAGAACTTAGATCATAAGAAATAGGAGCAGGAGTAGACCATTCGGCCCCTCGAGCCTGTCCACCATTCATGGCTGATCTGATTATAGTCTTAACTCCACTTTCCTGCCTTTCCCCTCGACTCCCTTGTCGATCAAAAATCTAACACAGCCTTGAGCTATCCCCCACTGCTCTCTGGGGGAGTGAATTCCACAGATTAACAACCGTCTGAGAGAAGAAATTCCTCCTCATCTCTGTCTTAAATGGGAGACCCCTTATTTTTAAACTGTGTCCCCAATTCTAGTCAGACAGTGAGTGTTGACAGGATGGGGCATTGCATTCTAGCTCGATTTTGGCCTCATCCTACACCCACACAAATACACACCCCACCAGGTCTTGCTGCACTGATCAGGAGCAATGTCCTCTCCTTAATCCAGGCCCAAATTAGCAGCCCTCCTCTTCTGTGAGACTGGGATAAGTGAATGTGTAAACTCGAGTTCACCCAAAACTCTGCTGCCTGTGTCTTAACTCACACCGAGTCCCATTTCCCTATCGCCCCCTGTGCTCGCTGACCTACACTGGCTCCTGGTCAAGCGCCGTCTTGATTTTAAAATTCTCAACCTTGCTTTCAAATCCCTCACCACTTCGTTCCCCCTATCTCTGTAATCTCCTCCAGTCCCCACAACCCTCCGAGATCTCTGTGCTCCTCTAACTCTGGTCTCCTGAGCCTCCCTGATTTGAATCGCCCCACTATTGGCGCCGTGCCTTCAGCTGTCAGGGCGCCAAGCTCTGGAATTTCCTCCCTGCCCCCTCTCCACCCCTCTCTACCTCACTTTCCTCCTTTAAGACGCTCCTTAAAACCGACCTCTTTGACCGAGAATTTGGTTATCTGACCTAATATCTCCTTATGTGGCCCGGGGTCACTCTTTGTTTTACAATGCTCCTGTGAAGCTTGGTATTTACGTGAATGGTGCGATATAAGTTGTTGTTGAAATAAAAGCCAGCATGGATCGTCCCCCATTTCTAGTAAAACCCACAGGGTGAAAGATAACGTGGGCGAGGGATGTTATAGGGACAGTCCACCTCTCTCCAAGCAGCAGAAAGGGGCCAAGAAGCCAAACAAGCACTTAGTTCAAACCGGCGACAGACAGAGAGAGGCCTGTGGGGCCTGGGGGGCCTCAGCCTTGACAGCAGTGTCGCTCCCACAGGAACATCCCCATAATGAGCCTTTGACTAGCGCTTGATGGCCCACAGCTCAGAGCGGCACTCCAGAAGCAGCAGCCAAACCAGATGAGGAGCTGGAAGACTGCGGAAAGCACAAAACTGGGGACTAGCCCCTAAGCGTGGTGTGACCGTGGGAGCTCGGTTTGTGTGCGGACACTGCCAAAAGGGTCAGTGCCTGCTCTTAGCTCACCAGTTGCCAAGGGGTGCTGGGCCTTACACATCTTTCACATGGCTAGTTGCTCACTGACTCTTGACCCACGCTGCGGAAAACGCTCACAATGATTTAAGCTTTGAGTTCAAATTGGCGGACACAAAAACTGGCAAGGGTGAGGCCCATTTGTAAATCAGAAAATGTTCTGATTTACAGCGACATATTCCAGCTCCATAGTTGGCATGCAAGTGGCCAGTTCTAATAGTCCTCAATAATCCCATATTTTCATTTCTGTTTTCCAAACAGCTCATCCTGGACTGTGTGGGCCTTCCCCCCCAAGGAGTCGCAGGGGATTTTGGACAGTAGCACCATGGTTTTAATTCGTGACATGTCCTGCTGAGGTCCTGCTGCCTGTTGACTGACCCTGTCTCTTCTCATGTCATGGTTAACCATTGGAGGAGTGATGATTCTCCTCAGGGTACCTCTGCACCTCTCGAATGCCCAGCCGACAGGCTCAGCGCTCGCAAACCCACGACACCACGTGGACCTGCCAACTCCAAGAACGCATCTTCTGCCCTTCTTGGGCACGAATACCACGCGCAAGGTCTGTATCTCATGACCGCTTCCCTGAGTGCTTTAGTCAGCTCTTAACACTGCCAACCCAAGACAGAGGTCTGCTCCGTGTGGTGATCACATGATCACGGCACCGTGGGAGGAGCCCTCTTTCGATGAGGCATTAAACCGAGCCTGCCCTCTCTAGTGCCCTATATGGAAGAAGAGCAGGGGAGTCCTCCCTGGTGTCCTGGCCAATATTTATCTCTCAATCAACATCACAAAAAAAACAGAGCCAGTCATTATCACATTGCTGCTTGTGGGAGCTTGCTGTGCACAAAGTTTCTGCTGCATTTCTGACATTACAACAGTGACTGCACTTCAAAAATGTACACCCACGGTGCCTGTTTCAACTAAACGGAATAAGTGACAGCCATTCGCTGACTCATTCCTCAGGGCAATGCCTTGACCAATTAGGGTCAAGCTGCCTGGTTTAAATTTCAAACAATGCTTGACAGTTCACTGTCAGCCATCATTGGTGCATTCTCCATGGCAACGCCTCTGCCAGTCAGAGTCCACTTGCCAACCAATCAGCACTCTCTTCACATACAGTATAAATTGTTGTTTTCCCCTTATATTGCTATTCTTGCGAAGTGTCCTGATGAGTGCAAGATGAAAAGCTTCAACATGTCTCTTTTTTTAGCAATACTCAAGTTCTGCACTACCAAATGCCTACTTAAATAGGCACCTCATTGTCCATAAAGTGCTTCGAGACACCCTATAGTCATGAAAGACACTAAATTAATGCAGTATAAATAAATATAATTTCTTTTTCATGTACTTATCTAGCTTCCCCTTAAATGCATTGTTACTATTATCTTCAGCTACTCCAAATGGCAGCTAGCTCCAGATTCTTATCGCTGTTTGAGTACAGAAGTTTCTTCTACATTCCCTGCTTGAGTTATCAGTGACTATCTAATATTTATCGCCCCTAGCTTTGGACACCCCACAAGTAGAAATATCCCCATATCAACCCCGTCAAATCCCTTAATCATTTTGAAGATCGCCATGATGTCTTTTCTGATCAAACAGCCCCAGTCTGTTTACGTCTTTCCTGATAGTTATAGCTCTCAGTGCCAGTGTTGTCCTTAGAGATAATTTTTGCTCCTTCTCCAATGCCTCTACCTCTGTCTTAACCAGGACTGAGCACTTGGGTTGTCGCAGCCAGCTGGCTGCACCCTTTGAACATAAGGAGCAGGAGCATTAGTAGGCAATTCAGCCCCTTGAGCCTGCCCCGCCATTCAATACGATCATGACTGATCTCATTTCAGCCTCAACTCCAATTTCCCGCCCTTTCCCCATAACCTTTCAACCCATTACTAATTAAAAATCTGTCCATCTCCTCCTTAAATTTATTCAGCGTCCTGGCATCCACTGCACTCTGAGGTAGTGAATTCCACAGATTCACAACCCTTTGAGAAAAGTAATTCCTCCTCATCTCTGATTTAAATCTACCACCCCTGAGCCTAAAACTTTGGCCTCTCCTTCTAGAATGTTCCACAAGGGGAAACATCCGCTCCACGTCTACTTTGTCTATCCCCTTTAGCATCTTATATACCTCAATTAGATCTCCTCTCATCCTTCTAAACTCTAGCGAGTATAGGCCTAAACTGCTCAATCTCTCCTCATAAGACAAGCCCCGCATCTCTGGAATCAATCTAGTGAACCTGCTCTGAACCGCCTCCAATACAACTACATCCTTCCTCAAGTAAGAGGACCAAAACTGTGCACAGTACTCCAGGTGCGGTCTCACCAATGCCTTGTACGGTTGTAACAACACTTCCCTATTTTTATACTCTATTCCTTCAGCAATAAATGCCAAAATTCCATTTGCCTTCCTTATTACCTGCTGTACCTGCATACTAGCTTTCAGCGATACATGCACGAGGACACCCAGATCCCTCTGCATTGAAGCATTCTGAAGTTTCTCTCCATTTAAATAATAAGTCACCATTTTATTCTTCTGACCAAAATAATAACCTTTGTGCACGGTGCATTTGAAAGTTGGCTGTTGGCATGAATCTGAAGGTTGGGTGATATTAGCTGGATGAGTGGTGTGGAACTAACTATCTCACTGTTGTTTAAGCTTGAAGGCAATGCTATGGCTGTCATTCATTTTGTGCAACACAGGGGCAGGAGGTGGCTTGGAATCTAGGCCAAGACGATCGAAGGAGAAATCCTTACAGTGTGGTTCATTCAGCAGCTTTGCCACTAAATAATGTGTTATAAATTATTAGCAGCAAAATGCAAGAGACACACTGTAGAATGGGGTCCCTGGATCCCTCAGATGCTACGAAAGGCCTCTAAAGAGGCTGTGCCATTTGTAATGTACTATACACGGTTTGGCGGGTTATTCCACACACACCATGTTTTACAGCTGGAATTCAGCTTGTGTTAACTGTATAAGCCTCTCTGTGATTCAGGACCATTGTCAATGCTGGCCTGAATCTCAGCGTTGCAAGACAAACCTCCCAACTGCAGTGTGTCCCTGTCCGGGGTCGCTAGTCAGGAGCTTTGATGTTTCTGGGGGGCTGCGATCCTCTTAAGGGAATTGGGAGGTGTGTTAATGTTGGCAATCTAACTTCAATATTACTGAAAAGAGACAGGTCGCCAAATCTTTTCACCTTGGACTCATCAGGACAAATACAAGAATGCCAAATTTCAGACCATCACAATTTATACTAATTTATAGTATATAGTAATTTATACTACAGGAGACAAAGGGTGCTAATTGGTTGGCACTTCACCTCTGATTGGCCAAGTTTTATTTTATTATCTGTTTGATTATTTTCTTGTTGCTTTCTCAATGGCAACACCACGGCCAATCAGAGTTGAGTTGCCAATCAATCAGCACCCTTTTCTCCTCATGATCATTTGAAATTTGGCATTCTTGTGCTTGTCCAAGATAAGTGCAAGATGAAAAGTTTTGGCAACATGCCTCTCGTTTCCGCGAGATTCAAGTTCTGTACAGGGCCTGGGGAGAGAATCCCTGCGCCCTGGTGCTTCTTCTGTTTCCGCGCCCCTTATTTCTCCCCACTTTGACCCTCAACCATAGTGGCATAGTGGTATTGTTGCTGGACTGGTAACCCAGAGACCCAGGGTAATGCACTGGGGACCTGGGCTCAAATCCCACCACAGCAGCTGGTGGAATTTAAGTTCAATAGAAATCTGGAATTAAGTGCGGTTATTGTAAAACAAAACCCATTTGATTCACTAATGTCCTTTAGGGAAGGAAATCTACTGGCCTCCATGTGACTCCAGACCTACAGCTATGTGGTTGACTCTTAACTGGCCCCTGAATAAGGGCAATTAGGGATGGGCAATTAATGCTGGCCTGGCCAGTGATGCCCACATCCCATGAATGAACCTTATTCACACAGAACGAATCTTATCTTATTCATACAGTTCCCCCTCACCACTGACCTGTCCGGGTGGCACCTGCCCTCCTCTAATCTTTTCTTACCGCCATGTCCCATACCCCTCCGTTTTCTCATTTTAAAAAAAATTGTAATTTCACGACTTTGAGCCAGAGCACCCCTCCTCCACCCCGCCCACAACAGGGGATTCCCCACCCCCTCCCCCTCCCCCGGACCTTGGTTCCAGACTACTGAGCGACCGTTTGGTCCAATTTTATTAACACGGAACAAATTTGTCGTGACAGGTTCCTCAGACCATCATCATTGGCGTTCGGAAAGGGGGCACCCGGGCGCTTTTAGAGATGCTGAACCTCCACCCGGACATTGTGGTGGCCAAGGCTGAAGTTCACTTCTTTGACTGGGATGACAATTACCGCAGGGGCTTTGGCTGGTACCGTCAGCAGATGCCAGCCTCGCTGCCCAGCCAAGTCACCGTGGAGAAGACACCCGGTTACTTCACGTCCGCAAAGGCCCCCGGAAGAATTCACGGCATGAACAGCTCCGCCCGGCTCCTGCTGATTGTGCGGGATCCCACGGAGCGGGTTATATCAGACTACACCCAGGTGCTGTGCAACAGGATCGAGCGCCACAAGGCCTACGAGCCAGTTGAAGAGATCCTCATGCAGAATGGAAAAGTAAACAGCAAGTACAAAGCTGTCCAGCGCAGCCTCTACGACGTCCATATGGCAACCTGGCTTGAGCGCTTCCCGCTGCAGCAAATCCACATTGTCGACGGAGACGTCCTGATCGAGGACCCGCTGTCGGAGCTGCAGAAGGTGGAGAGCTTCCTCCGGCTCCCTCCACGCATCCAGTCCTCCAATTTATACTTCAACCAGACCAAGGGTTTCTACTGCCTGCGGAGCGGGGGCCGCCAGAGGTGCCTGGACGGCTCCAAAGGCCGGCCCCACCCGCTGTGAACAGAACAGTGCTGGGCCAGCTCTGCCACTATTTCCACAAACACAACCGGAGTTTCTTCCGGATGGTCAGAAGGACATTCCACTGGTGCTGAAGCGGGAGAGAGGCGGCTCACTCACTGACTGCTTGTGCTGTGGCCGGGCATTTGCCACTCAGCTGACCAGCTTCGTTGCACCACTCTGGACGGAGCCTTGTAAATTCTCGAGACACAACTGGACGCAGGATCCCAAACAATCTGTCACATCGGGGAGACTTTCCCTTTGAGATAAAAGCAAAATACTGTGGATGCTGGAAATCTGAAACAAAAACAGAAAGCGCTGGAAAAACTCAGCAGGTCTAACAGCATCTAGGGAGAGAAAAAAACAACAGAGTTAGCGTTTCGAGTTCGTATGACTCTTGAGACCTGCTGAGCCTTACCTTTGAGCTTTGCATTTCAAAAAGGGGATGCTTTGTGCTTTTGTTGCAAACGTTAATTGGGAAAACTTTCGGTGTATTTCTAAAAAAGACTATTTGCACATTTTGTAGACGGTACTTGGACCTTCCTCCATTAACAGAGAGCTAAAAACAGTTTTGGTTTTCTTAAATTAAATCGCCATTTAGTATCATGGATGCACAGCACTATCGTGCGGAAATCCTCCGAGCACTTCAGCAACAGTGAGTTGATTGCTAGCAGGGCACTGGTGACAAATGGCTACCGCACAAAGTAAAAGTTACAGACTTATCCCATCAGTCACCTAACCACAGGCTCAGATGCCGTGCAGTAGTTACAATTCAGTGTTGCTGGAAAGAGACATTTTGTCGAAGCTGGCTCATTCCTCAGGGCAATGCCTTGACTAATCAGGGTCAAGCTGCCTGGTTTAAATTTCAAACAATGCTTGGCAGTTAACTGTCAGTCATCATCAACTGGTGCATTCTCCATGGCAACATCTCTACCAAACAGCATGCACTTGCCAACCAATCAGCACTCTCTTCTCGTAACAGTATAAAGTTGTTGTTCCCCAGACATTGGTATTCTTGCAATTCTCCTGATGAGTGTAAAACCAAAAACTTTGACAAAATGTCTTTATTCACCAATATCAAGCGTACCACCAAACGACCATTAGTTATGATTCAGTTACACTTGCAATAAAATTTTGAGCTGTTCACACCATTTGAAATATGTGCAAAGTGTGATGTATTGGTTTCAAAAGTGCCAGGCAGTGTCCCACAGCCTGGGTGGCATGAAGTGACGGGGTGCCAACCTTTAATTCTTCTTCCTGCTGTCGTCAGAACCCACTGAGCTGGACTTTACGCCAAAAGGTCACCATTGTTTAAAGACCAGCAGCGCCAGGTGAGCACACATGGGGGAAAATGCGTTTCTGTGCATGTCCTCTTGCACCCCTGCAAGAGAGAAGAGTCGCACCATCTGTAAATATGTATTTAACACTTTGCTCTCCTGCACTGGTTTCAGCGGGGGCAAGATTGCGAGCAACAGCTTTTTTACCCCGTAAGTGGGCCTACGAGGGTATTGAAAGTGGACATGACCAATGATCTCGAAAAGAAATTGGATGGTTGGTGGGAACAGGAATCAAACTCACTTGAATTCCCTACAGAGAGCCAGCATGGACTCAATGGGCAGAATGTCCTTCTAAACATGCCACAGTAAAGCTTGTCCATTATTGGCAGTGAGATAAGTTTTTAAAATTTCATTCATGGGATTTGGGCAGGCCAGCATTTAATGTCCATCCATTATTGCCCTGGTTCAGGGGGCATTTAAGAGTCAAACCACATTACAATGTGGTCTGGAGTCACATAGAGGTCAGACCAGATAAGGACAGCAGATTTCCTTCCATTAGTAGACCAGATGAGCTTTTAATAACAGTCAAAAATGGTTTCATAGTCATCATTAGACTTTTAATTCCAATTTTTCCATTATCTACAAATTTGACCATCTACCACAGTGGGATTTGAACACAGTCCCCAGAGAATTACCTTGGCTCTTAGGGTTACCAGCCCTATGACAATACCACTACACCACCACCTCACCTTAAGTGTTAATGCCTACCAAACAACCACTGGTCATGCATCTTCCCAATCTCAACCCCACCTCAGCCACCGTACACAACTAAGGGAATGATTTGTATTGGTTCAATCTTTACCATTCTGTCACTGTTCCTGTTTTGGATTAAGCAACACCAGACCAACAGCTTTTGATTTAACTAAAATTCGTCTGAGCTTTCAATTAATTTAATACCAAGCATTTAAACAAAAGACTGGTGCAGTCCAGTCAATTTGACATCAAATCATTGCATCCCAATCACCTGTAACAGGCCAATACCAACAACTTGGACTAATAAAGAACTTTTAGTGTGGGAAAACATTCCAAATGTGCATCATCACAGGAACAGAATCAGGAATTGACAATGAGTCATTGGAAGGAAATTATGGGGACAGTGACCAAAGCCAAAGAGTTTTAAAGGAGAGGAGAGAGGTAGAGAGAGGGAATTCCAGAGCTTGGGGCCCAGGCAGATGAAGGCACGGCTGCCAATGATAGAGCGATTCAAATCGGGAATACTCAAGAGGCCAGAATTAGAGAAGCGCAGAGATCTCGGAGGGTTGTTGGGGCTGGAGAAGATTACAGAGATAGGGACGGGCAATGGAGGGATTTGAAATCAAGGATGAGAATGTTTAAATCAAAATGTTGCTTGACCGGGAGCCGGTGTAGGTCAGCGAGCACAGGGGGTGATAGGGAAACAGGACTCGGTGTGAGTTAAGACACGGGCAGAAGAGTTTTGGATGAGCTCCAGTTTACAGAGGGTAGAATGTGGTAGACCATGTAGGAGTATGTCGGAATAGTCGAGTCTAGAGGTATCGAAGGCAGGGATGAGGGTTTCAGCAGCGGACGAGCTGAGACAGGGCGAAGTCAAGCGGTGTGATGGAGGTGGAAGGAGGAAGCTGATGGAGAGGAAATCTGGAAGTTCAGCCGAAGGCCAAATGGATGTCGAGACTGCAAACCAGGCTGAATCAGCTGGCAGAGGGACACAGGCAGTAGGTATGGAGCAACATTGTTGCTGCGTGGGCTGGAGATAATGGCTTTGGCCTTCCCGGTATTTAATTGGAGGAAATTCCTGCTTGTGCGGTACTGGGTGTCCAATACGCCGTGTGACAAATCAGAAACAGAAGAGGACAGGTAGAGCTGAGTGTCATCAGTGTATGTGTGGAATCGGATATGGCGAGGGCCAGCATGAAGAGAAATAGGAGGGATCCAAGGATAGATCCTTGGGGGAATATCAGGTGAAGGTGTGGGAGTGGGAAGGAAGCCATTGCAAGTGGTTCCCTGGCTACGATCTGATAGTTAAGAATGGAACTGGGCGAGTGCAGTCCCACCCAGCTGGGCGACAGTGGAGAGGTGCTGGAGGAGGGCGGTGTGGTCGACCGTGCCAGAGGCTGTGGACGGGTCGAGAAGGGACAGCCCATGCCGTTGCAGCTCCACAGGGTGTTACCTGCTCCTGTCAGTGATGCTTCAGTGCTGTGATGGGAGGGATTCAAAGTGGGAAAGGTGGACACAGATTTGTGAGCTCGTTCGAGGACTTTTGAGGGACAGAGCGCTTGGCAGCAGTCTTCATGGGCAGGAAGGTCTGTCAAGGATTTAAACGAGGTGGCTTTTTGGTGACTACAAGGTTCAGATCTTGTTCTGATAAAAGACTTGAGCCTTAAACCTCTTGCTGATTCTCATGTCTGGGCAGGACAGTAACTCTCTGCTTGCTACTAACCCCAAATATTCTGTACTTTACACTGGCCATGGTGGGTCAGAGAGGAAATGAAGTCAGATTTGTCTACACATGTGCTTCAGGGGAATCAAAAACCTTGCTCTGGAAGTTTGGAAGAGTTTTGAATGGTGAATTCAAACCTGACTTACTATAAATAGAACATGGATCCTTTTCCAAATTGTCTGTTCCTGAGCGTGGGAACTTCAAGGTATCGGGTTTAATATATTTCAGTGTACACACATCCCAAGTTCCCAAGCATATCACTCAGAATCAACTCACCTCAGAGTTAGCTTGGATAAGATACAATTAAATCTCAGTCACCTACAAATGAGAGGAATAGGTCCGGAAAGCACAGTTTTCCTCTAGAATTTTGGTCCATTAAAGTTGTGCTGATCATTCGCCTCACAGGTTCTACTTAAATCATCAGCAGGTAATTACTTAAAGTCATTGAGCACAGAAGGAGGTCATTCGGCTCATGGAGTCCATGCTGGTTCTCTGTAGGTCAATCCAGTCAGTCCCATTCACCCCTCTATCCCCATATCCCTGTGAGGTAATTTTCCTCAAATGGCCATCCAATTTCCTTTTGAAATCATTCATCGTCTCCACTTCCACCACGCTCGTGAGCAGCAAGTTCCAGCTCATTCCCACTCGCTGCGTAAAAAGGTTCCTCCTCACATCTCCCCCATATCTCTCACCCAAAACCTTAAATCCATGTCCCCCTACTCCTTGTACCATCAGCCAATGGGAACAGCTTTTCTTTGTCTACCTTATCTAAACCTGTCAGAATCTTGTCCACCTCTATCAAATCTCCCCTCAATCTCCTTTGCTCCAAGGGGAACAACCCCAGCTTCTCCAACATAACCTTGTAGCTAAAACCCCTCATCCCTGGAACCATTCTGGTAAATCTCCTCCGCACCCTCTCAAGGACCCTCACATCCTTCCTAAAGTGTGGTGACCAGAACTGGATACAATACTCGGGTTGTGGCCTAACCAGAGCTTTATAAAGGTTCAGCATACCTTCCCTGCTTTTGTACTCAGTACCTCTATTTATGAAGCCCAAGATCCCATATGTTTTACTAACCAGTCTCTCAATATGTCTTGCCATCTTCAAAGATTGATGCACATGAATCACACATCCTCTGTCCCAGCCATACTCTTTAGAACTGGGTCACTAAGTCTATATTGCCTCTCCCTCCCCCTTAGACCGAAATGTATCAGCTCATGCTTCTCTGTATTAAATTCTATTTGCCACTTGTCTGCCCAGTCTGTATCCTTTTGCAGGCGATTTGTATCATCCTCATTGTCTGCCACACATCACTGGTAAATTTTGAAGTTTTACTCCGTATTTCCAAGAAAATCTCGTAAAAAGCTGGGGTTGAGTTCAAATTTATTCTCTACGAGTTAGTTGCTTGTGGCTAGTTAAGACTTCTTGCGTTCTGATCAATCAGTGGATCCAATTCCACAGGAAAAGTACCAGCCTAAATGAGTGTTCAAATTCCCCAGCGTAAACAGAAAGCCATAATCATTAAACTTATATGAAATGGTAATCTTTCCAGTAACAGACTGCAGTTTGTTTTGAAAGAGAAACTAAAATGCAGAACTGGAGAAAGGCTGAAACCGATGGATTTCTGATTAATGTGATATGTAAGTTACCAATTCCCTCCCGTCCTCTCCTGACCTGCCTTCGCCCTCTGATAACCCATTGAACCCATTGGCCCACGATATTTGGCTGTTATTTTGGTTTTGTCCACCAGATGGGGACAGTGGTACAATTCACACAAGCACAGCCCTCTTTGGACCTCCGAGCGTTTACAGACGTCTGTCATGAAGACACAACTCTGAGTGCCATTAATAAACTTGACTTAATAACATGACAGCTCCCACAAGTGATATATGTGGCGATTGTGGCATAGTGGTAACGTCATTGGACTAATAATCCAGAAGCCCAGGCTAATGCCTGAAGATATGGGTTCATAATCCCACCATGGCAGCTGGCAGACTTCAAATTCAATTTAAAAAATCTGGAGCTGAAAGCAGTATGACAACTATCATCGATTGTTGTAAAAATGCTTCTGGTTCACTAATGCCCTTTAGGGAAGGAAATCTGCCATCCTTTCCTGGTCTGGCCTACCTGTGACTCCCGACCCACAGCAATGAGATTGACTCTTAACTGCCCCCTGAAATGGCCAAGCAAGCCACTCAGTTCAAGGGCAATTGGGGATGGGCAACAAATGCTGGCCTTGCCAGCGACACCCACATCCCATGAAAGAATAAAAAAAGCACGATGCATTTATCCTGCACATTTTAAATGGGGGTGGGTGGGTGCGCGCTGGAACAGAAGATGAAGGGTTTGAGAATTAAAAATAAACAATTTAAAATTGTTAAAAAATATGTCCCCTCATATGACTTGGTCACATGAGTAGGGACATGTTCTTAATGAAATGTTAAAATTTATATTTTATTTTAAAATGCTGTTGGAAACCATGGATGAGGTTCCCTAAAAAATGCAAAGGCCACTTGGCCTTTTCGCCCTCCCGCCAACCGTAAGGTTGGATGGGCAGCGGAAAGTTACATTTAATTGGCACTTTAATGGCCTGTTAATTGTTGGTGGGTGTGCTGCCGACTCCAGTGCGCGCCTGCCAACCGAAATATCGCGCGAGTGCGCGATGATGTCGGTGCGCTTGCCCGACGTTACCATGCGTCGTTTTGCACTCGAGCGGGTTGGCCACACGCCCGCCCGCTCCACTCAGCGAAAAATCCTGCCCCAGATCACCTGTTTGAATGTTGTTGACTGAGGGGCTAAATATTGACCCGGATGCCAGGGACAGCTCCCTTGACTCCTCGAAATCGTGCCACTTCTGCATTTGCCTGAGAAGTCAGACAGGGTCTCTGCTGGACATCTCATGTGAAAGACAGGCACCTCTGGAAGTGTGACACTCCCTCAGTGGCGCTGAAGGTAGACAAAGAAAAGCTGTTCCCATTGGCTGATGGTGCAAGGACGAGGGGGCAGACACAGATTTAAAATTTTGGGTAACAGATACGGGGTTGTGGGGGCGGGAGGATGTGAGGAGGAACTTTTTTACACAGCGAGTGGGAATGAGCTGGAACTCGCTGCCTATGAGAGGGGTGAAAGTGGAAACAATGAAAGATTTCAAAAGGGAATTGGATGGACACTCAAGGGAAATAAACTCACAGGGATACAGGGATGGAGTGGGGGGGGGAATGGGACTGACTGGATTGACCTACAGAGCATGGACTTGATGGGCTGAATGGCCTCCTTCTTTGCTCCAAGTGGGATTTGAACACATAACTGACTGAGCCACGGCTGATCTTGAGAGAACTGTGTTTAGCTACCAGAACATGATTATTTATAATGTATAATTTGTTATAATGCCATCTAAACACACACATCTCAGGATCCCCTGAGCCAGCTTGTCAGAGCCACTGACACACATCAGGATTTGGTAGCACCCCAGTTTAATAAAAAAAATGAAACCCTGGCAGATTGAACTCCAGCACTTCAGGAGCTCTGACCCACACAAGCCCAGGAATACACAGTAAATGGGAGGATACTGAGAGGTGTAGAGAAAGTGAGGGGCCTTGGAATGAATGTCCACAGATCCCGGAAGGTAGCAGGACAGACCGATAAAGTAATTAAGAAGGCAAATGGAATCTTCTCCTTTATTAGCTGAGGCACAGAATATAAGAGCAGGGAGGTTATGCTGGAACTATATAAAACATTAGTTAGGCCACTACTCGAGTACTGTGTGCAGTTCAGGTCACCTCATTTCAGAAAGGATGTAATTGCATTAGCGAGGGTACAGAGGAGATTTGCAAGAATGTTGGCAGGATTGGAAAATTGCAGCAATGAGGAAAGATTGGATAGGCTGGGGTTGTTCTCCTTGGAACAGAGGGGGCTGAGGAGAGATTTGATTGAGATGTACAAAATTGTGAGGGGCCTAGATAGAGTGGATGAGAAAGGTTTATTTACTAATAGCAGAGAGGTCAGTGATTAGGGGGCATCAACTCAAAGTGATTGGTAGAAAGATTAGAGGGGAGATGAGGAAAGATTTTTTCACCCAGAGGGTGTGGGGGTCTGGAACTCACTGCATGAAGGGGTAGTAGAGGCAGAAACCCTCAACTCATCTAAAAGGTGTCTGGATCAGCACCTCGAGTGTCGTATCCTGCAGGGCTACAGACCAAACGCTGGAAAGTGGGATTAGGCTGGGGAGGCGCATTTCTCGGCCGGCACAGACACGATGGGCAGAGTGGCCTCTCTCTGTGCCATAAAATTTCTATGATTCTATCCTATGATTTTTAAACCAGTGTTACTGAAGCTATGGCGGTGTTTAGAAGGCGCAGGGAGCCACTGAAGAGATAATGAGTGCCTCTAGGACCTCAGAGCAGAGGGTCCTATCTTCACAAAGCCATCTTGCGGCTTTTTCATCTTGAGGCAGCTTCAAAGCAGCTCCACGCAGACAAGATAACTGCTAATCACTTAACACGCAGTTTGCATGAACCACACATTCAGGTCAATCATCCAAGTGCAGGGGCCACATTTGAACCCAAGTGCAAACAACACTGACAGAGATTAAAGATTCCCTTTTACCTCCACTTCCAAAACAGACACCCCCCAACCTTGCTGGAAGTAATAATTTAAGGCATAACACAAGCTTGTGTCAAAACACAAACAAAGGAGGCTCTGTATCTGACGGAGAGAAGGCTTTTAAAATCGAAAAGCTCCATTCAGCAGTAAACACGCAACAAACTGTCGTCTCATTGTTGGCTTCGATTGACATTTTGACACATGTTCTGTGAGTCTCGGGAGCTGGATTTTCTGGTCTGTATCTGTGGACGGAACTGTACAACATGTGACAACTGTCTCTGAACCCTGACCCCCTCCCCAGCCACAGAGGGGCAGAGACAGACTCAGCGAGGGGGGGGCTACAATAGCAAGGTAGGCACAGCAAGCGAGGTGGATAAAGCAAGGGATTCCCCTTTAAACATCTCTAATGCTCTCCACAGGAGGCTGGTCGGTGCATTGCTGAATCTTTAAAGAAACATTTCTTGATGTCAGTTAAAAATTTACCTTTATTATGTCTCCTTCTCTGTGCTATTCACTTTAGAGAATGATAGGGGACCATTTGGCCCATCCAGTCAGTACCAGCTCTTTTGAAGGACAATCCAGTTAGTCCCACTTCTCTTTTCCCAAACAGCAGCCGCATTTCTTTTTCCATTAAGTATTCATCCAATTCCTCTTGAATTTCTCTCCACTATCATATCAGCACATTCCTAAATCCTAAACAGTTGTTATATAAAAAAACTTCTTCTATATCTAACTTCTAGCTCTTTATCTCACCTTATTGGCCCTTCCATCATTAGAAACAGTTTCTTTTTCTTCCGTCCATCAAAATATCTCATGATTTTAAACCAGAAACTGAACTGGACCAGCCATATAAATATTGTGTCCACAAGAGCAGGTCAGAGGCTGGGAATTCTACAGAGAGAAACTCACCTCCTGACTCCCCAAAACCTGTCCACCATCTACAAGGCATAAGTCAGGAGTGGAATACTCTCCACTTGCCTGGATGAATGCAGCTCCCACAAGAAGCTCGACACCATCCAGGACAAAGCAGCCTGCTTGATCAGCACTCCATCCACCGTCTTAAACATGCACTCCCTCCCTCCACCATCGATGCACCGTAGCAGCAGTGTGTACCATCTACAAGATGCACTGCAGCAAATCACCAAGGTTCCTTCCATAGCACCTTCCAAACCCATGACCACTACCATCTAGAAGGACAAGGGCAGCAGACACATGGGAACACACCACTTTGAAGTTTCCCTCTAAACCACTCATCATCCTGATTTGGAAATATATCGCCATTCCTTCACTGTCGTTGGGTCCAAATCCGGGAACTCCCTCCCTAACAGCACTGTGGTTGTACCTACACCACATGGACTGCAGCGGTTCAAGAAGGCAGCTCACCACCACCCTCTCAAGGGCAACAAGGGATGGACAATAAATGCTGGGCTAGCCAACAATGTCCACATCCTGTAAGTGAATAAATTAATAAAACAATAAATAAATATAAAAAGATTACTCAACTTCCCTCTACTTTTCCTTCACATGTCTCCACGTTATATTCCAACTGTCATGATCTTGCCAACTCACCTAACCTATCTATATCCCCCTGCAGCCTCTAAGCGTCCTCCACATTAACTTACTTTCTCACCTATTGTCCAGAAACTTGGATCCATCCCCTCGGCTGAGTCATTGATGTAGATTGCAAATAGCCGAGGCTCAACCGTTGACTTTTGAGGTGCCTCACAGCCTTCCATCCCGAATATTACCACCGCCTGTGTTTTTTTGCCCATTAACCAAACCTCAGTCCATGATAATATATTGCTCCAATCCCACAGGAGCACTAATTTGGTGTAACAATCTCCTGTGTGACACCGTATCGAATGCTTTCCAGAAATCCAAAATATACTGCATCCACTTGTTCCCCCTCATCTAATTTACTAGTTACATCCTCAAGGACTCTAAGAGATTTATTGAACCTAATTTCCCTTTCATAAATCTGCGTTGACTCTGTTCAATTAAATTATAATTACCATATCCCTAGTAATAAAGATTTGAGCATTTTCCCTACTATTGATATCAGGCTCACTAGCCTATAGTTCCCTGAGTTCTATTTCCCTCCGTGCTTGAAAAACGCGGTTATGTTTTCGACCTTTCAACCTGTGGGGACTCTTCAAGAATCTAAGGAATTCTGGAAAATCAGAACCAGGAAGAAGGAGGAGGAAGACCTGCCTTTCACAAGCTCGGACGGTACCCAAAACTCTTGATCGTCAATAAAGTGCTTCTGAAGTGTAGCCAGTGTCCCCAAGCAGTCTGTGATCATCTAGATGCACAGGCCAGAGCTTAACGTTCAAAATAAGTCAGCTTCATTCAGCCATAGCAGTTGTGTCTTCGAGTGAAGAGACGACTAAAGCAGGAAAGGACGACTTTCCAGCCTGCATTGTCTCACTCTTAGCTTTCCCCTTTCCCCACCCACCTCCCCCCACCGCCTCCTGCCCATCACCCAGTGGCAACACTTCATTCCTCTCAGCTAGGAGTCATGATTGTGCTTAAAGATTAAAGCTTAATCGTGGTCGAAGGTTTTGTCAGGTGATGCTGCCTTAGAATCAGAGAAGCACAGAATGATTGCACAGAAGGAGGCCAATTGCCCCCCTCATGTCCATGCTGGACCTCTGCAAGAATAACTTGGCTAGACCCACTTGCCCAATCCATCCTGCAGCCCTGAAAATCGTTTCTCTTCCCAAAATGATCCAATTACCTTTTGAAAGCCTCGATTGAATCTGCCTCCTCCACACTCTCAGGCAGCGCATTCCAGATCCTAACCACTCGCTGCGTGAAAAAATTTCTCCTCATGTTGCTATTGCTTCTTTTGCCAATTACCTTTAACCTGGTTCTCGATCCTTTCACCAATGGGAACAGTTTCTCCCTATCCACTCTGTCCAGGCTCCTCGTGATTTTGAACACCTCTACCAAATCTCCTCTTAATCTCCTCATCTCCAATGAGAACAGCCCCAGCTTCTCCAATCTCTCCACCTAACTGAAGCCCCTCATCCCTGAAACCATTCTCATGGATCTTTTCTGCACCCTCTCTAATGCCTTCAGGTCGGTGGTGGAGGTGGTGAATGTTTGTGGATGGGGTGCCAATCATGCAGGGCTGCTTTGTCCTGGACGGTGTCCAGCTTTTTCAATGTTGTGGGAGCTGCACTCATCCAGGCAAGTGGGGAGTATTCCATCACACTCCTGACTTGTGCCTTGTAGATAGTGGACAGGCTTTGGGGAGTCAGGAGGTGAGTTACTCGTGGCAGGATTCCCAGCCTCTGGCCTGCTCTTGTAGCCACATATTATGCATTTCCCACCCTGTTACAGCAGGGGACAAGGGGAATCAGCTCTCTGCACTGCCCCAGTGGTAGATCCTCCTAGTGGCCAGTAACCAGGATTTGACGCACTACTAAAGGTGCGTTGTAATCAGAGAGAGAGACCTGTACAGCTTGATCATAATCAGACTCTAATTCAATATAATAAAAGCAAAAAACTGCGGATGCTGGAAATCCAAAACAAAAATAAAAATAAAAATACCTGGAAAAACTCAGCAGGTCTGACAGCATCTGCGGAGAGGAACACAGTTAACGTTTCGAGTCCCTATGACTCTTCAACAGAACTAAGGAAAAATAGAAGAGAGGTGAAATATAAGCTGGTTTAAGAGGGGGTGGGACAAGTAGAGCTGGATAAAGGGCCAGTGATAGGTGGAGATAACCAAAATATGTCATAGGCAAAAGGTCAAAGAGGTGTTGAAGGTGGTGATATTATCTAAGGAATGAACTAATTAAGGGTAGAAAGCAGGACAAGCAAGGTACAGATAGCCCTAGTGGGAGTGGGGTGAAGGAATCGAAATAGGCTAAAAGGTAGAGATAAAACAATGGATGGAAATATATTTAAAAATAATGGAAATAGGTGGGAAAAGAAAAATCTATATAAATTATTGGAAAAAAAAGAGGGGGATCGGAAAGGGGGTGGGCATGGAGGAGAGAGTTCATGATCTAAAATTGTTGAACTCAATATTCAGTCCGGGAGGCTGTAAAGTGCCTAGTCGGAAGATGAGGTGCTGTTTCTCCAGTTTGCGTTGAGCTTCACTGGAGCAATGCAGCAGGCCAAGGACGGACATGTGGGCATGGGAGCAGGGTGGAGTGTTGAAATGGCAAGCGACAGGGAGGTCTGGGTCATGCTTGCGGACAGACCGAAGGTGTTCTGCAAAGCGGTCACCCAGTCTGCGTTTGGTCTCTCCAATGTAGAGGAAACCGCATTGGGAGCAGCAAATGAAGTAGATTAAATTGAAGGAATTGCAAGTGAAATGCTGCTTCACTTGAAAGGAGTGTTTGGGCCCTTGGACGGTGAGGAGAGGGGAAGTAAAGGGGCAGGTGTTGCACCTTCTGCGGTTGCATGGGAAGGTGCCGTGGGAGGGGGTTGAGGTGTAGGGGGTGATGAAGGAGTGGAGCAGGGTGTCCCGGAGGGAACGATCCCTGCGGAATGCCACCGGGGGGGGTGAAGGGAAGATGTGTTAGGTGGTGGCATCATGCTGGAGTTGGCGGAAATGGTGGAGGATGATCCTTTGAATGCGGAGTCTGGTGGGGTGATAAGTGAGGACAAGGGGGACCCTATCATGTTTCTGGGAGGGAGAGGAAGGTGTGAGGGCGGATGCGTGGTAGATGGGCCGGACACGGTTGAGGGCCCTGTCAACCACCGTGGGTGGAAAACCTCGGTTAAGGAAGAAGGAAGACAAGTCAGAGGAACTGTTTTTGAAAGACTCTAATTCTGCTGCCCTGACTTTACTAGCATCACAAAGCGGCCCTCCTTAAGGGCATCGCTAACACCTTGGTCGTCTAATTAAGGTGATTAAAGTAACGCAGACATTCCAATGCTGTACTGACTGCTCTGCAGTTATCCTCCAGCCGCCATAAACATCAGCTCTTTCCAAACTATCTCGCGTGTGTAGATCTGCAGCAACAACATTGATGAGCAGGACTTGGCGTGGTTTGGAACACAGGCGGCAGGCTTTTGGATGAGCTCACACTGCTGGGGGAGCGGGAGAATTGGAGGGCCGATTGGAACAGTCGGCCTCAAGGTGACAAAGGCACAGTTACAATTTAGGCACAGGCAGGAAGGTTAAATAATGATCGGCTGTGCTGAAAGATTTTGCAAACATGGGGGAGGAGGCAAACGCTGAACTTCAGAGAAACGCTTCACTCAGCAGCAAGCGGGCTATCTTAGGATTTGAAAGGATCCCCTGAGCTATCACTCGAGACACACTGCTCTAATTTGTGGGCAATGTATCCTTTTTAAAAAACTAGATAAAAGGAGCAGTGGTGCTGCTCTGATCTGGTGGAATCAGTATGAAGCTGATACATTCATATTTTTTTTATTCATTCATGGGATGTGGATATCACTGGCTGGGCCAGCATTTGCGGCCCATCCCCAATTGCCATTGAGAAGGTGGTGGTGAGCTGCCTTCTTGAACCGCTGCAGTCCATGTGGTGTGGGTACACCCACAGTGCTGAAATGGAGGGAGTTCCAGGATTTTGATCCAGTGACAGTGAAGGAGTGGTGATTTATTTCCAAGTTAGTATGGTGAGCGTTGGAGGGGAACTTCCAGGGTGGTGGTGTTCCCTCATACCTTGCTTCCCTTCCAAGGAGGGTTCCACACAAACACTGTGCTTCAAGAGGGGGATTTGGGATCCTTCTGACTCCTAGCTGCAAGTCAGTGGGGCAGGCCACACACTGCGAAATACAAAGTGCCCCATCTTGCTCCATTCACCAGTGCAACATTGGAACATAGACCATTCGGCCCCTCGAGCCTGCTCCTCCAGTCAAGTAGATGGCGGCTGATCTTCTCCCTCAACAATATTTTCTGACTATCCCCACATCCCTTGATTTTTTTAACATCGAGAAATTCTTGAACATGCTCAATGACTGAGCTTCCACAGCCCTCTAGGGTAGAGAATTCCAAAGGTTCACCACCCTCTGAGTGAAGAAATTCCTCCTCATCTCAGTCCTGAATGGCCTGCCCCTTATTCTGAGATTATGCGCCCTAGTTCTAGATAAACGTCCTTCCTGCATCTACCCTGTCACGTCCAGTAAGAGTTCTGTACGTTTCATTGAGATCACCTCTCATTCTTCAAAACTCTTGGGGAGAGTACAGGCCCAGCTTCCTCAATCTCTTCTAGTACGACAATCCCTTCACTCCCGGGATCAGTCTGGTGAACCTTTGTTGCACCCCCTCTATGGCAAATCTATCCTTCCTTAAGTAAGGAGACCAAAGCTGTACACAATACTCCAGGTGTTGTCTTACAAAGCTTCTATACAATTACAGCAAGACTTCCTTACTCCTGTGCTCAACTCCTCTTCCAATAAAGGCCAACACACCATTAACCTTCCTAGTATAGTTTGCATGGGAGTAGTTCCTATCTTGAATGAATACAGTTGGGTGAACAGATTTATATCAGGAATTTGCCCAAACACCTTCAAAAAAATGCCCTCCTTCAACTATTTTCCATTAACAAGGCAGTGGAGAGGGAAGGAGTCTCACTAGGATGGAACAAGAAATGAGGGACTTTGATTGCATGGACAGGAAAGAGAAGCTGAGAGTGGCTAAGGGGAGATTTAATAGAGGCGTTTGAAATTATGACAGAGCTTTAAAAGGGCAATTTAAAAAAAAAATTCTTTCATGTGGGATGTGGGCGTCGCTGGCTGGGCCACCATTTATTGCCCATCCCTAACTGCCCTTGAGAAGGTGGTGGTGAGCTGCCTTCTTGAACCGCTGCAGTCCCTGTGGTGTAGGTACACCCACAGTGCTGTTAGGGAGGGAGTTCCAGGGTTTTGACCCAGCGACGGTGAAGGAGAAACTGATCTGGACTGTGATTCTTCCCGAGCCGAATAGCCTCAGGTGGGTCTGAGAGAATGCCTTGGGGGGGTGAGGGTGTGGAGGGGGCAGGGGGGCTGGTGAGAGAAAAGCTCACGCTGACACTGGGCTGGGAACTGTCCGCCAGCTCAGTCGGGGGCGGGGGGGGCAGATTGCACAGGAAACCCTGAGCCCAAGTATAAAGAGCTCCCGGGCTTGTAGGGGAGATAGAAAGGAGGTTCAGGGATCCTGGTCCTGTTTGAACTTGGCTCCTATCTGGGAGGTAGAGACATCTGTGAGGTGCAGACTCTCCGGAGCCTGGAATTAATAGTTTTGTTTTGTACCATGTTCAACTGGGAAAGAAGTTAATTATGGTACTTGTGACCAGCTTGTATTGTTGACAAACTTACTTTGATGTGAGGGGGAAAACAGATTACAGATAAAAAAAAAGGCCTTGAGATCTCCTGTATAAAAGTCCGCCTGGAGCCAGCTCTGGGTCTCATATCTACAGCAAAGCCTCCCACAGGCAGCCTGAAGGATGAGCTGCAGCTTCTCTGTCGAGTGGCTGTCTCAAAGCAGCCACAAGAGCAGGCCCCAGCTGGCCCCTCGAGAAACAGCAGCGCCCAAGGCTGCGAGGGCTGGCAGTGGGGCAGGCAGGCTGCCTCCTGCCTCCAGCGCGAAGGCAGGGATCGGATCTGAAAGGGCGGGGGGTGCGGGATGCGGTTTGGACGGGCTCAGTCGTGAAACCCGCTCCCAGCAGCACCTTCTCGAGCACCCCCGAGCCGGAGTGGAGGGCCAAGACCCGGCCGGCAGCACTCCAGGTAAGACCTCGACAGTCAGGTGCAAATCTGCTAAGGGAATTACATCCAGGTTAAAAGCAACCGTTTCCCCTTGTCACCCTTGAGGCACCTGAACAAAAGATGGGAGTCATTTCAGATCAGGAGAGATGATTGAAATATTTGACTTGGATTGGGGGATTTGTACAGGGGGAGTGAGTTCATTCTAACAACTGCTTGAGTGTGAATGCAAACAGCAGGATTTCAACGCAAACTGGAGGAACAGCACCTCATCTTCCGATTAGGCACCTTACAGCCTTCCGGACTGAACATTGAGTTCAACAACTTCAGACCATGAACTCTCTCCTCCATCCTCACCCCCTTTTTTAATCCCTTTTTTCAATATTCATTTTTTTTTTATCCATTTGTTTTTATTTATTTTCATTTTTATTCATTTTTTCATTTTTTTATCCCCACCTTTTATCCTATTTTCAATCTTTTCACCCCACCACTGTCCCCTCCCTCCACCCCACCCCATCTGTTACTTGTTCACATTGTTCTTTCCAAAGTGCTTACCCTTGTCTGGCTATTATCACATTCTGCTTTCTTACCTTAATGCCACTATCAACACCTCCTTTAGTCCTTACCACTACCATTAACTCCCCCTTTGACCTTTTGTCCATGACATCTTTGTCAATCTCTCCTTTGCCCCCACCTATCACTGGCCTTCTATCCAGCTTCACCTGCTCCACCCCACCTTAAAAAGTATAAATTTCATCACATTTCCACTTCTCTTTAGCTCTGATGAAGAGTCATACGCACTCAAAAGATTAACTCTGTCTTTCCCTCCACAGATGCTGTTGGACCTGTTTAGTTTTTCCAGCATTTTCTGTTTTCGTTGTGAGCGGGATTCCAAACTTGATTCAGTCTGTGCTGTTTGAAGTCAAATTACCAAACTATTTTTACTGAACAGGTGGAGATATCCATGTCATTGTCTTCCTCTTTCTACAAAGCTGTGTTTTGTATAATTAACGCTCGTCCTGTTATAACTGCCTTTAAACTTTGCTTTTGTACACTTTTGGATAACATGGGAGGGAATTTTTGGGAAATCCCAGGAATCTGCTGGCTGGCCACAGTCCTATCCTGTTGGGACTGTGCTCAGGGCACTGAGAGGGGTGGTGGAGGGGGGGTGGGGGGGGGTGGTGGGGGGGTGGTGCGGTTTGGAACAGGGCAGGAGAAGGATGGAGTCACTGACTGTTTTGCAGAGCTCTGGGCGCTCATGATGCTCATTCACTCGTTCGTCAGTTTTGGCGGCAGTGCCAAAGAAGCAGCAACGCAAAATTCCAGCAGGGCAAGATAAACTCACAAAGGAGCAAAGAACAGGGGCAATAAGGGGGCTTTGAAAAGGAAAAAGATTAATCTCCCCCCTCCACCCCGATAAACTCATCACATAAGCCCAAGGGCTCGTGAGGACTTCCATGCATAATAAATAATAACCAATTATAAATTATAAACAATGACGTGGGAAAAAGGAGGAGGCCATTCGGCCCCTCGAGCCTGCTCCACCATTCAACTAGACCATGGCTGATCGTCTACCTCATTGTCATTTTCTTGCACTGTCCCACATCTCTTGAAATCTTTAATATCCAGAAATCTCGGTCTTGAACATACTCAATGACTGAGCTTCCACAGCCCTCTGGGGTAAAGCATTCCAAAGATTTACCACCTGCTGAGTGAAGAAATCCCTCCTCATCTCAGTCCTAAATGGCCAAGCCCTTATTCTGAGGCTGTGTCCCCTGTTGCTTGGCAGGGAAACATTGTTCCTGCGTCTACCCTGTCACACCCTGGAAGAATTCTGCATGTTTCAATGATGAGATCACCTCTCATTCTTAGAATCATAGAAAGAGGCCACTCGGCCCATCATGTCTGTGCTGGCTGAGGAACAAGTTCCCCCCCCCCGGCCTTTTCATTTTCCACCATTGTCCAGCGTTTGGTCTGTAGCCCTGCGGGATATGACCCTCGAGGTGCCGATCCAGACACCTTTTAAATGAGTTGAGGGTTTCTGCCTCTACTACCCCTTCAGGCAGTGAGCTCCAGACCCCCACAAGCCTCTGGATGAAAAATGTTTCCTCATCTCTCCTCTCATAATTCTACTCTCTAGAGAAGATCAGCCCAGTCTCCTTAATAATAAATAATGAGCAAATAATTAAATAAATTATAATTTAGCAATAATGAATAATAATAAAGGTAAATAATAATAAAAAAAAACAAGAAGAAGGATTACCAATCAAATGTTATAGGCACAGGAGAAGACCATTCAGCCCCTCCACTCTATTCTGCCGTTCAGTAGGGGTTCATCCACTTGGCAATGTTTTAACTTCAAATGTTGCGAAACAGGTCGAGGGGTGCAGGGCTCCAACAGAGGGTGAGGGAGGATAAATCGGTCATTCCAGTGAGGTCAAACTTGAGTTTTCAAAAGGAGAGGGTGACCAGATTGAGAGTAATGTTTTCAGTTGTCCTTGTTTTAATGACATGAGTCGGCGGGGGAGAGGTCTCACACTCGGGGCGGTTCAATTGTGACCGAGGGTCATTGCAGATTGATGCAGCACATTTTGTAAAATGACGGATTTGCAGCCTGCTCTTGAAATTTGTAAAGAGAGGATAAGGCTTGCTGCTCTCTTTTTAATTGGAGGTTATTATAGATGGGGCGGTTCTAATACAGCTGAAGGTATGAAGCTCAGCGACCTGATTGAGGAAGCAAAGAGGTTGTACAGTACGGCGAGCGCTCACCCTTGGACCCGCTTCTCTCCTTCAGAGAGTGAGTTAAACTGCAACAGTTCCGGAGAGACTTCAGGCTACGAGAGTGAAGGGGAGCGTTCTGATTCGCTGCCGGCTGCCAACCGAGCCCGCACCGCTTTCACAGTCGAACAGCTCGGACAAATGGAGAAGAGATTTAAGAAGAAGCTGTACCTGGGGGCACGGGAGAGGCAAGAGTT
This sequence comes from Cetorhinus maximus, assembly GCF_964194155.1. NCBI lineage: Eukaryota > Metazoa > Chordata > Chondrichthyes > Lamniformes > Cetorhinidae > Cetorhinus > Cetorhinus maximus. Next base: position 24,874,991 of record NC_135898.1, on the reverse strand, counting down.
GGCCAGAAACCTTTCTCTCTCGGAGAAACAGGTACCTGAGTAGCTTGAATTGAAAGCATTTTGCTTTTTTTATATTCCCCCCTTTTCTGTCTTCCTCTCTTAACTCCTGGGTTATGGTTCAAATGCCAAGGAAACAATTCTGGGTTAGTAGCTTGGATTTGAGTTAGAAGAGCTGAACTCCCGAGGTTAGGTGAGAGTGACTGCCCTTGACATCAAGGCAGCATTTGACTGAGCGTGGCATCAAGGAGCACTAGGAAAACTGGGGTCAATGGGAATCAGGGGGAAAACTCTCTACTCGTTGGAGTCATACCCAGCACAAAGGAAGATGGTTGTGGTTGTTGGAGGTCAGTCATCTCAGCTCCAGGACATCACTGCAGGAGTTCCTCAGGGTAGTGTCCTCGGCCCAACCATCCTCAGCTGCTTCATCAACGATCTTCCTTCCATCATAAGGTCAGAAGTGGGGATGTTCACTGATGATTGCACAATGTTCAGCACCATTCCCGACTCCTCAGATACTGAAGCAGTCCATGTCCAAATGCAGCAAGACCTGGACAATATCCAGACTTGGGCTGACAAGTGGCAAGTAACATTCACGCCACACAAGTGTCAGGCAATGACCATCTCCAACAAGAGAGAATCCAACCATCGCCCCTTGATGTTCAATAGCATTACTATCACTGAATCCCCCACTATTAACATCCTGGGGGTTACCATTGACCAGAAACTGAAATGGACTAGCTATATAAATACTGTGGCTACAAGAGCAGGTCAGAGGCTGGGAATTCTGCGACAAGTAACTCGCCTCCCGACTTCCCAAAGCCTGTCCACCATCTACAAGGCACAAGTCAGGAACGTGATGGAATATTCCCCACTTGCCTGGATGTGTGCAGCTCCAACAACACTCAAGGAGCTTGACACCGTCTAGGACAAAGCAGCCCGCTTGATTGGCACCACATCCACAAACATTCACTCCCTCCACCACCGACGCACAGTAGCAGCAGTGAGTACCATCTACAAGATGCACTGCAGCAACTCACCAAGGCTCCTTGGACAGCACCTTCCAAACCCACGACCACTACCATCTAGAAGGAAAAGGGCAGCAGATAGATGGGAACACCACCACCTGGAGGTTCCCCTTCAAGAGACTCACCATCCTGACTTGGAAATATATCACTGTTCCTTCACTGTCGCTGGGTCAAAATCCTGAAACTCCCTCTCTGACAGCACTGTGGGTGTACCGCAGCAGTTCATGAAGGCGGGTCACCACCACCTTCTCAAGGGCAATTAGGCGTGGGCAACAAAAGCTGGCTTAGCCAACGAAGCCCACATCTCGTGAATGAATTTTAAAAAAAGATTGTGAGTCCAAGACCAACTTCAGAGACTTGAGTCCAAAGTTGAGACTGGTACTCCAGTGTAGTACTGAGGGAGTGCAGCACTGTCAGAGATGCTTATATTTGGATGAATTGTTAAGCTGAAGCCCCATCTGCCCTTTAAGGTGGGCAGAAAAGATCCTGTGGCACTATTTTGAGAAAGGACAGGCAAGGTCTACCTTGCGTCCTGGGTCTCCTAACACCTAAAGGCAGATTATCTGGCCATAAACATATTTCTGTTTGTGGGAGCTTGCTGTGTACAATTGGCTGGCACACCTCCTACATTTCAATAGCAACTACATTTCAAAAAGTGACTGCTGGGACGTTATTCAGCCTGTTCTTTTTTTCAAAAATATACTTTATTGATAAAATTTGGAAAAGTATATTACAAAACATTTTGGCTTGAAAATTCGAGAAAGTGCAATAAAATTCAGCTTTCCTTCATCCAGCATATTCCACTCTGAGGTGCTCAGTATAATTGCAATACCCTTTATTTACATTGCATGTCAGGCATATAGCCCATGAGCAAAACATTTCAAATTGAATATTACAGAAAGTGCAATAAAATTCAGCTTCTCTTCATCCAGCATGTCCTACTCTAAGGTGCCTCCAAACAATTTCAATACTCTGATATTCACAATATACATTCCACCTCAGTCATACAGCCCGAGGGCTTCTACACAGGTTCCAGCCCTTCAGTGCACTATGGCTGAAAGGCCTTAGACAGCGACCTTTCCCCATTGCACCTCTGAGGTGGCTGCCCCAAGTTTTAGTACATCCCTCAGCACGTAGTCCTGCACCTTGGAATGTGCCAGTTTGCTATACTTGGCCGTGGACAATCTTTTGCACTGGAAGTCCAGCAGGTTTCGGGCATACTAAAGAGCGCCTTTTGCTGAGTTGATGTTTCCCTGGGTGTGCATCCTTGGGAACAGCCCATAGAGCACAGAGCCCTGCGTTCACCAAACTGCTCGGGATGAAGCTCGACATAAAACCCATGGCATCTCTCTCCAGACCCTCTCCGCAAAAGCACATTCCGGAAGGAGATGGACAACCACAGCCACCTCGAGGGCAACGTATCGGGGGTGAGGCTCTCGGCATGTAGGGAGAATACGATTCCCATCTGCTTATTTTCCAACTGGGAGGATACATAGTGACCAGCGAGCAGGATGCCTGGCTGAACCTAACTGAATTGTAGCTCCCCTAACCCCTCACGGTGAACACCGCTTTGGTCTCAGATTTAACCCGGGATCTCCATTTTTATTTTTGATCCACTTATTTTTATTTTTATTTATTTTCATTTTTATTCCTTGTTTTATCCCCACCTTTTATCCTATTTTCCGTCTCTTTTCCCACCACCGTCCCCTCCCCCAACCCCACCCCACCCCACCTCCACCCCCACTAGGGCCATCTGTCACTTGTTCATGTTGTTCTTTCCAGAGTGCTTACCCTTGTCCGGCTATTATCACATTCTGCTTTCTATCCTTAATGCCACCATTGGCACCTCCTTTAGTCAGTATCGCCATCATTAACACCCCCTTTGACCTTTTGTCCATGACATCTTTGGAAATCTCTCCTTTGCCCCCACCTATTGCTGGCCCTCTATCCAGATCCACCTGCACACCCCCCACCCCACCCCCCCAAACAGTATAAATTTCACCACAATTTTACTTCTCTTTAGCTCTGAAGGAGAGTCATACAGACTCGAAAGGTTAACTCTGTCTTGCTCTCCACAGATGCTGTCAGACCTGCTGAGTTTTTGCAGCATTTTCTGTTTTTGTTTCAGATTTCCAGCATCCGCAGAATTTTGCCTTTAACCTGGACCTGTTTGACGCGCATGGTGGGCATGGTTTGCTTGTTAGACTCCTTGGGGAGGTGAGAGGGCGGGAGGGGGGGAGGGGGTGTGTTGGGGTTGAGGGGAGGTGCTCCTTCTGCCTTAAGGACGCTGATTTACTTTATTCACGGAAACAGCACATTGAATCCATTTCCCCAAATGCTGGCTGCGAAACAATGACAGGAAAAGCCACCTCATCAAAAAGAAACAAGATTTTAATCAGTTTATCATAAACCCAAATTATGCAGGGCCCAGGATCGGAAATCTGAGCCCAAATTCGATGGAGGTGTTCAAAACGTGAGGGGTCTGGACAGAGTAGATAGGGAGAAACTATTCCCATTGGCGGAAGGATTGAGAACCAGAAGACACTGATTTAAGGTGATTGGTAAAAGAAGCAATGGAGACATGAGGAGAAACTTTCTTAGGCAGCGACTGGTTAGAATCTGGAATGCACTGCCTGAGAGTGTGGAGGAGGCAGGTTCAATCGAGGCCTTCAGGAGGGAATTGGATTATTATCTGAAAAGGAAGAATGTGCAAGGTTACGGGGAGAAGGCGGGGGAGTGGGACGAGGTGAGTTGTTCATGATAGGCTGAATGGCCTCTTTCTGTGCTGCGAAATGCAGCTCAGTAAAAATCTTGTGTCAGAACGACAATTTTGACCTGAATGGCTGCAGCCTCACTTTACTACCTGTCAGTTCAATAACTCTCGATTTCAATTTGGTTTTTCTTTTAGGTTAAGACCTGGTTTCAGAACAGGAGAATGAAGTTAAAACGTCAGATGGAGCATTCAGGGGCCGAAGGCTTCCGCTGGGACTTTGCCTCCCATCTCCTCGCATATTCAGGTGTGCCCGCTTATGACCACAGTTCATACACCAGCTGTACCCACATTCCCGAGGGCATTTCTTACTCGCCAGCCATCCACAAGCCACACCTTGGGTACCAGCTGGTCATCCCGCACCTGCTGCTGGACCCTCAGCTCCAATGCCACCCAGTCCCCATGTTTCCTGGCACCACCCTGCGTCTGGTGGGTTCCAGAAAGGACCAGCCACATTATTATTGTGACTGCACAGCAAGACAAACAGTAGCTAATACAAAACATCTTGAGATTTGAGAGGAGGAGATAGGATATAAATAATGTGCAATAATAATTCAGTTTTTAATGTGAACTGTTTGTGTATGTGTGTGTGTATTATATATATATACATATATATAGCGAGAGAGAGAGAGAAAGAGAGAGATATATTGCTGAAAAAAGGGACACGTCGAAGCTTTTCATCTTACACTCATCAGGACACTTTGCAAGAATACCAACATAAGGGGAAAGCAACAATTTATTCTGTATGAGAAGAGAGTGCTGATTGGTTGGCAAGTGGACTCTGATTAGTAGAGGCATTGTCATGGAGTATGCACCAATTGATGGTGACTGACAGTTAACTGCCAAGCATTGTCTGCAATTTAAACCAGGCAGCTTGACTCGGATTGGTCAAAGCATTGCCCTGAGGAATGAATCAGTGAATGGCTGTCACTTATTCTGTTTAGCTGAAACAGACGCAATGTGAATACATGTTCTTTCTGCCTGCAAAGAACAGGGCCCTGTGCATCAATATAATATTTAATATTGGTATTCTCGTGGAGTGTCCTGATGAGTGCAAGATGAAAAGCTTCAACACACACATATGTATATATAACTAAATATATATATATATAAAATAGCTTACAGATATAGTATATTTCTCAATGTCATTCAAACTGGATAATTATTTGATCTTTTTGTAATTGTATTTTATTGATGAAATAATATTTGGGAATGGTACAATTTTCAAGAGAGCTGCAAGAGTGAGGACCTAACCATTTACATACATAAATCCTTGAAAGTGGCTGGATAAAACTTGTTTTTCTTTTCAAAAATGGCATAAGGATTTATAAGTGAGCGAGCAAGTTATGCTAAGCCCTTGTAAAAGTCTTCACGTGGGAGTATTGCAGCAAATTCTGGGAGCGTAGTACTGACAAAAGAAACATGTTGAAGTTTTTCATCTTGCACTCATCAGGACACTCCGCGAGAATACCAATATTAATATTATATTGATGCACAGGGCCCTGTTCTTTGCAGGCAGAAAAGAACATGTACACACGTTGTGCCTGTTTCAGCTAAACAAAACAAGTGACAGCCATTCGCTGACTCATTCCTCAAGGCAATCAGGGCCAAGCTGCCTGGTTTAAATTTCAAACAATGCTTGGCAGTTAACTGTTGGTCATAATCAACTGGCGCATTCTCCATAACGATGCCTCTACCAATCAGAGTCCACTTGCCAACCAATCAGCACTCTCTTCTCATACAGTATAAATTATTGTTTTCCCCTTATATTGGTATTCTTGGGAAGTGTCCTGATGAATGCAAGACGAAAAGCTTCGACATGTCTCTTTTTTCAGCAAAACTCAAATTAGAATACGGCGTTCTAAACCAAGAGGGGTTTCAATACACAGAGATGCTCTCCAGGGGCAGGAGATTGTCCAACCAGAGAGCAGTTACAAGATAAATGGCAAAAGGACCACATTTTACACAGTGACCTGCGGTGATCTGCAATGCACTGCCTGACAGGGCGACACAAATTTGGACGGTCCATTTCTGACCTCTTAAGTTTTCAGACTGGCCAGTAGTAATGGATGTGGGGAAATAGTCTTGATAGCCGCTGACATAATAACCCCACTTCCACCTAGCACCAATCCATAAAGTCAGCCTTTGGCGAATTTGAATCCTTTTAGTGATGTGAAGATCCTAGTCGTTTCAGCCCACACTCTAGGTGTGAGTTCACACTTTGTGACTCTCATCTAAAAGTAAACAGTCATGGTACAGAATTAAAAATATGCCCCGTTAAGAATTTTAGTTCCAAATATAGCCCTTTTAGTTTTTATATTAGACCAGAGCATGAAAGCATTCTTCTCTATCACACAACACCTTGTTAACACCACAATCCTGCTACCTGACAGTTCAAAACCCAGCCATCCAAAAATAAGCAATTTGGAAAACATGCTCTGATTTTGTGGTCTTCCGCAACAATAGATGCATTTGTTTTTTTTTAAAAAAGCCCATTTAAAATGCAACCCTGTTTAGCTTAACAATGAGGATCCTTGCACGGGAAACCCGTGTCTTTGGGTATTTTGGCCTCTCCCTGTAGGGTTAGGGTTAAGGGATTGGGGTGGAGTGGGAGTGTTTAGGTAGATTGTCATGACTGTGTTGAGCATTCTGACAGGTTAGGTTTGATAAACTGCCTAATGTTCTGTAGCTGTCGTTTTTAGCAACTTCATATATTAAATTCTGTCTTTTAAATCTTCCTCCCACTGATCATTGCCAACGGCACTTAAATTAATAAAAGACATTTCATTTCAGAAGTGCTGTACTAATTGAGCTATTTCAACCACCCCAAACTGTTAAATCCCTAGAAGTCATATTGTTGTTGGAGTATTTATTGCTCATTCCTAGTTGCCCTTGAGAAGGTGGTGGTGAGCTGCCTTCTTGAACCGCTGCAGCCCATGTGGTGTAGGTACACCCACAGTGCTGATAGGGAGGGAGTTCCAGGATTTTGACCCAGTGACAGTGAAGGAACGGCTGATATATTTCCAAGTCTGGGTGGTGTGCAGCTTGGAGGGGAACTTCCAGGTGGTGGTTTTCCCATCTATCTGCTGCTCTTGTCCTTCTAGGTGGTAGTGGTCGTGGGCTTGGAAGGTGCTGTCAAAGGAGCCTTGATGAGTTTCTGCAGTGCACCTTGTAGATGGTACACACTGCTGCTACTGTGCGTCGGTGGTGGAGGGAGTGAATGTTTATGGATGGGGTGTCAATCAATCGGGCTGCTTTGTCCTGGACGATGTCACCTTCTTGAATGTTATTGGAGCTGCACTCATCCAGGCAAGTGGAGAGTGTTCCATCACACTCCTGACTTGTGCCTTGTAGATGGTGGACAGGCTTTGGGGGGTCAGGAGGTGAGTTACTTGTTGCAGGATTCCCAGCCTCTGACCTGCTCTTGTAGCCACAGTATTTATATGGCTAGTCCAGTTCAGTTTCTGGTCAATGGTAACCCCCAGGATGTTGATAGTGGGGGATTCAGTGATGGTAATGCCATTGAATGTCAAGGGGTGATGGTTGGACTCTTTCTTGTTGGAGATGGTCATTGCCTGATACTTGTGTGGCGCAAATGTTACTTGCCACTTGTCAGCCCAAACCTGGATATTGCCCAGGTCTTGCTGCATTTGGACATGGACTGCTTCAGTATCTGAGGAGTCGCGAATGGTGCTGAACATTGTGCAATCATCAGCGAACATCCCCACTTCTGACCTTATGTTGGAAGGAAGGTCATTGATGAAGCAGCTGAAGATGGTTGGGCCGAGGATACTAACTGCCTTACTGCGCCCAGTAAATGTCTTGGTGCAAAGTGCGATGACCCCCGATTCCGAAATCCCTCGGCATGCACAGTGAACGAGCTGCTAGCCGCAGGACTGATTCCGAGTGGTGGAATGGTGACCATTGTGTCTCTGGTTTTGCCCTGTAGGAGGCTGGGAGGACTGCCCAGCAGCTGCCTCTGGGTCGAGTGCCAGTAACACTGAGCGACAAGTTGCCAAAGGGCAGGGAGGAAGCTGGACCCCTGACACCCAGGTGCCAGCGACACCAGCTGAACTTTTCCTGGGCAGCTGCCAAGAGTAGGTGCCCCCCCCCGCTTCACTTCGTGCCGAACTCTGCCCCACCAGTGCTGAGCTGCAGCTGATAACCCAGTGAGGGGAGGCAGCCAGGGGTCTGTGTCTGACACCCCCAGTCTCCAGTTCAGGGAGTGGCACCAAATCACCCTTAATAAGGCAAAATTAATAAGGCAAATTCCGGTGCACACACTGGCTTCATCTCTTTTTCAAAATGCCATACGTTAAACAGTCCCAGTTTCACTGTGAAATCCTTCAGTGCATCTCAGGCAAACTGCACTGAGGTGGTCTCTCTGCCCAATGGCCCCATTCCATAGCAACTGGCCCCCACCGAGAAATGGACCAGGTTTCCTAAAGTCATTCTTTCCCTGATGTCACATCCGACAATCTCTCCTGGAATATGACCAGCCAGGGTTGGCAACCCGAAACCCCTGGCTGCTTTGTTCCCCCTCCCAATCCCAACTATTCCTCTGCCTTCCAACTCTCCTGCTTAACCTGAGCTTGAATTTGGGAATGATTGCTACAATTGCCTGTGTGTCCCTCTTGGCATTATCCAAAAGGTCCATCAAAGTTCCAATTCCAGACTCCTTTCACACTACAAACCCAACCTCCTCTCCCGCTGACATTCCCAACAAGAACATCCAGCAGGGTGAACCACCTTGTTCACTTACATACACACACACACTCACACACACAGACACACACTCACACTCATACACTCATACACACACACATGCACATACACACACACTCACACTCACACACACACTCACATACACACACTCACATACATACACAAACATGCACACACTCACGCACACACACACTCACATGCACACTCACTCATACACACACACTCACACATACACATACACACACACACTCACACACACACACTCACACACATACACACACACTCACACTCACACACTCACACACACACTCACATACACACACACATGCACACACTCACGCACACACACTCACACGCACACACTCGCACACACACACTCATACACACACACTCACACATACACATACACACACATGCACACACACACATACTCACACACACACACTCACACACATGCACACTCACACACACACTCACACACACACATACACACACTCACAAACACACACACATTCATACACTCACACATGCACACATACTCACACTCACGCACACACACACATACACACTCACAATCACACGCACACACTCGCACACACACTCACACACGCACACACACACTCATACACACACACTCACACACACACATATACACACACACACATACTCACACACACATGCACAGTCACATACACTCACACACACGCACACATACACACACACTCACACATACACACACACACATTCATACACTCACACACGCACACACACATACACACACACACGCACACACACACACACACATACTCACACACTCACTCACACACATATGCACACTCACACACACAATCACACATACACACGCACATACATACACACACATACACACACACACACACACTCACACACACACACTCACACATACACATACATACTCACACACTCACGCACACACACACTCACACATACACACACACACACACACACACTCACACACTTACACGCACACACATAAACATACACTCACGCACATTGACACACGCACCCTCACGCACACACACATGCACATGCACACACACATGCACACAGACACATACTGACACACACATACACATGTGCAGATATGCACCTTTGCGCGCACACATGCACATACATGCACAGACACACCACACACACACTCACAAACTGACACACACATATATGCACACTCACACACACACACGCGCACACACACACATGCACACACACACGCACACATACACACACATACATTAACACACTCATGCACACACACATACTCACACACCTACTCACACACTCACACACACATACGCACACACACGCACACACACACTCACATACACACACACATACACACACACACTCACACACACGCACTCACACACGCACACATACACACACACTCGCACACTGACACACCCACACATTCACACACACTCACACACACACATTCACACACACATGCACACCTGCACTCACACACTCAACACATGCACACAAACACACACACTCACACACACGCACACACACGTGCACATGCACGCACACATAACCACACTCACACACACGCACATACACACACACATTAACACACTCACACACACATACTCACACACTCACACACACGCACACACACACTCACACATACGCATACACAAGCTCACACACACAAATACAGACACACACACACACATTCACACACTCACACACACACGCAGACACACACACATACTCACACACTCACACACACACGCACACACACACACATACTCACACACACACACATACTGGCACACACACATGTGCAGAGATGCACTTTTGCGTACACACACCCACATACATGCAAAAATACGCACACACCACACACACACTGGCACACACGCACACGCACACACACTGGCACACACGCATGCACACACATGCACACATATGCACACACACACACATATGCACATTCACACTCACGCACACATACACACACACTCACACATACACACGCACATACACACACACATACACGCACACACATACATTCAAATACACACACACAGATATGCTCACACACTCACACACATACTCACACACACACACACATGCACATACATACACACACACATACATGCACACATAAGCTCAGACACACACACACTCACACATACGTACACATACTCATACACTCACACACACACTCACATACTCACACACACACATACTCTAACACACACATGCACACTTACCCACACACACTCATACACACACGCATTCATACACACACACTCACACATACACACGCACATACACACACACACACATTCACACACTCACACACACGCACACACACATACACTCACGCATACATACATACTCACACACATACTCACACAAACACACATACTCACACACACACATACGCACACACACACAATCACACATACACACACAGGTACATACACACACACATGCACGCACACACACACACACTCACACACACGCTCACACACACATACACACATACTCACACACTCACGCTCACACACACGCACACACGTGCACACGCACACGTAAACAAACTCACACATACACACACACACTCACACACTCATACACGCACACACACATTAACACACACACACATACTCACACGCACACACACACTCACACATACGCACACTCAGACACGCACATACACACACACACACGCACACACAAGCTCACACACACATACAGGCAGACACACACACTCACACACACACGCATTCATACACACACACTCACACATACACACGCACATACACACACACACACATTCACACACACACACACGCACACACACATACACTCACGCATACATACATACTCACACACATACTCACACAAACACACATACTCACACACACACATACGCACACACACACAATCACACATACACACACAGGTACATACACACACACATGCACGCACACACACACACACTCACACACACGCTCACACACACATACACACATACTCACACACTCACGCTCACACACACGCACACACGTGCACACGCACACGTAAACAAACTCACACATACACACACACACTCACACACTCATACACGCACACACACATTAACACACACACACATACTCACACGCACACACACACTCACACATACGCACACTCAGACACGCACATACACACACACACACGCACACACAAGCTCACACACACATACAGGCAGACACACACACTCACACACACACACACACATGCACTCACACACACACACACACACACACACAGATACTCACACACTCACACACACTCATACTGGCACACATACGTGCAGAGATGCACTTTTGCACATACACACGCACATACATGCACAAATACGCAGACACAACACACACTGGCACACACATACATGCACACACACTGGCACAGACGCACACACACACGCATGCACACACATGTGCACATACACACACACACTCACACACACATGCATATATGCTCACACACACACTCAAACACATATTCACACACACACACTCACATACACATGCACATACATACACACACACATACACGCACACATAAGCTCAGGCAGACACACACACACACATACACACACATACTCACACACTCACACACACACTCACACATACTCACACACACATACTCACACACACATGCACACACACACACACACACACTCATACACATGCACACTCACACGCACACATACACACACTCACTCATACACACGCACATACACACACTCACACATGCACACACACACACACATACTCACAGTCACGCACAGACACACACTCACAGACATACACACATACTCACACACTCACACACACACACACGCACTCACACACACACTCACACGCACACACACACACACATAAACACACACTCACGCACACTGACACACACACCCTCACGCACACTCACACACACAGACGCACACTCACACTCACACACACACACACATGCACACGCACACACAAACACACACATACTGGCACACACACACATACACATGTGCAGGCACGCACTTTTGCGCACACACACACACATACATGCACAAACACGCACACACCACACACACTGGCGCACACGTACACACACACGTACACGCACACACACACATGCGCACACACTCACACATACACATTTGCACACTCACACACACACTCACACACACGTGCACACGCATACACCCACTCACACATACACACTCACATACACACACACACAGACTCACACACACACGCACACATACACACACATACTCACACACTCACGCACACACTCACACACACACACATACACACACACATACTCACACACACACACGCACACACACACTCACACATACACACCCGCATACACACACGCACACACATTCACACACACACGCACACACACATACTCACACTCACACACACACTCACACACATACTCACACACATACTCACACACACACACACACACATACGCACACTCACACACACACACACACAATCACACATACACACGCAGATACATACACACACACATGCATGCACACACACACGCTCCACACGCACATACTCACACATACATACGCATACTCACACACAAACACACACTCACACACAAGCACACTCACACGCACATAAACACACACTCACGCACACTGACACACACACCCTCACACACACTCACACTCACACACACACATACACACACATGCACACGCAAACACACACATACGGGCACACACACATGTGCATGCATGCACTTTTGCACACACACACGCACATACGTGCACAAACACGCACACCACACACACTGGAAGACACTTACACACACACACATGCACACACACACGCACACACATGCGCATACACTCACATGCACACATATGCACACTGACACACGCACACACACATACACACACACTCACACATGTACATACACACACACAGACTCACATACACACACATATACGCGCACACACACACATTAACACACTCACACACACACGCACACATACA